>NC_056759.1:15600884-16200884 GCF_018687715.1 Carya illinoinensis | reverse complement strand
CTTTTTTCTAAATCAAGGGTTCATGGCTGTTTATACGGCTGTGAAGCTCCAACATTTCTTGATGGTTTGGTTCTACAGAAAGGGCAGCTCGACAGTCTCGGAGTGCACCCAAGACATCTCCGACATGGTCATGGAATGCTGCCCGCAGGTGAAGAAGGTGAAGGTCTGCTTTGAATGCGATTGCCCTCGATAATTCAGCAATGGCTTCTTTTTCCTTGAGGCTGTCCATCAATACTGCTCCAAACAAAACAACAATATGAACTCCAATAGCAGCAGCACCAACATGATACAAACCTAATAAAGGCTAATTAGTCCCAAAGGGACTTGCAGAAATTTGAAACCAAATAATATGTAGGTAGAACTTGATAGGTCTAAATGGTTGAAAAGAAAGGTATATTGACCACCTCTATGACACTGAAGGTGGTTTCACACAACCCACTTGTATTTTCTTGCTCAACATCTAGCAAATTTGAATTTGAGAAAAAAAACAATACAAGAAAAAACCTCTTTCTTTTCAAAGCCCAGTGATAGAAATAAATCACACACCAGCAGCGACAAATCGTTTAATCATTGTGGCTGGCATCTTTGTCATCATCATTTATAGGTCAGTATTACAAAAAACATACACGAATTTTAGCCAATTATGGAGGTATGAGGGATTAGGAAGGAGGGAAATCTAACCTGCAGCTCGATATCTGTAAGGGTATACCCGGAGAGGATCTAATCGGGTAACCATCTCCAGATCTGCCTTCGTTAGTTCACGATCGCAATACTCAGACCTCTTCTCATAGGCAGATGCATTGTTCCGAGCCTTGTCAATCAGTTTGGTCATTTCGTCGTATGCAGCAGTCTTATCATTTCTGAGAAAATGAACCCGAGCAAGGCCCTGGTGAGCCCGGGTGTGTCGGATTTTAAGGGCATTAATGTAGCAATCAGCTGCCAAGTCTAACTTCCCACAGTCAACATAAACACTTCCAAGATTGTTCAATGCCTGCCAAATGGAAATTTCAGGATTTGAAAAAAGATCAGAAGATGCATAAGATCCAAATTTCCAAGCTTTTTACAATGTATTTAATATCATGCCAAAAACAGACTAGATTTAACAAATTGTACAAGAGTACCTTTGGTAAAAATATATTTCCATATGAAGTTAATTTTTTTTAAAGGTAATTTAATATTTAGTTACTGAAATATGACCTTCAAAAGTGTCCTCTCGTCATCAGTTTATAGAGAATCATTTTTCCAACAAGCAGTCAATAGAGGAAATCACTTTCTTTATAACCAGTTCATAAAGAAAATATTTTCCAACGCCGAAGAACTAAGACCCCAATGAATTTTTGTTGACTTTATGGATCTAGTGGGAAAATGCCAAAAACGTCTAAGCATTTTCAAATGATAATTTCAAAAATATTAGTTTAAAATTTTCATAGTATATCTTCTATACTTCTAATATTATCTTAATTTCGAATGAAACCAAGAACTTCTATAGTGTCATGCTAGGGAGGATTAAATCGTGTAAACAGGTCTCATTAGAGAAAGACTGTAATACATAATAGTTTGATATTTAGTGAAAAAGCCATTATGTCCACGACTTATTTCAGTCTCCTCTCCAGATTTTGTCGTTATGGTCAGCTAAGTGTGAAAAAAAACATATGTGCCAAAAGCTTAAATATTAAAATTTCAAATTTCTTTATTAACTATCATTTTTGCTGGAAAACTAAATGGGCAGCCACTCAAGCAACCGGGCAGCTCCGAATTTTAGTGATTTTTAGAGTCCAGATAGGCCTGCTTGGACTTGGTATTTACAATGCCTTTTATTTCCTGTTCACATTTTTTTCCTATGAGTTTGTCGCTCACCTCTTCTAACCAATCTCGTTATGTAATGCCCAAAGGAAAGAAAGCCCAAGCCACATCTGGGCCATACTCCAAAAAGATTAATCAATAGTACAATTGGAGCCCCATTGGAATCATAGCAAAGAGCAATAACTTCTCCCTCTCAAACAATGTAGGATCTCATACACCACCTACACTCATCGGTCAATATGAGCTATATCACAATTTCTCCCTCCTTAAATTCTTGACATCCTCGATGGGTCATTACATCATAAGTGGCATGGCTCAAGTACGACACTTCTAGTTAGGATATCTGATACAATTTGAAACATCCCAATGGAACTCCCACCCCACATATGCATCATACTCTAAAAAGACTAGTCAGTAGTACAATTGGAGCCCCCCATTGGAATCATTTTAGAACTTGTCCCTCCCAAGCAATGTGAAATCCCATACACTACTTACACTCATCGGTCAGTATGGGCATCGCATGTTATGACCTTCGTTAAGTAGATGTCATAATCTTGACGAGTGCAATAATTTATTTAATAACCACTTGAAGTTTTGTAAAAGGCCCTTATATTTTATACTATCAATGAACTATTTCTCCAATAATAACATCATCACTAAAAGGAAAATCTTATTATCATTCCAGTAATATGCTAGAAGCAAGAAACCAGGTGAACGTTTTAGCATACTCAAAAACAGCATTATAGCAATACCTTGACTAGAATAAAGCATGAAATTTAAAGAAAATCAAAGTATTGTCAGTTGATTAAAGGAATTCACTTTAATGGTAAGAAGAAAAATTAAAGATAATCAAAGCATTGTCAGTTAATTAAATAAATTCACTTCGAAGCATAGGATATTAAAGGAAGTATTGTCACTCTACTAATCAGAGTGGACATTTTACTTATCAAAAACAATTAAAGGAATTCAAAATGCCAAGAGCATGGGAAAATTATATTTTGAGAAACCCAGATTCAATACTTAATAGTACAATTATTAAATATTGAATTTCTCAGAAAGAATCACAATATAGCCCCAAAATTTTGTTGTGAACCCTACAATAATGCAAACCAAGAAAGTTTTCCTCAGAAAAGCCGGGTAACAGAAAATCATACCTGACCTTTGCGCAGCCTGTCTGAGGGACACTTCAAGGCATCTTCAAGGAGCGAAACAACAGTTGAAGAACAAGATGGATCTTGGCTAGAGTCGGCCAATGCATAGGCTTTCAGGAAGAAAGCTTCAAAAGATCTCTTGATTTTGATAGACTCCTCTGCTTTCTGAAGCCCTTCCTCACAGTGGCCTGTATCATATAGGATCCATCCTTCATAAACCAATCGTTCATGTTCACTGGAAGCATGTTGGCGAGCCAATTGTAGACTTCGCATTGCTGCCTCAGGACAGTTCAATCTGATCATGTAAAACTGTGAAAAGTCTAGTGCCTCAATGTGAAAAGAATCATTCTACAACCTAAAATCTCAAGTAGGTGGAAGAAAATGGAGCCAAATTCAGGGTTTACAGAAGCAGAAATAATTCCAACAAAGAGACAAGAAATTCACATTCCAAGTATAAGAACACTATGAATACGAAATAATCTATATATTTTTATAATAAAAACAAGTATAAAATAACTTCTTCTTTTTTTAAGTAAAATCACACGTTAATATATTACACAATCAAAACATTGGGTCAAAGATACTTAAAGAAAAAGATGAGGATGATTCCAGTCCTTTTGAACTCCAGGAATAATTCTATAACAGTACTGTAAAGATATAAAGCACTAAATACCTCAGGAGAAGCAAAGACTGTCTGAAGTATAGAACCCCTTTTGCTGCATCAGATTCAAGCATCTGGTAAATAACAGATAGAGACCCTATATCATCAACTGAAGACCAACGATCATACAATTGCAGCCAGCAATCTGCGGCTGTCCAATTATCTACATGCTCACGCACAAGTGTACGGAGCTGGGATGCTGCCACCCGTCCCTCAAACATCCTATAATCAGGGGACAGGGTCAGAATTGCCTGAACATCACAAAGGGCTGACTGGTAAATCTCAAGGGCTAGATAGAAACAAAACCGAAGTTCCAAGCATTCTAGTGCAAGTTTAAACCGAAGAATACGATTGATCTCTGCAAGTGCATCTTGAGTATTCTGACTCCTCATTAACGAAGCAGCTCGATACATGTAGGGGTAAGTAAGAGTTGGGTCCAACTCGGTTGCTTTCTCAAGGTCCTCCCAACACTTCTCTCCTTCACAGTATAATGACCTCTCTTGGTGCATCCATCCAAGTGGGGCAACAGTGGAAATTACAGAGCTAAGCTTCTCATATGCCCAAAGTTTATGACCCTTGGAGTAACCAATTCTAGCTAAAGCTGCAACAGAATAAACATGGCCAGCATTCAAAGCTGCCTCAAAAAGATGTTTGGCTTCTTCATACTCTTTCCTCCAGAACCTCACACATCCCAATTGATGAAGTGCAATCAGTCTTTGCCGGTCTGTTTCAGCATATTCAATTAATTGTTCCAGGAAACAAGCTGCTTTATCAGACCGGGGATCAAGGTGCATTGCGACTTCACTTAATAAACTATACAAGGAAAATGAGGCTGACCCAACCATGATTGATCTTTGCTGTCTATTAGCTTGGAGAAATATTTCCACCACTCGATCGTCATTCAAACAATCAGGAAGATCACGTAAAAAAACTTGCAAACATGAAGCAGCTAAAATTGGAGTGTTCTCTTCAAGAGCATATTCCATGAGTTCCACCGCATCTTCTCTAGTGGAAACCTGAGACGCGAGTTTCCTATCACAAGCATCTTTGAGCCTTTCACAGCAAAACTTATTCGCAAACACTAATATTTCCAGCAGAAGATTTGTAGGGACTTCATTTAAACTGCTCGATATACTGAACTCATTCACTGCCCTCATACCTGATGGCGAGATATTGTTTTCGGATAAATCAATTTCCTCACAGAGCGATTCTGTGAAACAACCGTTTAGCATGGCATTAAATGGAGCTGAAAGGCAAGAAATTTTCTTCCTATCACAAACTATTTTCTCATCTCCAATTCTAAAACTAACGTGTCTTGAAATTTGGTTCCCATTAATGAAAAGACGCTCATGGGAATCGACATTTATATCAAGAGGAAGCTGAGATGCTACATCTATAGGCCCAAACTCTTGTGCACATTTACCACAAGTGCCCAGTAAGTCAGCTATGAGATCTTCCCCTTGCTTCTCATACTTCAACCAAGCTCCAAACACTAGCTTCTCATGAGCGCTGCTAGCCTTCTGCCAAGCTGCACGGAGGCTTCTCCGCATCAATTTGATCTCCCCAAGGCCCCTAAACACTTGATATTGTAACAAATAGAGGTTCGACCTCTCTTGCGGAGAACACGACTCAAGTTCTTCATGAATTTGAGCTAAAACTTCTACATAGTCAACAGGTTTAAAGAATGGTAGTATCGGTGGCTCAGGAACCTTGATAAGAGATTCTCTAAAGAATTTAAAACGCCCAAGAAACAAAAACACAAAACCAAAATTATTTTAATTCACTGAATTAGAAAAAATAAATTAAGCTATTGAAAATAAAAACTACGACAAGAAAAACTTACATGGATGAAGAAGAAGAAGAAGAGGGTTGTGATGAAATTTTTGAAAGTTTCCCCCTTTCAACTTGAAGCCAAGACTGCGGATTCAAAGCATTTAGCTGCGTTTCTTTGCAGGACTCAGAGGGGAAGAAAGTCTTCATGGGGCATAAGATGTGAAACAACTCCCAGATCTCCACAACAGGCAGATGGGTTTCCCTCTCCACTCAACTCAAACACTATAAAAGTTTGACAAAAGAAAAAATAAGATAAAATTATGTTCGCTGTCATCACAATACATTACCCTTGGCTCAGACAAATTCCAATCCACCAAGGGAAGAAGGAAGAGAGAGAACAAACTAAAAAAATAAACAACAAAGCTTTAAAAAAACAAACAAACAAACCGTCTCAATCCTTATACTGGGTACTTTCAAATAATCGATAAACGCCCGAATTGGAACAAAAATAATTTCGGGCTCCTTTCACTCACCAAACAACAAAAATAAAGCTTTGTTTCTTAGTCTCGCAATCACAATCATTCGAAATTATATTGATTCCACTATAGATAAATGATATATCAAAAACTGTTTGTTTGCCTCTAGCTTAAAACAGAAAATATCATTAGTCTCTTCAGTATAGAAAAGCAATAAAACCAGAAAAGACTGAACAACCGGCTAAGGGTTACGTAAGATCTCTACCAGAAAAGTGACTAAACCCACATTTTAGCCCACCCAACTTCTCCATAAAACGCCAAGCAACCAATACCAAACAAAGTAAGCACAGACAGAGAGAGAGAGAGACCCACTTCGCTTTGTGGCTTGAGTTTTGAAGATCTGGATCAGAGAATAGTAGCTGAGAGCTTCAGAGCCAGTAGATCAGAGAGAGAGAGAGAGAGAGAGAGAGAGAGTCGCTTCATTTTATGGTTTAAATTTGCAGACCCAGATCAGAGAATAGGAGCTGAGAGAGTGAGAGGCTGGAGATCAGACAGTGAGAGGAATCGAAACGAAAAATCCCGACTTTAAAAAACTTTGCTTCTTAGTTCTTTCACTTTTTTTTCTTGTTTGGTAAAAGGGAAAGTTTTTTCTTTTCCTTTTTTTCTCACTTTCCTTCTGTTGGAGACCAGAAAAGATTTTGCAGCCTCTCCTTGGTTTTGGTTGGAAGTGGAACTACTACAGAATTAAACTGGAAAGTGGACTTCACGTCACGGATCCAAACGACGTCGGGAGGGATTGGCTGTCTTGTAACTTCTGTTTACATCAATAATTGTCTTACCAAACAATTTAATGCTCATTTTTTAAATAATGACAACTAGAAAATAAGGTGCGTCTCCTCAATATTCTCTCACTCTGACAACTTTAATGCTGCATTTTGAAGTTTATGAAATTTTAATTTTACTTAAATTATAAAGTTAAGATATTAAAATTTATCTCGTTTGATTATACAGTTCAGTTTAATTCAATTCAGATAAAATATTTAGTTAAAATTTAAATAAAATATTCTTATAATATAATTTTTTTAATATTAATTTTTTTTAAAATTTTAAAAAATTAAATTATTTATTATATTTTATATAAAAATTTAAGAAAAATATAATAATTATATAAAATAAAATAATTTAATTTTGTATAACCAAACCAATCCTAAATGTTATTAGATACGATGAAAATGAGCCCATTAGATTCAACAAATAGATAATTGCGGATCAATTCATGAAATCTACGAGTGATTGGTATTAATCCTTTGGAAAATGATAGGGAATCGAAAATGGTAATAATTTTTTTATTTAATGATTAAAGAGTAGATTAGTAGTGAATTGGTTTTTTAAAATTTATTAAACTATTTAAATATTTGAAAAAAAATAAGTAAATAAATAAATACATTTTGCACTATGACACAATTATCGATGGTCTAGCATTGTGCTAATCCTTTTACTGATTTATATATGTTTATTTTGACAAAATTTTAATTATATATGTATTGAGATGTTGGTTATATCTATTAAGTATTGTCCTAGATATTGATTTTCTTATGAATCTGCATGTGAATGCATTCAATCAATACAATTTATGCTTATACAGATGTTTGGCAGCCAAAATTCAGCTCTATGTTCAAGAAAAATAATCCACCTTCCACCTTTGAAGCCAAAGGCCATTTTCCTATCAAATATATCTTCATTTAAACACAACATCTCTCAAAGTATTCAAATCTCCGGCTTCATTTGGATCATTTAACGATCACAATACATAACTCTCAAATCAATAAATATTATTTAATTCAAAATTTTTTTACAACATAAAACTTCTAACTTTTTTTAATTTAATACTTTTTCACATACGAGATTTATAATTTTTTTAAACTTTTCATAAATATATCTAAATTTATCTTAAATGGACTTTATAAAACTTACTGTATTATTTTAACTTACTATCATTTATAAAGAACTCAACTTATCTCAACTCAATTTAGCCTAAATAATATCTTTTAAAACTAAAAGAAAGAAAGAAACAAGAAAAAAAAAAAAAAACAGAGACAGCAGTGCCACCACGTGGGGGTTGTGTTTTTTTCTTCTTGGAATGTTTTGTAAATAATTTATTATATCATTACTAAAAACATTTAAACAAAAAAAAAAGTTTTACATCCGAATATATGTTTAATACTTTTTTAAAACTCTATTATAAGTGCCTATTTGGAAATCTCGCTGAGAATAAAACTTTAATTATAGAGTTTTGTTAAAAAGATCTACAATTGAAAATATTTTGTAAACATAAGCTTTAAATGCTTTTTGTAGCTACTTAAAACATTTTTTTATAGATTTACTAATCATATTACTTTTTTCTTCAAAATGACTTTTAAACTGTTAAAACATACATTTTAAGCTCTCAAACTTAAAACCAAATGGACATATTTGGACATTAGAATATTTATTAATAGTAATAAAATGATTTGTAAAATAGTTTGTGAAGAGTAATGAAATTTTTTAAATTAAGATATTTTATTATTTTTTGAAAATGGGAGGGAAAAAAATGATTAAAAATATTATAAATTTTTTAATATTAATTTCGTTTTAAAATTTGAAATAGTTATATTGTTTTTTATATTTTGTTTGAAAATTAGGAAAAATTGTATTGTGTTTTGTGTTTAGGTAATGATTAGATGAAAAAATTAAATATTTGAAATTAAAAATTATTTTGTATTTAAGTGATATTTACGACAAAAAAAATACTTAAGAATACATTGTAACACAAACAAGGCCTAATCATCTTCTTAAAACATTTTTACAACTATTCATAAACATTCTTACACCATTCATAAAAACTTCTTACATTACAAAAAACATCACCTAGATAAACAATTGTGTTGCCAATAGGTAAAAAAGAACCACGCACAATCATGTTCATTAGCCCAAATAAATCCAACCTAGTGTTGATAAACAAATTGAAATGTTTGGAATGATTATGCTCAAGTCAGTCCAACAAAATATATTTATTAGACTAGTTATATGTGTTAACGTATGATTTTTGTCAACAAATCAGACAAGGAGAAGGATACCCCCATGGGTGCGCTGAGGCGGTTGCTGGACCCGTGTCGGTGATATGTAGGCCCTGTGGTGTTGGGCTTGGACGAGGTAATATGGGCTCACAGTTGATCCAGTGCGGCTATATGGAGTCCATGCATATGTTCATGGCAGTGAACAGTAGATAAATACAGAAAAAATATAGAGAAATAGGCACATTAATTTACGTAGTTCGGTACTAAGCCTATGTTTACGGGGGTTTGTAGATGGGAAAATCCACTATATAAACTTGATTTATAGTTTCTCAGAGTCTCTCATCCTCATTGTACAGTAGATTTATAAATCATTCTTTTCGATCTAGACATTATTGTAGGATACCACGTCTAGAGGTTGAAGAAGACTTCCCGAGAAGCCTCTCAAAAGTCTGGCTCAGAGTCCATTGAAAAAGTCCCCCTAAGTCATCTATCCCTCCTCCTTTTATCTATTTCTTTTCCTTACTTTATGTTGCGTCACCTCACCTTACATCTTTTCCTCCATTCCCTGCTTGTAGGCCTAACATTGCTTCCTTTTCTTTCTTTCCTTGTCCCTTACCCCCTCATTTCTCCCATATCTTGTCCTCTAGTGAAACCCCCTTGGTAGGCTTGGGCTTCGAGGGCCTTTGTAGGCCTATGAAAGAAATCCCCCCTAACAGATGCCCGTGATTCTTAAGAGCAATTTTGCTCTAAAGCTGACCTTGAGAATCTTCAAAGATTCAATATGCATCCGAACTTATATGTCCAAGTTCGCAAAGAAAAAAGTTTCGGTAACTGGTTCTCATCCATCTGTTCCTCATGTTAAGCAATAAAGGATTCTGAACTAGGATTAGGCGGGACATAGGGACGAATGCGCGAAGTGCGACCATGCCGCTCGTCTTAGCGAGATAAGTAGGAGATTACTAAGCAGTGTGTTGAGGCTGAGCTCGCTCCGAATCTATAGAGGCAACCGAACGGCACATTAAGGCAGGGCTCACCCAACTAATTTGATTGAGGTTGAGCGAAGTGTAAGCATAGCTCTCCCAGATACTCTGATAGAGGACGAGCAGTGCATAAGCCTGGCTCACCTCGTTGACCCTTGCGCTCGGCAAGAGGGGGGCCAAGCAGCACATAAACCAGAACTCGTCCAAATACTTTGAAGAAGGCCACATGGTAAGATCATGTGCGCCTCACTGACCTTTGCACTCAGCGAGAAGGGCCGAGTGGTGCATAAGTCGGGCTCGCCTAAATACTCTGATGGAGGCTATGCGGTAAGATTATACGTGCCTCGTTGACCCTGATGCTCGGTGAGAGGGGGCCGAGCGACACGTAAACCAGGCTTGCCCAAATTCCCCTTGTACATACTGCAAAATTAGAGCCCATATATATATATATATATATATATATTTTATGTGACAATTACCAACATGTCTTGTTGATTTGGCATGGTGGACTCTGAGGTACTCGCGGTTGATACGGGTAGTCTTGGGACTACCCGCACCCCTCCAACGGAGAGGCAGGGGCCCCTCAAACCACACTCTCCCCTTTGGTCCTTCGAAGAAGGCTTGTTGTTCCTTCCCTCGGGGGAGGATCTTTCATTTTCTCAAGAAAGCATTCTAGTGCGAGGTGCATTTCCTCAATGCAGGTTCATTCATTCTCTTAGGGGAGCTTTCCCATGCCGGGCCAAGGGAGAGGATCGTTCATTCTCTCAGGGGAGCTTTCTCCTGCACTAGAGAGCATTCCAGCACGTGGTGCATTTCCTCAGGGGTTGATCGTTGATTCTCTTGGGAGAGCATTCCCATGCGAGGTGCATTTCCTCGAGGGAGGTTCGTTTATTCCCTTAAATAAGCATTCCCTCAGGGGAGGATTGTTCATTTCCTTAGGGGGAGCTTTCCCGGTAAAGGAGCATTCCCTCGTGAGGTGCATTTCCTCGAAAGAGGTTCGTTCATTCCCTCAGGGGATCTTTCGTTCATTTGTCTACAAAAATTCTGAGTAAGATTGTATAGCTGGGGTTCCCCATCACAAGTGGTAATTACATTAGCAAAAATAGAATTCACACAAGTTTTGAGGAAAACAAACCAGACTATTTTAGCCATTGTAGCCGACTTTTTGCTCAACTGAAATTGACCACTACTAAACATTATTTCTTTTCCTCCTTGCTTTACTTTGCTTCTCTGTTTATCTTCCCTTCTCTTCTCTCTCTCTTTCTTCATTCTTTTTCTTATTCTTTTTTTTTTTTTTTGGTTCCCTTTGAAATGGGGTTGTGCCTGGTTTAAGTATGGCGGTTGATGTCAGTTGCCCGCTTGTAGCTGGTGGGGACTAAGCTTGTGGTGGAGTGTTTTGGCCAACAAGTCCTTCACGTTGGTACTACTGCCTAGGTGTCTTCGTGGTGGTCCCACTAGTGTTGCTCGCGAGCCTTCGTGAGGATTTCACTCGCGCTGCCTGCAAGCTTTCATAGTGGTCTCACTCACACTGCCCTCCACCCTTTGTGAGGGTTCGACTCACGCTATCCGCAAGCCTTTATAAGGGTTCTACTCGCGCTGCCCGAAAGCCTTCATGAGGGTTCTACTCACGCTACCCGCAAGCCTTCGTGATGGTGTCACTCGTGCTGCCCACAAGCCTTCATGGTGGTACCACTCACACTGCCCACAAGCCTTCATGGTGGTTCCACTTGCGCTGCCCGCGAGCCTTTACGATGTATGGCAATTCTTCTTGTGAGTTCTCCCGGGAGCTTCTTCACGTAAGCTTCTCCATTTTGTCCCCAAGCTTCTTCGTGGTGGTTGTGCCTGTAAAGATCATCCATAAGCTTTCACAGTGCTCATGCTGCTATAGGTAGATTCTTCTGCGGGTTCTTCATGGTTCTTCTCCGTAAGTGCGGTTGTCCTATTTGCCTACACACACAAAGTCACTCTGACATCTAGCGGCTAGGTGGTAGCTGGATGGAGTCTCCGATGCATAAGTCAGTAGGAGAAAAGGGGGAGACTCTAAAACCAAGTTGTCTTTTTTTCGTTACCTATACTTAGTGTTCGTGGGCCGTTGGGGGGGGGCACCTTTATACCCCTCCCTGGGGTTGGAAAATCATGCCCTACCCCTTTGACCCAGGGGTGCCTCCTACTAGAACCCATTTAATATAGCGTGGTCACAGAGAGAGGGCACCAGGTCATGGAGTCTCATCAAGGTGGCGTGCTGCTCCTTCCATGGTAAGAGGGATTGGGTGCTCTTTGAGCCATGGCCCACCAGGCCCGTCAACTTGACCTACATTCTCCTAGGGTTGGGAATCCTGCAGATTGGCTATCATGAGTCAGATGGGCCTCAGCTTGATTTTTGGCCAGGCGTTGCATCCACGTGGGTTGGACTAATACTTTTGAAAAAAATCCCCCCAACAAAATGTATAAGGGATATGACCGATCCCTTTGTTGAACAAAATGTATGAGAGTTAGAAGAGTTTGATTTGTTTAATTAAAGAGAATAACTTCCAACCGATTAGGCTATTCTCCCCAAAATAACACCCTCTGATGGGGGAGTGCCACGTAGGCCTCCCATTTCAATTTCCATATGACCACACAACAACCTATAACTCATGAGAACAAAAGTGCCCCCTCTCCCTTGACCCTCCCCCTCGAGCCTAAGCCTCACCTGTGACCCTCCCACCCCCCTCTCTCTCTCCCCGAAAACTAGACCCTCAAGCTTGAGTCTAAGCCTCTCCCGTGATCATCCTTTGTATTTTATGTGACCATCTCTCCCAACCTTGCATCCGATGATATAACTCAGTGGCGTGCGGCGATCTAGTAGTGACTAGTGGCAAGAAGAGGCTCTCGAGCATCAAAGAATAGAAGTGAAAAAGTAAGTGAATGAAGCAAAATCTCATAGGTTTTGTTTTCTCAGTAGGAATCCCATATGACTGGTCTCATCTCTTTAAGTTGTAATACACTGACGTGGTGTGTTTATATTGGTGTGTCAAATGGCCTCTGACACCCCATTCTATTAGTTAAATGAATAGGATTACAATTAAGCCATATAGTCATAGTAATTAAGCCATATAGTCATAGTTTTAAATTCCGTTCCGTTTGATGTGGTATACGGTACACTATACCTCCTTTTTCTGTTTTACTCTAAATTTCAGCCCGTTTTGTCCGTTTCAACCATTTCGGTCAAATTCCATCTCAACTTAAGTTTGTGATTTTTTCAACATACATTCATTGTATAAATCTTCAATTCTTTCATATATATACACATGAACATGATACACACTTACATATATATGTATTTATTCTATTACTTGTTATTTTATATATACATATAAATATTTATATATAATATATAATTAATTCCAAAATGGTACACGGGAATGCACTAGTATGTATCAAAATATTTTGTTCTAGTACTTAAACCAGAATGATCACTAGAATGGAACTTAAAACATTGCATATATCCATATATCTATAACTATATGCAACGTACATTAACCTAGTGGATGAATCTGAATTGTCACCAGATCGTGAAATAAATATCAACCCCGCCTTAAAAAGTTAATACAAAATGAATGATACTTTGAGGTCAACCTGATGATGACCTAATTGGCAATCATTAAGGTCATGTTCGGCTAGCGTGTTTCATCTCCAAAGTTAAAGAATTTTCAATCAAAGATCATCTTACTCTCAAATATGATAACATAAAATAATCTTACTCAAAATTTTCAAAACTAACGAAACTTAAAAAATAAAAATAAAAAATCCAGATAATATATTAAACAAAGAAAAAAAAGCAGCATGCAATGGGCAGACTCCCTTGCATGACTTGCTGACTAGAAACTATTTAAACACTTCTCCCGGAGAGTTTCAATTTGAAAAAGAAGGTTCTAATAAATCTAAGGATACATGTACACTCCTATACCCAAGGAAAGAAGTGATGTTAGTAAGCTTTTGCTTTTAAGATTGATGGTGTACTTGTTGGTAAGAATGGATGGAAATGGTCTTATATTTTGTGCAGTTTTATTTGAGAAAGCTAGGAATAAATCAATTAGATTTTAAAGTTATGACATGGACTACTTATGCATGTTGGATGGTATCACATGATGACCAATGGACTATATCTTATGTTCAATAGGTAACAAGATTCTCATTTAGCAAGAATGGTGGATATCAAGGATTTTAGGAAACTTCATGTATCATGGATTTACGTGTCAAATGGTTATGGGAAGAATGCGTGAAGTCAATGTGTTTTAAGGTGTGAAGATTTAGGGTTTATGATAAGAAGATTATTGAACAAGTACATACGTGTATTAGATATTCACATTATAGGTTTAATGATTAGGCATGCATAATAGGAGAGTGTCATGAGATGTTACCATATGCGTAATCATACTAATGGATTAAAGTTGGATATTGGACAAACACATGAAATAGAGTAGCACATCCAAGACGTGGTAAACCTAGAACCCATAGGTCCAAGAACATCTTGGATTTCAATTTTAGGGATTTTTTGGAACGAGAGACTTCTAGGAACCCCGATGTAAAATATAGTAGACATGGGGTGTAGACAAGTAGAATTGAAGAATTAGTGGCGATGTAAGTATGAAACTAAGTTAGATGACACCAATTGAATGTATTTATGAATAAGTATAAAATTCGGGACCACGGACTTTATAGAGATTTCGTTTTTGCTATTTATTTGAGGCTATTATTTTATGTGAAGAGTTTTATTTACTATTTCAGGTGGAGTTAAGATAAAGATATGGGCAATTCCGATAATTTATTTAGATCCTTTAAAGTGGCTCAACCTATTTTCCGAGCTCAAGGAAATTACTAGAAGCCCACAAAGGACCCAAGAAAAATCCTAAAAATCCATGGGTCAACCCTACCCAAAACCTATGACCCGTATAATATATATGACTAGAGCCCTATACATTGTATACCCATCTTCTTCCTCAAGCCCTAGTGTTGCCATTTGAGCGTCCCACGCTGCAGTGCCTCCATTGGAAAAACCACATGAACTAATTCTCTGTACCAAATCGTAAGCCAACAAACCACCACATGCTCATCACAATTTCTGCACCGCCACCTCTTATGTATGTTGCCACAAGTTACAATTAAACTACTCCGCACGCAAGACCATCAAGCAGGCCTTGAACCATCTTTTTCTCCACCACATCTTGTGCTACCAACCTCTAGCATTGTGAACAACCCCCACACACGGCAGACTCTCCCCATATGTTGAAAACCCAATAATGTAGCAAGAATCACACAACAAACACCATGGCATGGCTGAAACCCATGCTCAAGGAACACGTTGACTGTCATCCCACATCCATTGCACCACTACCCTCCACCGCACCTCTCACAACAAAACATGCCACTATTGTAACCACCGCACTACCATCACTATAATAAAAATGGCTTTTTGAAAGGAAAAGAAGCATTGCAAAAAGTCCAAATTTCGTTGTAAAAGAGTATTTGCAACAATAACATGTTGTTACCCTACTCTAGCAAATGCCTCGTTGGTGAAAATTTATCCTAATGGATTCTTGTTATTGTTGCAAATAGTCACTTATATCTACAAGATTCATTGCAAATTGATTTATCATTGTAACCACCGCACTACCAACACTATAATATGGACATTCATTGCAAATAGAACCCTATTTGCAATGAAATGCACATTCGTTGCAATTAGGGTTTTATTTGCAACAAAATGTACATTTCGTTACAAAAGAGTATATCTACTTGTAACGAAATATATTTTGGTGCAAAAAAGTGTATCTATTCAACAAATATACTTTTGTTGCAATAGTCATCTTCATTGCAATTGTCGTTGGATATTCTTGACAAAAATTGTGAAAAAATGGGTAGCATTGTCTGGTATTCCAGGTAAATGGGTTGCCACTAAAGTTGAAATCAATCAATCCAAGTTTCTAAAAAGTGATGTACTCCTTATATATTTTTCCAAGCATGAGAGGCATAACCTCATTTTTTATTTTTTATTTTTTATGCCTTGCGAAATAATCAAGTTAGGATCACCAAAACAATGTCATGTGCTTTGAAATGATTACAATCTGGTCAACAAATAATTTCAAAATGCAGTTGGTGGAACCCTCAAAACTAACGAAGAAACAAATAGTGGCTTAACAAAAAAAATAGTGAAATTGAGGACGTTTCGGCAGTCATTTGAAATAAGATAAATTGAATAAAATATTATTAAAATATTAATTTTTTAATATTATTATTATTTTAAATTTTAAAAAAAAATTAAATTATTTATTATATTTTATTTAAAAATTTAAAAAAATTATAATAATTATTAAATCAGATGAGATGAAAGATGTTTTTGTGTCCAAATCTTTCCTAAAACTAATTCATCGAGGGATGAGGATACAATGTCATCAGTTGACCTGGTTTCTTCTAGGAATATATATATATATATATATATATATATAAAACCTGATTCTTTATTTTGATAATTGTCAATGATGAGGAAACAACAGAAGGCTAGGATAAAACCTCGAGAGAAACCTTATAGATCAGTTAAGTGAGATCAAAAGGTCTGCCAACTTGTTAGGTGCATGCTTTAGATCAAATCCAAGAGTCTAAGGGAGTAGAGATAACTTTTTTTTTTTGGGGGGGGGGGGGGGGGGGGGGGGGGGGGGGGGCGTGGATTGCCTATATTTCGAGGTGGAGGATGGGAAGTAGCCTAGCCTATTTCTATCGGTGTTCTTGGCGAAGATTTTGAGGGCACAGTAGCTGAGTGCCGCGTTGAAGGTAATGACAGTCTATGGGGTTGGATATAAAGGGTACTTACGTATTGACTAATCCAAAGGGTTAGATATAAGAGAAATGCTTCTCTTACAGACGGGTGAATCCCGACAATTTTTTATTTTATCTTTTTACTTAATGATTAATAAAGCATTAAATCATTAAAGTAAATTTTAATAATTTTATAAATTTTTTTAATAAAAATTATTTAAAAGTATTAAAAAATATATAAACAAAATAAAAAGTATTGGTAGTGTCCCGTCGCGATCCTCATGTGGTTGTTGAGCCACTCTAGATATAAAGGGTCTGATGTTTATTGGGAATGCAGAAAATATTTCAATGAGAAAAGATCTATTTAGGAGTTATAATTATATAAAAAATTTTATTAATCATCTTTATACGATACAGTATATATAATTTTAATTTTTTTTATTTTTTTACCTTACTAATTATGTGGTATATAGATGATAAATAAAATAATAAAATTAGTTTAAAAAGAATAAAATAAATAAAAATAAATATAATATATGGTGTGTGACGGGAGATGACAAGTGGTAAAACTTCTAATTTTATAGGCAATGGGGATTGTGTGCATTTCGAAAAAGAATGACAATGACAAGGAAGATTTTATTGGATGGTGTAGCGGGGATGGAAGAGACTTGTATTTGGTAATTGAACCAAACTCAACCCATCTTAATTCATTTCAAATTAATTATTGAATAAATCTATTACTTTTTTAACTTTTCACAAAAAAAAATAAACTCATCTTAGCTTATTTCATATATTTCAATCTAAAAAGTCAAACTCATCTTAATCTAAAAAAGTTAAATCTATATCAATAATACTCATAAAATATTATTATTTAAAACTCAACTTAACTCATTTTAATATCGATATGTAACCTATAAAATATTTCGAGTTTGGTATATGCAATTTATGTGGGAGTGGGATTTACTGTAGGTGAGTCTTCCTTAAGTTGGGAGTTTGCTTATTGAAGAGGCTTTGTTTCTAATTGACTGGTCGACCAAACTAATTTGGCAAACAATTGCTAGATTTAGGATGATAGAGATCAGATTTGTAGATGAGGCGAGAGTGAGTGCCACGTAGAAACTTGCAAAAGAGATATTGGAGGTGAGTGCTGTTGGCAATTTGAACCTCCAAATTCACCTCCTTAGAATCTACTCTTTGCAGGAATAATAAGAAAAATAGAGAAATAATAAGAATACAAGAAATTTAAGTAGAAACTCTAAAACGGGAGAAAAATCACCAGATCAAGAGAAGAAAATTTACTATGTGAAAAATTGTTACAATCACACAATTTTTCTCCTCACCACACCTACAAAGCTACCCCACTAGTAAAACTTTAACTTTACACCTCTTTCCTTTTTACAAAAGGTTAATAGAGGAATTTAACTAAAGTCAAAAGTTACTAGATAAGCTTTCAACTGGTGCACTTAAACTAAAAGGCTAAGCCCCTTATTTATAGCCTCAAGATTTGCCCCTCATTTAATAACCCACCGGTGTGGGACTAAAAAGAAGCACAATTTGTCAACAATCTCCACTTTGCGACTTTGACTGGTCCCACAGCCAAACTCCACCTTAATGAAGATTTTCATAACTTCTGCTATCATGCTTCACCATAAAAGCATACCCACTTAGAATAAACCAATTCCAAGCATTTCACTTCAGCCCATGTCGAAAACAACCTTGCTGAAAATTATGGTGTAACTTTCACGTTTGTCTCTCCTGGAAGTTCATCAGCCATCGATATGAATTTCCACCACACACCCTGCATCAATGCCAAATCAATGCCTGTGTGCAAACTTGTGGACCCGCTAACATTAACACATCCTCTATCATGGCAACTTTAGGAATTAGGGGCATGCCATGAGAATGTACATGTATCTTTTTAAAGATCAAAATCTTCCATGGAGAGAGACACAACATTAGCATCATTTCCAGTATCTCCATTTACTGACTTGGAGCCACTTGTCGAACCTGCTCCAGTTCTTGGACAATTTTTCTTGACGTGCTCAGATTGTCCACACTCCCAGCAGACTACTTTCTTTTTCATGGAGTTCTTCATTTTTCCATTTCCAGCTGCTACCATCACTAAGTTCTCAAGTGGAATATTACTTCCACTACTTAGTCTTCTCTCTTCAGAAAAGATTTTACTGGTAACTTCTGAAAAATTTATTTTCTCCTTCCCATGTATCAAAATAGGCTTCATGTGCTCATAGGAAGGCGGAAGAGACCAAATGAGTCTCAAGGCTTGATCCTCATCATCAATTTTAACTCCAATAGCTTCTAGTTCAACGACAATGCCATTGAAAACGCTTAAATGATCTGAAATAGTTGTACCTTCACTCATCCACAATGTATGAAACTCATCCTTCAAGTACACACGATTTGAGACGCCCTTCGTCTGATACAAGTCTTCAAGTTTTTCCCAGAATTCATTTATCGTAGATATTCCATGCACATTTGCAAGAACATTTTTGGCCAGGCACAGACGTATCGCATTTACTGTTCTCAAATCCAGATCCTCTCAATCTTCATCGCTCATTTTAGATCTGCTCATTTCACCAGTCACACTAGTACTAGTGCTGACTTCAGGTGTTGGTCTGCCCTTCAATGCCTTGTGTAATCCTGATTGAATCAAGACATCCTTGACTTGTACTTGCCACAAGTTAAAATTGATTCTCCCATCAAATTTTTCTACCTCAAATTTTACAAGATTTGAAGGCCTACTTCCTGACATTGCTTTGATGAATTGTACTGTAGAAGTAAATAGTACCTCACTAAGTCAATTCCCAGGAAAGATTGGAGGATCACAATGGACACACTTAAAATTTTCAATCTCCTAGACAGAACCTCCTTAGACTGTACGTATCCACACTACCACACCAAACCTCCACCCCACAAAAAGAACCTAGTGGCTCTGATACCAATTGTTAGAAATTTGGACCTCCAAATTCACCCCTCTAGGATCTACCATTTGCAGGAATAACAAGAAAAATAGAGAAATAATAACAACACAAGAAATTTACGTGGAAACTCCAAAACAGGAGAAAAATTACCAGACCCAGAGAAGAAAATTCACTATGTGAAAAATTGTTACAATCACACAATTTTTCTCCTCACCACACCTATAAAGTTACCCCACTAGTAAAAATTTAACTCACACCTCTTCCCATTTTATAAAATAGACAATAGAGAAATTTAATTAAAGTCAAAAGTTACTAAATAAACTTTTAACTAGTACACTTAAATTAAAAGGCTAAACTCTTTATTTATAGCCTCAAGATTTGTCCCTCATTTAATAATCTACTAATGTGGGACTAAAAAGAAGCACAATTTGTCAACAAGTGCCCACCACGTACACACATTAATGTGAAGTGGGGATGTATTGGAAGGAATATTTAAATGAGTTAACAGTGTTAGATATACTTGAAGTGGTAATATTTGAGGGATGACGAATAGCACTGCTAGGAAGGTCATGTGTCAAGAATATGGATGAACACAACTCAGGAGTGGCAGGGGAGTGGTTTTTTATTTTATGGGTGGGGGGATATAAAGGTTGGGAGTTGATCGCTGTTGGTGTGGAGGCCAAGGATGTGACAGGTGTGATAGATAGAACAATTATTTTTGGTGTGATGTCGGAATTCATAGAGGAAGTCAAAATTGGATAGACATTCATATTTGAAGTCCACTCAAATTGGATTATAGTTTGACAAGGGAAGAGTGCATCTAGAGATGAGGGATTAAAAATAGAAAAGTCAACTTGAATATTGTAATAATAATCACTTGTTCTAAGAGTTTAAACTGGTAAGAAGTTATAAATTGAATTATTTATATTATATTTTTAACAAATACATAATATTTCTTTTGAGTATTCAGGGAGTGTATAATTAAAGATTCGAATATGTGCTCAAGTTTTCCAATAATGATAATATTGGGGGAGAAATACCTTTTTAAAATAATTGATGCATATAGATAAGGAGGAGGGTGAGAGATCAATTTTGAGAATGATTAAACTAAGAGGCCAATCCCTAAAATCAAGGAGATGGCCTTAGAAGGCAACAGGCATTAAGATAGGATGAGAGATTTGTGCTTATAATTGGTGAAAGGAGACAACATATTTATAGTAAATTTCCAAATTAGTCAAATGAGGGTAGAGGTTACCATTTGGTTGAGATGTCCTTAGGAAAAGGTGCTTGCCTAGTAGAGTGTGGGTACGGGGTTGAGCAAGGAAGGCAAGTTGTTGTAAGTTCTCGCATGAGAGGGCTTGTGTTTGAGCTCTCTAAGTTGATCGATTAGAGCTCTTTCATGGGAATGATAGTATTGTGTATCGAGAGAGATGAGAGTTAAGGAAAATGAATTCAAAACATAGGATGAAAAGGAGAGAGGAGTAGCGCCTCTTCGAGTTCTTCGTGAGCTAATTTACCCTTTTCGCTTTTAATTAATAACTTCATTTCAATGTGAAATCTTTTTTTCTTTAATATGATGTTTAATTACTACCCCTGTGGAACAATATTGAATAACTTTCATCTTCCTGTCATTTGTTATTCATGATGTGAATTCATTTCTTCATTGGCAACATTAAGGGCAGGCTTGGGGCCTTAGATGAGACATAAGATTTTCATCTATTCTCATTCTATCTTATTCCTAAACATAATTTAAATTCAAAATTTTCAAACTAATCATTATAATTTTTTCAAACGTTAAAATAAAAAATAAAAAACAATTTTAACTTTTTCAAATTTTCAAATAAAAATAATATTATAAAACTATATTATTATAATATTTTAATTTTATAATTTTTTCTCTCTCTCATTTTCGAAAACTCAAAAAATACTTAACTTAAACTATGATCTCACCACTATTTACAAATTATCTTACTATTATTTATAAAATTCTGATCTCATTTCACTCCTCAAACTAGTCCTAATAGGTCGTAGTTGAATAATTGACATGGGTGAGCAAAGAAAAAGAAGATGATTGAAGGCCAAAGTGAGAGGGGTAGCAAAAAGAACCTAATAGAAAAACGGATTTTAGGGAATGATAGAAAAATGGAGAAAAACATTTGACGAAATGAGGTGTTTTTTTATTTTTTATTTTTAAGAAATAGATTTCATTTTATTCATGGAACCCGAAGTTACATTTGTGACTGATAAATACAGAAAAATATCTAAATTATAAGTCAAACTACTTATCTATGAGGAGTTTTCTCGTACACAAATTTTTTTATAATGGGCATTGTCTTAACTTCTATAAATCTCTATTAACAAAACTTAAAGAGATATGAGAGACTTTGTAAAAATAGAGATGTCCATCCCTATTGGTAGAGAGGTAAGGATCTTGAATTTCTTTTTCCCTTTCAGATAGTGTTGTTTACCAAATTTTCTATAGAACCAACCAAACTCAAGGAAAAACAAAGAAAGCTACTTTAGAAAGTTGAACTGAATTAAACCTAAAATGTCAATCTAACCCAATTGAGGATAGGGAAAGGCAAGATGGGTGAACTAATCATGCCTAAAAGTTAAGATAGTTCTTCCCCACAATCAGAAATTCAACAGTATTTTGACCCTCGCAAGTTCCGTGTCCTGAGCATGACAATGATCAAAACATGGGACTCTGAAGGCATATTTTGAGGGTACGTACCAATGAGCAAAGACAAGAGCAGCGTTGCTATCTTGCTCAAAGTGGTGGCGAATAAGAGGGCAACAACATGTGGCCCAATGAATATGCTCATGCAAAGTACCTCCAAATCAAAAAGAACATACAACAGAAGTTCGAAGAAAACCCATACAAATTTCTCCAACTGAATATGAGACTAATCACTTTTTCCTTAACCAAGAAATCTCCCCAAAAAACCATGGAATCAAGTTCTCTTTTTATTTTGCAAGATCTCTGCTCTCTACTCAATCTAAAAACGTAGAGTGATTACCCATTAGACTAGCAACATGTACATCTTCCACGCAATCTAAAGAAAGCAGCAAATTCCCAGGAAAAATGGGGTTCACCTTGAATTCAGGAGAAAATACAATTTTTAGTGAGTAAAGTGTCCTTTCCTGCTACAGGTGACTTCTTTTCTGTGAGAAGTGGGGACAAAGGGAGTTTCCATATCAAAAGTGTTAAAAATTGTCAACTTGGCTCCCCTCAACCACCATTCCCCACCAAATTATAATGAATCCATATTGTTTTTGTTTTAGCCAAAGCTAAAACCAAGTGAAAAACTTCCTCATGATTGCACTATTTTAGCAAACTACTCTCATTTACTATCATTTATCCTTTTTTTAACACTAATACATCCATTGTTTCTTACATATTTTCTTTTAGAATCTGATTAGAGATTCTCTCAAATACCCTGATCGAATTGAACGGTCTAATTCTGCTCGTGTAGGATTAAAAGTAGCGTAAACTTTGTATGAACATTCATTTAATAAAGCCAATTTTATCTCACCATTGGGGTGACTGTAGAAATAGGGGACCCATGTTTTAGAACCTTTTGTTCAAGAAAAAGGGAAAGGAACGGGAATATAATGAAATGGGTTTGGTTTGGGAAGTGGTGCCGGTGGGGACACCATGGAGTAATTATTTTTGGATCACTGCTTAATAGATGGATAGAAATAGACAAATCATGAGGTGAGTTTGTGGTGGATTTGGATTCTTAGCCTTTCTTATAAGAATATGGGGAGACACTAAATTCCGGCAGACATCCATATCATGCATCCTCTATCTAATCAATGGTAAAGTTGAAAACAAAAATGTCCCCAATCTTCTATGATGTGCTAGCCACTCCATCCCACTCCTTAAATTGCAACATAATTTTTTTATTTTTTATTTTTTTTCAAGATTCTTAAACACATCACCCTGACATGTTGCTAGCCTAGAATTTACTGGGCCAGACTTTGTTTGAACTAAATTTGGGCTAAGATTCGACATATTAGGATTGTAAAACTGGATCGAATTTTTTTTTTCCGATCCAATCTCAAACTCGAAAATTTTGGTGAATTCGGGTTGTTATCTGTCCGAATCCAAATAGGTAGAATATTATTTTACCCACCTGTACCCAGTAACCTATCCTTTTATTCAAAAAAAAATAAAAAATTCATCTCAGTTATTTATTATGTATAATCAAAAGGACAGTTTTGACCCGAAAGTAAAAGCATATGAGCAATTTTATATATAACCGTGAAATGTATAAACACTGCATAATTGCTTTGAAAAATAGTGAGATCCACTATTAAAATATCTTTTATTCATTTTTTTCAAAACGATTATAAAGCAGTTGCACAATTTACGATTGCAAATATTTTTTTTAAAAAAAATAATGTAATATGTAGTATGCATATACTGTGTGTGTTTTGATGTATTATTATTTATTATGTATAAAAAAATAATAAAAGGCCTATAAAAGAAAGCATTTTGAACTGTTAAAAAGTTTTTTGTTTTTTGGAAACAAGAACCTTTTAAAAAGTGTTTAAAATATATTTCTAAAAAATCTGAGAATTAAACATGATATCCGAATTTTTTTTAGAAATACTATAAAAATATTTTTAAATGTTTTAAAAGGTATTTTTAAAAAAGAAAAAGAAAAAGAAAAAGATATCGAGTTACAATACAAGTTTACATCCAGTGCTAGCTACTTAAAAAAAGTTTTGCCATATACAAATAAAATTGCGTACTAATTTGTGTATCAATACTTAGGGCTGTACAGAAAAACCGACAAACCGGCCGGAACCGATCAGACCGGCCGCCGCCGCACGGAACCGGCCGAAACCGCCAGAGAACCGGTCGGCCGACGGTAGAATTTAAGCCAAACCGACGTCGGCCGGTTCGGTTCGCGGTTCGCCCAGGGAAAAACCGATGAACCGGCCGACTATATTATTTATATTTTTTTTGAAAATATTACTTATCTAAACGGCGCCGTTTCACTCATTTAAGTGGAACGGCGCCGTTTAAATCTTGTGGATTAAAAACATCACTTATGGAACGTCGCCGTTTAACTTAAACTTAAGTGAAACGGAGTCGTTTTAGGACTCAGTAGTTGAAAAAAATAATAAAAGGAACGGCGCCGTTTAACCCTAGGGTTAACACAGCGCCGTTCCTCTTCCCTTCGTCTTCTTCTTCTTCTTCTTCGTATCTCTCTCTCTCACCAGCCGCCTCTCCTCTCTCTCTCTCTCTTTCTCTCTTCCCTTCGTCTTCTTCTTCTTCGTATCTCTCTCTCTCACCAGCCACCGCTCCTCTCTCTCTCTCTCTCTCTCTCTCTCTTTCTCTCTCCCTTCGTCTTCTTCTTCTTCGTATCTCTCTCTCTCGCCAGCCACGCAATCACCGTGGTCTCTCGCTCTCTCTCACGGCGCACACAGCCACCGACGACGTCGACGAACCGATCGGAGTTACGCCGAGACCGAGGACGACGGTTTCCTCCCCCTTCTCCGGCCGGTTTCGGTCAAGATTTTCATCAGTTTCACCCCATCGGTTCGGTCTCGGTTTTTGTCCAAAACCGAAACCGATATGTCGGTTTCACCCCTATCAATACTGATTATTCCATATTTAAAAGTTAAATTAACATTATTTTTAATAAAATTTACTTTTTAATCAATTACAATAAATTGATGCATATATTAATACATAAATGTGCTTATAATTCTCTCAAAAAAATGGGCCTTTTCCATGAGAAAAAAATCTATCTCAAGCCTACTTTAATCGAGTCGACATATTTTTGATGTTATGCCTTCCGTGTAAGCTAACAAGAAAAATATTAATATTTCTTATTTTAATAATTATAATTGACTCTATAACCAGTAGTGTATTCACACGTCAACTTACGAATAAGAGAAGTATTTACATATTTTGCCATTTATCATTAGAGAAATGATATTTGCAGTTATAGTTATGCAAGCAGCGTTTAGTCATTTTAAAAAAATAAATTAATATAAAATTTACATGTAAAAGACTAATTTTTTAATCTTAAACTTTATTTTTTTTTAAAAAATAATTATATAATATTTATAATTCGATAATTATATGTAATATTGCTGTTATCATTATGATTAGATAGTCAATAACAATGGCTATTACATCTTGTTGGGCCTTTGACTAGACAGCCGAATATTTTTTCCACCACGCTCTGTCGTTCACATATTCTTACCCAAAAAGCTATGGATTTGGGCTCATTATTTTACTTTGATTAATTCTATATATATATATATATCACGCCTTCATTTTATTTTTATTTTATTAAATAAAATATGACATATTTATTATTAAATAATAAAAAAATATATAATAAATAATTATTTAATAATAATAAATAGGTTAAATCTTATTTAATAAAATAAAAATAAGATGAGAATATGATATATAGAATTTTTTTATTTATAAGAAAAAAATATATTTAAAATTGTGAATTATGTAACCGCTACGTAATTATTTTGAAAAAATGAATAAAACATGAAATCTAAATGAAAAAAAATTAATTTTTAAATAATAAATCCTACTTTTTTTAAAGAGATTATGCAATATTTACACACTTCACGGTACAATAAAATTACTCTTTATAAGACATGTTAGTAAATCCAGGATAGTTGAATTATTTTCATCTCAATAAATAACAGCTAAATTTGGGATGAAGATCTCATTAGAGGGTCAAAGTTTTAGAAGAAGAGCTATTTATTCAAGTTTTTGGACTTAAAGTGAAATAAACCTATAATTTTTATTTGATATTTAATACATATTTTCAACATTTTTATACATTCTTTAATCTTATAGTAAAGTCTAGGACTGTTCATTAAAAACCGGCCCGAACCGAAACCCGGATAACCGGGTTCCCGGTTATGGGTTTCGGCTCGGATTTGACCCGGGCTGAAACCCACATTCCTATGACCGTACTACCTGGTCTGGACACGGTTATGATACCCGGGTTATAATCCGAAACCCGGTTAACCGGGTGTATATAAAGTGAAAAAAAAAAAAAAAAAAACCCTACCCTCTGAACCCGTCTCACTCACGCCAAACCCATCTCCTGTCTCTCTCTCGCGCCGAACCCTCTCTCAATCTCTCCGAAACCATAGCCATCGTCCCTCTCTGAGTCTCTCCGAAACTCTAGCTTCTTCATCCTCGTGCCTTATCATCATCCCCTTGCTAATCTTTGTAAGTAGATGCTTCTGTAATGTGTTTGTTTAGCTTAGACTGTCGATAGCATTAGGGTTTATTTTCTTTCTTCTGTGTTTGTTTTCTTTTCTATTTTTTTTCCTTCTCTGCCGATAGCATTAAGGGATTTTTCTTCTTATATGTTGCTTTTTTTTTTTTCCCATCTGTTTGGGTTTTCTAGAAATAGAGGTACCAGATGTATGGCTTTGGTACATGTAGTATTATTTATTTTTTGTCTTTGCTCATTTGGGTTGAGAGAGAATTGAAATCCCATATGTAGAAGAATGGCTGAATGAAATTGGAAATTAACCCACTATGATAGAGCTGTGACGTTTGCTTTTATGATAGATAAATAAATTCTGTTCACAGCAGATTTTGCTTTTATGAAATATCAGACTATGTCAAAGTCTCATATTTTGTGTTGAACAAACATATCCATTTTAAGTAAAAATGAGAAGATCTTACTTATTACTAAATCCCACCAATTAATTCCTAGAAACATTCATGGACATTAGCCTTTGCATAGAATCTCTTTATTTATTTTTTTTCAATTTTTCCTGTTAATTTCATATACCTTATAGACATGCATATATGTGAAATACATTTCAACCAGTACGAAACAAAACAAATAATAAACGTGGTGTGGATGGAAAAGGCTTCACCTTCTTTTTAATACCTATTAAGATCATGCAAAGCATATAAGAGATAAACCCCCCTTGCCAAGTTGAAGCAAGGTGTGTATATTTTTTAATACCTATTAAGATCATGCATAAACCCCCCTTGCCAAGTTCAACCCTGTACTTCAATTTCTTAATGGTTATCAAATATCATAGGTGTGTATATTTAGTATAGTAGAAGAGAATTATGTAAAATGTTATGCTTAAATTATATGTAATTAGATGATTACTTGACGGCCATGTCCATCAATAAATTTCTTGATTACTTTTGTAAATAAATTGACATGTTGCATTATACTCTAATAAATTGTGTTATTCTACTAAACATGTTACCATCTTGTTTTTAAAACATCTTTTATTTCTTTTTCTTTTTGGATTTTTGAGACTGTTATAGATCATTTTTAAAATATAAGATTTGCTTTAATTAGGTTTTTCAAATAGTCTTGTTTATTTACAGTCTTATATATATATGAGTAATTAATTTTAAATAGAAAGCATCTTAGTTTTGTCTTCTTGGTTACCCATTAGAGGATTCTGCTTTATTGTAACCGTACTACTCAGGGCAGTGTTATACTGTCATCTAGTATTATAATAAATCTTGGAGTTTAATTGATAAGGTGCCTCATGAAACAAATCAATAGCAGAAAAACAAGGGCCAAGTGCCCCTTATGACCAGAGTTTGAAAATTCTGTGAATTATGGGTTATAGATGAGTTGGAGAATTATTTTCCAGTTGGTGAATGTAGTTTTGAATGTTAAGAGTTGTTAGATGTAATTTTTCTTGTGCACGTTTTGGGGTACTTCTACAGATGGTTCAGGTGCTGAAAGTGATTGAATACATTCTGTTTTACCTCTCCCACCATACCAAGATGGTTCAGGTGCTGAAAGTGATTGAATACATTCTGTTTTACCTCTCCCACCATACCAAGATGGTTCAGGTGCTGGAAGTCCACGTTTGTTGTTGCTTGTTAATTTTTCTTTTATGAACAATAATAGCAGGTGCAAGATTCCAATACTTATAAGTTAAAACCAGTCGGCAAATGCTTTGTGATTTTATTTGATTTAGTGGAGTTGCTAATTTATAGTCTTAATCACATAATCTATAGCCACTGGAAAAAAAAAAAAAAAAAAAAAATCCGATTTCAATCCGAAACCCGGAATCCGGTTATTTCAAAACCCGGGTTCATCCGGGTTCTACACCGGGTCTGATCTGGATTAACCCGGGCCGAGTTTCAACCTGGATTTGAGACCCGGTTTCCGGCCAGGGTGTACCTGGGTTCTCGGGTTGGAACCCGGATGAACAGTCCTAGTAACGTCTACTTTTTTACGAAGGGTTTAAGCGAAACTTATCTATTTAGGGTTTGTACAATTCATTATTCTTTCCAAAATAATGAGAAATACCAAGAAACTCATAAATTCCCCCTGTCAAATGAATGACAAAACCGTAAATATTAGCATCAAAGAAAAAGAGCTACTTATGGTAAATAACTACTTTTTTACAGAGAGTAAATACTAAATAGGATACAAAGAACCCAATAAAATAAGCATTTCAAAACAAATTGAAGGATAAAAATATAATTTAGCCCATCCAACAAAAATGTTCATATGAATCATATGTGATCGGCGTATTTTTGGACAGATTTTTTGGACATTTGGAAATTGGACTTATTTAAATCTAATTTTAAACTAAATCTAATATCTAAATAACAAATTTTTAAATTACTAAATACATTTCAACTCAAAATCTCTTGACACGTAAGATCCACAACCTTTTTTAACTTAACATATTTTTATACGCAGGACTTACAACTTTTTTTAACTTCTCATAAATATATTTAAACTCATCTTAATATCTAAATTTATTTTAAGTGTACCTTATAAAATTTACTCTATCATTTTAACTCGCTACTATTTATAAATAACTTATCTTCGTTCAATATTCCAAGAAACCTTTTACAGATCTTGCCATAAAGAATATTTGAAAAAGTAACCACCAGGCGTATCGATAGAATAGAAATTGCGTTGTGTCAAATGAATTAGACCATGGTATGCCCTCACACGCGCGCGCGCGCACATATATATATATATATATATATAATTTAAATATACAAATCTTGCCTAGATCTTTATAAAAAGGGAAAATATAGTTGCAAGCATAGTTGTGCACTAATCTGTGCACCAATGTGATGTGATTGGTCAAAAAGTAGATTTGATTGAAAATAGTATTAATTTAAATTTTAAATATGAATAAAACAGTATTGATACACAGATTAGTACACAACTATGCTTGTATGTAGCAAAACTCTTTAAACTCTGTCAATATCATTACTCTTATTTAATTATTTAATATCATATAAAAAGAAGGTGAAATGATGGTAATTAAGAGAATATTAAATATAATTTTTTTCATACATACATACATACATACATACATATATATATATATATATAAATTCACTCATCATTCTCACTTTACACATCACACATTATATTTTTATTTTTTTAACTTATCAAATATATGGTACGTGAATAATGAGTAAAACTAAAAAATAAAACTAAAAATAAATATAAAGATGATGATTAGCAAAATTCATATATATATATATATATATACACACACATACATAAAGTGCAAATGAAGTCAATTGTTAGAGATAATTTTCTAGACATGAATAAGTTGTTGGGTTAATTAATATTAAATACAATTTTAAGGTATTCAAATCATATCGTTATTTAAAAAAAAAAATGCAAAATCCATACTAAAAAATAAATAAATATTTTTCAAATTGATCCCGGGACTGTACCTAAGAAAAAATGAGTTTTTTCATTAGTTTTTTTCCCAAACGTCATTAACTTATTTTATTTAATTTCTTTTGTGTTAAATGAAAAATATTCAGAAAATCCCTATGTGCGTTACATGTTATCTAGGACTGTTCATCCGGGTTCCAGATCGGGAATCCGGGTATACCCGGTCCGGAATCCGGGTTCCAAATCCGGTCCGGAATCGCGGATTATGACCCAGGCCAAAACCCAGATAAATCCGGGTTTTTACAACCCAGAATCCGGGTTCCAGACTATACCCGGGTCTTTTTTTTTTTTTTTTTAATAACGAAATCTTACTCCTTAATTTTTTTTTTCAAGAAAATGATAGTGTTGAAAAGCATAATTGTTTTTTTAATCTAAAAGCCTATATTCTGTACAACTTTTTCAAGAAAAAATTTTGAAAAGCATCCTTTTTTATATATAAAACAAAAAATATTTCTGGTTAATGTTATATTAAGTGTTTCCTTTCAAAAATAAAATAAAATAAAACTAATTACCTTTTTAACTAATTACATTATTTGATATTTATATATTACATTACAAAACACAACTATAATATATGAAAATTACATATCTATGAATAACAAGGCAAGTCAACGCCAATAATGGCTGATTCATAAGTATTCTTTGCCTTCATCCATTCATAGAGATCTGCTGGTGTAATTACACCTGCATCCAAAAGGTCCTTGCCCCTCATTTCACAATACCTATTGGCAGGATGCCTATTGGCAGAGATGTTTGTTGGAAGACCATTCATGCCTGGGAGAATAGAGGTAGAACCACTTTTAATAATACAATCTAGAAGAAAAATTGGATACATTCTGTTCCATGCATGCATTGCATAATTACTACTTTTATTTAAGGATATGTGTGCATTGATTCTACACTGGCTATTTTTAAGTTCTACCTCTATTGTACACAGGTTGGGCAGCTTCAAAGGATATTCAAACTTTGTGGTTCACCCTTAGAGGATTACTAGAACAAAATGAAGCTACCAGCAAGCTTCCGTCCACCGCGGCATTATAGGCCTAGTTTTGAAGAAGCCTTCAGCCCCTTACCTACCTCTTCATTTGGCCTTTTGACTACACTTCTTGCTCTAGACCCAACCTCTCGTGGCAGTGCTGCTTCTGCTCTCCATAGTGAAGTGAATATAAACATAATAGATGGCAAGCTCTTTCTCTGTACTCATTGCTAGTGGTATAACGACATTTCAGCACTTTTCTTTGATATAACCAAAACTTTGTACTACGAGTTTAAAATTGAAAGGTTATGGTGTTGGACTTACTAGTATTAGGGAAGATTTTGGGATATGAAGGGTACTTTGCTCCATGTAATTGATTAAAGTTTAATAGAAGTACAAGGGAGAAATAATGGAAGGCCATCTTCAACTTGAAGCATATGCTGTTTAGTCTTATTCCAGAAGCAAAATAAACAAAGAAATAGCTAAAGAGGAATACAAGTCTTCCTAATGACTACTTTCTATTATCTTCCTCCTGCTTTTATAAAATTACATCATAAAAGAAAATTTATGCTTTATTCTGAGTATTTTTTTTTCTGCTTTCAGTTCTTTACTTCAAGCCCATTGGCCTGCAATCTTCCAGCTCTACCAATTCCCAAGAAAAAAAAGAATCAATCTAAAACCCATGATCAGATGTATGATTTTAGTTTATAATGTGAAATTATTTTAGTTTAAACCCAAAAATACACTTTTACCCATCATTATCAATTCTCAAACCATACAAGTTACCTCAAAAAATGGCACACGCAAGCTTCAAGAATTTTGTGCACAAGCTGGAACACATTTGAAAAAGCAGAAGGCAAAAGTAGCATATCTAACAAAATAGAGAGAGAGAGAGACAGAGAAAAAATAACAGATCTAGCATCTAGCTACTTTGAACTAAAACAAAGATTCTTACATTCAAACATTCACATCAAAATAGACCCAAATCAACAAAGTAATAAAAGAGTCCTCAAAGATCTAAAGAAGGATGCAACAGATCAAGCCGTAATAGAGAACCAAAACTACACGGACCCAAATCGAAATAATGCGCTATACGCTTTATTTCAATTTACTGAGTACCTTCAACCCAACAATAAAGAACCATAACTAAAAAGATGCAGGAATAATATAAGAAAAAAAAATTAGTGAAGATTGTCGAGAAATTTCGGCAAGAAAATAGTTAAGAGGAAGGTAAACTAGTCACCCCATGGTGGCTGAGTGGCAGTTTCCTCGACTATAGCAAAGGGATCGAGAGCTGGAAGAGCGAGCGAGAGAGAAAGAGAGAGAGAGAGAGAGAGAGAGAGAGGAAACTGGGGGAGGGAGGCGAAGGAGGTCATGGCAGAGCAGAGACTGAGAGAGAGGGGGGGAAATCTGAAATGGGGGGTGGGGCGCGGCTAGGGTTTTGCATCTTTAGTTTATAACACCCGGGTACCGAGTTTTAAACCCGGATTTGGATTTAAAATCCGGTACCCGGACTAGTTTTTTGAATTGATTTAAATCGATTTTTTGAATCCGAATGCTGGCCTGGATTTGACCTGGGCCGAAAACCGAAACCGAAATCCAATGATTCTGGGCCGTCCGGCCCGGTTAAACAGCCCTAAATTGTTATCTATGTGTGTAAAGAGATTAGGTCAAGGAAGATAATGAGTTAGGTGAGGTAAGAGTTAAATTATTAAAATATTTTTTGTTTTTTTATTATTTTGATTTTAAAATATTATTAAAATATTTAAATTTAAAATATATTATTTATTTTTATTTTATCTTTTTATAATAATTTGAAAAGACGAGTTGTGATCATTCCACGATCGGTAAAGCATGCTATGCTATGTTCTTCGACTCCTCTGGAACGTATGCGGTTCTTCCTCGACTCTTCCCGAAAGCATCTATGCTATGTTCCGCGTGTCAACCTCCGCTATTTAAACCTCTTTCTCCCTCGTTTTCCAACCAAAAAGCGCTCTTTTGTTCTTTCTTTTACCCCTCTCCACCGCTTTCAAACCTTCGGACCCAAACTGAGAAGAAAAGTCCCGATTTTTTCCGAGAAGAACTATCCATTTTGGTGATAGCTCCTGAGCAGAAGAAGATGTGGACCCAGCCTTACCGGAAGAGCGACTTGGAGGCCGGAGCCAGGCCTCTCTACCCGTTGATGCTGGAGAGCCCGGAACTCCGCTGGGCTTTCATTCGCAAAGTTTACTCCATCCTCACCATCCAACTGCTTGCCACTATTGCCGTCGGCGCCGTGGTTGTTTTCGTCCATCCAATCGCGCACTTCTTCGTTAGCACCGGGGCCGGCCTCTCTCTCTACATCTTACTCATCTTGATGCCGTTCCTCGGTATGTTATTACACTTTTTTTTTGCAAGTGCTTATGTTCGTGTTCTGCTTTTTTTCTAAATTTAGTTGTTTGATATCGTTCGTGGTTGTGTTGTGTGGTGTGGCAGTGATGTTGCCTTTGTACTTCTACCACCAGAAGCACCCGTTTAACTACCTTCTTCTTGGGATTTTCACTCTTTCTCTTGCTTTTGCGGTTGGATTGACTTGTGCATTCACCAGTGGTAAGTGATCCTAGCATTCGAATTCCATTCTCCATGTTAACATATTGCTGTATTTTGTTTGGGAATCGTAAACGACTTTGTTTCGGATATGGGCATTGATTGTTTAGTTTTTTTCCCATTCAGATTTCTAGTAGTAATTGATAGAAGATTAATGCAGTAATGGGTTCTGCAACTGCAACCCACTTGTTTTGGTCGTGGTAACGTGGCAGATCCTATGGCTTTAAAAGGGAGGCAGAGCCATTTTGCAAACAGGGCAGTTGTAATTTGAGTGAGTCTTTTGTTCGGTCCCTCATGGAAAACAGAATAATTTGGAATGGAAATTAGATAATAATAGACAAAGAATGATAAATTCTCCATTGGTAGGAGACACCTCAATACAATTAGCCATACATTCGACCACTAACCATACACTACTATTTACATGTATACAGCTATTTACAAGATAACTTCCATATCTTAACTACCAACACACGAATATGTGACTTGCGCACATAACTGATAAATGTCTAATGCATCATAATTGCTTATAGTGCTGTATGACCCAATATTACATCCTAGATATTGTTAAATGCCTCACACATTTCCGTGTGACGTGCAGCACAATGAGCAGTTATTATCCAACTTGCATGGCGTAGTGGTAGGTTTGCTATCCTGCCCATACTTATCCTACGCATGAGTGTATGGGTGTTTGGAATTTGGTTTACGTGGGCTATAATTATCTCACCACTGGGAAGACACTTGTGATCGACATTATCAATTTTTTTAAAATGTTGGCATATGGTCTTTCTCTCCAACATCGTTTCTTCCACAGGCTCCACCTTGCCTTGTTGCTCATCTTGGAACGAGATTCCCTCAAGTTTTTACCAGAACTTGAATTTGAGGGGAAATTTTTCCACTCATCTTTAATATATACTTGGGGAGTTCTGCATATATGCCTGTGGGTAAACCATTCATTACATTTGAAGTTGATGGAGAGGCTAAATTTGCTTTGTGAGATAGACAACTTGTCGGGGTACATTCCTAGTCATCTTCTTCTGCTGATTGAGCTTATCTTCTGCATTCTTGCCAACAACATGGCCTCTAACACTATGTTAGGACTAAGCATAAACGCCACTAGACAGTGGATATCCTCCTTTAATCCTCCCATAAATGTTCAAATCAAAGCCTTCTGTTTCCAACTTTCTATGCGATTGACTAGTTGATCAAACTTCTATATGAACTCCCAAATATGACCAAACATTTACTCCCTAACTCAAATACTGCTAGTTTCACTTGCACTGCTATTTACAAGATAACTACCACCTTTTAACCACCAACACATGAACATCATAACTACCGCATGTAATTGAAAGACTTTTTGAGCACCACACAACTGAAAATACTGAGTGGATGATAGCTGCCCATAGCACTGCACGTCCGAATACCACATCCCAGTAACAACCCCAACCCTTCCACGTGATCCAACCATCGACGCAGTGGTAGGTAATTACCCAAGTTGTATCTACAGATCCTGTCCATCGATAGTTACATTTTTGGGATTTGGTTTCGTGGTCTTATCATATATTTAGTTGGTTTTTGAATGTTGTTTTGCTTGCTTAATTGTGGTTTTCAGTATGTATGTAGAAGTTCTAGTTTTCTTGTAATAGATTATAAATTATGGAAACCCATCAGATAGATTAGTAAACGGTGATTGGTTGCTCTGTTAGCCTAAATATTTGGCTCACTCTATTGTTAGATATGAGTCCCTGTAATGGTAACATCCATGGTGAATTTTCATCCAGAAAGAATAGTGTGTAGCTTAGCTTTTATATGGTACTTATTTGTACGAACTTGTGAGATTTATTATTTTCCAACCAGGCACAGGGAAGGTCATTTTAGAATCTGTCATTCTGACCACTGTTGTCGTCATGAGTCTCACCCTGTACACATTCTGGGCTGCAAAGCGAGGCCACGATTTTAACTTCCTTGGTCCCTTTTTGTTTGGTGCTGTGCTTGTACTTGTGGTATTCGCAATGATTCAGGTATGTTGAGTATCCTCTATTCATTCCCCTGCATATTTATATCATCCCTCCTTCACTAGTGCACGCCGTACTTGTATTTGTTGCATTTGGTGCTTACTGTGGACTGAGATTTTTATATCTGGCTGCAGATTTTTTTTCCGCTTGGTAGGATTTCTGTTACGATCTATGGATGCTTGGCATCACTCATATTCTGTGGCTACATAATTTACGACACTGATAATTTGATCAAACGCTTCTCCTATGATGAGTACATCTGGGCTGCAATCTGCTTGTATTTGGATATCATCAACCTCTTCCTGGCTATTTTAACTATTTTCAGGGCTACGGATTAGCGAAAAAAGGAAAGTATGCTGGATCTCTTACTCCTCGTATATGTTCTGTGATCAAAAGAGAAATACATTGTTGTCAATAGGTTCATCTTTAGTATTTACACTGTAAGTAAATACTAAATAATGGCATTGGAATTTTGCTTTCCATGTATTTCGTTATTGTATATTTTTGTTGATAATGGAAGTGACCGGTTTGAATCAACAGTATTGTACTGCCCATCATTTTGACAAAACGATGGAGCATGCTGGCTTGAGGCACTCGGATGAGTCAACATATGGTGAAACAAGGATTGAGATTCATTACAATTTTTTATTCAAACGATTTTTACAATTGAGAGAGAGAGTATAATGGGGTTTAATATTGTGTCTCTCTCTAAATTGTTCAAAGTGTTTTGAGTCAGAAAACTGAAAGAAATGCGGGTTGGGCATGCGCGAGTATGCCACAGGAACGAGCTTTGAAAATTATGCAAATCTTAATTGTAGTATGAGAGAGTGGTAAAGTGCTTATGCAGTTGACCTAGATCTAACAAGACACGAACCCAACATATATAGAACATTCGAAGGTTATGGCTGCTATGGGAAAAGCCACTACTGCAGCAACGTAGACAGCTGCATGAAGCTGGGCATGGTGGGATCTGGTTTCCTCTTTCTTCTTCTCTTTCCTTTCCTTCATCCACCTTCCAACTGTCTAGGCTCAACCGCCAGGGTTGCCAACACTGGCACCCCCACCATTGAATAGAGGATGAATGGTGTTTTAATTTGGCGTGCTAAAATTGTAATCACAAATAAATATAATCATATGATCTATACACCATTTTTAACAAAGTGCAAGGCTCCTAATTGATACTAAAATCCTTACCATCTTACCTCGATAATTTTATAAACAAACCCACAATTGTAAATGAGCCTATAATATATTATATTTGTGCAATTATCACTATCTTAAAAGTTTAGGTTGATGAAAAAAAATTTAAGTCCGGATTCAAACTCAGAACTTATGCTCTAATATCAAAATGCCAACAACTTATACAGTCAATTGGTGGACTGGTATGAGCTAAAGTTTAGCATTTTGTTACTATCATGCTTGCAAACAAAAAGATGGAGTACAGACAAGCGATTTTATGAGAGATATTAGAATTGGGTATGTTTTGATATTACGTGAAATTATCATTTATTTCAAAAGTTTAACCTGATAAAAAGAGCTAAATTTAAATATTTATATTATATTCTTAACAATATTAACAAAATAATACTGACAATTCACAAAAGGGATTTTAAGTAAACAATTTCTTTTTTGAGTTTACCTTACTATTTGGCTAATATAAATAGTAAAATAAATTTTTTTAAAAGGATATTTCATTAAAATAATTTTCAATTCTGCTTATCATTTTCATAAAATTCAATATAAATTATGTTCAAGAATTACGAAAGGTTAAAATTTAGACAAATTTAAAAATGTGTTGAAATTTACGTATGCAAACAATTAGACAATCACAAAATTATAAAAGATTGATTGGAAATGTGTAGGGGTGAAAACCGACCCATTTGGTACGGTTTTTGGATAAAATCAATGTCAACTGATGGGATGAAATAGGGAGGAGCAACCGATTGTAACCGATCATGGGGAGGAGGAAAACTGGCCGTATCGACATTGGCAGTTCACAGTTGGTTCTCGATTCTTCTAGCAGTGCTGGTCATCTGAGAGAGTAGAGAGAGAGAGTTACATATGAGAGAGAGAGTTACAGAGGAACTGAAGTGAATCGCAGGGAAGAAGAAGCAAAGGAAGAAGAAGATGTAATAATCAAACGGTGCCCTTTGGTTTTAAATCCAATACCGTCATTCTACTTTTTTTTTTGGTACCTCATAGATAAAACGACGCTGTTTGATTTAATACAAAATGGCATTGATTAGCTGTGTTTAAAACACAACTTCAGGCATAAAATGACGCACATCATTTTAGATAGGTATAAATTAAAATAATAATAATAATAATAGGATATGGGGTCAGCCGGTTCAACAATTTGAGCTGGTCTCAAACTGCGACCGAATCGATGTCTGTTAGTTGTGCTATAATGCTGCTGCCCGCCGATCAATTCTCTACTGTTTCCAACAAGTTCTAGCATCAGGCGGTCGGTTTGTGTCGGTCACAACTAGTTTTTTAGTTTTTTGTACACCCCTATATTAAACAATTTAATTTTTTTCAATCTCAATTTAATTTTTTCAAATCTTAAAATAATAATAATAATAATAATAATAATAATATTTTATTTAACTTTTATCTTTCATCTAAAATTATATCATCTCATTTTATTTTATTTCATTTCTAAATTCAAATCAGACTTCAAGTCAAAGTAAAAAAAAAAAAAATAGGGGAAGTGAAATTCCCCAAGGCAATCAAGTTACGCTAGCAAGTAGGCTTGCGTTCAACTCTCTCTTAACGTTCAAGCGAAAAATGTTGATTGATGTGAGCTAGAGCAGTGCTATCTGAAAAGAAATTATCATTAAAAACAAATGAGCAATGAAATATGGGATTTATATAAAGAAATAATAATTTTTTAATTATAGACCAAACTATTTTTTAAGAGAATTGTGCGTTGTTTATGAACTCCACAATTGTATATAACATTATTATAAAAAAAATAAAAAATGGGCTCCCAAATATCTGTGATGCCGTTCACCAGCTATGGTCCATGGAGATCACAACATTTATTTGAGTTCAGATTTTATGTTAGTAACTAGGGGTGAAAAAAAAAAAAAAAGTTAACGGGTAAACCGAATTGAACTAGTGAATTTGGTCCGATATCGAGTTTGGTTCGGTTTAGTACCGGTTTTATTTTTCTTAAAACCGGTAGTTCTAATTTTTCTTTTTCTAAAATAGGACCGGACCGATTTAAATATATATTTTAATTTTTTATATTATATATAATTTTTATATATAATATATAATTATATATAAGATAGTTTTGTATTATATGATAAATTGTTAATTAATATAATATTAAATTTTAAAATCTTATATGACAAGAGCTTATTGTATTAATAGTTATATTAATACAATATATTACTATATTATATATTATAATATATCACTATAATCTATAATATATATTATAATATATTATAATATATCACTATAATCTATAATATATATTATAATATACTACAATATATTATCACTATATTATTATATACTATAATATATATTATATAATATATAATAAAGTATATTAAAATCTAAAAACCGGATCGGAACTGTTAAAACCGAAAAAATCAATTTATACCAATTTAATCTTAAATTTTATAATCTAAAACAAGATGAAACCAAATCAGTCACACGTACTTGATGCATTAGCAAAACAGGCTAATTGTAGACAAACATGACAAAATATGTACCGGACAGCCAGAGTGACCTTGCTTCACTAATCATATGCAATTTTGCACGCATTTGGATTATAGGAACATTTTATCATGGATTTTGATGGACTAATTTTAGAAGGAATTATTAATACTTTATATAAATCTCATTACTGCAATTATATCTATTAACACACTGTATATTGTTGATATAAAAGCCTACCACAGTAGCTTAGATAAACAAGTATTGACATTTTAATATTTTTATTAATATAATGAATTTTATATTGTATTTGGTGTTGAGAATTCCTTAACACTTTTTAACATACTTCATTACTATTTATTACTTTATTATTACCTTTTACCTACTTTTTACATATTTTTTACTACTATTTAATATTTTATTATTATTTTTTACCTACTTTTTTAATACTATTCACGACATACCTCAACACCCAAACTCAACTGCACATTCCATTATTATATATTATTACATTTCTCAACATCCAAACTCAATCACATGAACATATTCTATTATTACACTTTTTAATATTCTATTATTACTTTTCATTACTATTAAATATCATAATTGCAAATAATATAACTCATTTTACAAGGTAAGAAGTAACCCAAAATCAATGGGTCAGAATTAAAGGTCTTATCAATTGGGCCGACCACCAAGGGTACTATTATTGAATAAATTGTCTTTCTCATGTATAAGAACTTGAGTTACAAGAGGGAGACAGACTGCCATCAAAAAGAGTCCAGGTCAAGTTTGACTGAGGTAGGTAGGTTTGGCATCTAAAATGAGATATAAATTTTTTTTATCTCATCTTATTATTATAATTTTTTTAAATTTTTACATAATTTTTTTAAATTTTAAATTAATAATAATATTTTATTCAATTTTTAACTTTCATCTAAAATAAAAAATTCTCATCTAAACGTATCCTTTTTCTTAGAAAGATTGAAAGAGAAGCTACAGAGGGGAAGAGATATCCTTATTATCAGTCTTGTAAATTAATCACATCGGTTAACTCTTTTATAAGATTCTTTAGTTATTTTGTTAGATTACTTGAAGAATAGCGGTTACCACTTCAAATGTGTGTGTGTGTGTGTATATATATATATATATATATATATATATATAAAAGCAGCTTTACTTTTCCATTTTTCAATAATATGAACTTTATCATCTTCTTAGTCTTAGAATGGTATCAAAGAAAGCCTTGATCCGCTTTGCTCAGAGTATGGCAAATACGAACATAATTGATGGTCCTATAAAACCTTGCTTTCTTCATCAAGCGGATAGTCTTGGTGTTCTTATTATTTAACAACCAGTACTCATTGGTGAGAATTTCCACACTTGAATTGGATTGATGACTATGGCATTGATTGTGAAAAACAAATATGCCTTTAACGATGGAAGTTTGCCTCAACCTGTCAAGAATGATCCTCTATATGTTTATTAGATTTGTTGCAACACAATGATGCTATCTGGGATAATTAATCCATTGTCCAAGGAGCTATTAAGATGAGGTGCTGACTTTTTATCCGATGCCGAAAATGCACTTGTGGAGTATTGCAAATTGTTCTTGATTGTCAACAAACATTGTATGTATTGTAGTTTCTATAGGTTTTAATGAGACATGCTAGTGTTCGTGGCTGGATCATTTGCTAAAGGGTAGCGCTAAATCCACTGAAAGATGTAGTCTGAATACTCACCGAATAGGCCTTTTTTTTTCATTCATTTTTTTATATTTTTAAATATTTTTTTAAAAATAAAAAAATTCACAACATCACTAAAAAAATACTTACTTAATCACTAAGTAAAAAAAAAAATCAAAGCATTCGGTACACTTTGTGGATCCTGAATTCATTTTCCTTTGCTAAACATAAACAACGTCTTCTCTCTTGCTCTTTGAGAAAAATGCCAATGATTTATCACGCTCACGACTATTATTCTAGAACCTGTTGTGATTTTCAATAAAAATGGTTATAACAAAAATTTTCACAAAAATAATAATTCTAGCTAGGCTCGTGGTAAATATAAGTATATTTGCACATACTATGGAAAGAAGGCCATACTACTTACAAGTGTTACAAGCTCCATGGGTTTCCATATTTCAAATTCATTAGCAATAAATCTTCCTAATGCTTCTTTTCCCAGTGGTTTTGATTCTGTTAATACTCCAATGTTGCCTATAACACAAGAGTAATGCCAGCAAATCCTTGCTTTATCCGGTCTTAGTCCAACCAACCCATGGCCAATCAACCTATGGCCAATCACTTAGGCAGTTCTATACCATAATATGCTACTTATCAATTAGTTCCTTGTTTTTCAAGTATATCAAATTTCTTTAAACATTCTATGTTCTCTTTGACTCTGTCGGCCAACTATTTCATCACATCTTGGAGAACTGACTTAGGTATAACTAATCATATGATCAGTTCTCCTTCTTTGTTCACTTTAATTCTATCCATTGACAATTCTTTTGTGAAATCACCAAATGGACATTTTGTACCTATGTGTTATATATGGACAGATGACCTTTCTATATCTTTAACTCTCAAGAATGTATTGCGTGTTCCCTCTTTCAACTTCAATCTCAATTTTTTTTAGCAAACTAACTTCAAATTCCCTTTACTGTTTGTTTTCTTTCATCAATACTGTCTTGTGCAGCACTTTTCAAGCTGTAGAACGTTTGGAGTGGCTAATTTCTTTCAAGGCTTATATTACTTGCTGCAAGACTTCATCTACAAGTTCAAAACTTATTTATGTTTCTTCATGTGCTTTTGCTTTTTTCAATAAAACAATACATGTGGCATTGTAGACTTGGCGACTAATCTCCTTTTAGGATGCAACTTTTACACCATATTTTCAAGTCATAAAAATCTCAAATAATAATCATTGTACTATTTGTTCTCTTGCTAAACAAAAGAGGATTTCTTTTCGAGCTAGTATAGTAAAATCTAGTTTTTGTTTGATCTCATTCATTATGACATATGGGGTCCATTTTCCACCCCATCTTATCGAGGTTTTTATTATTTTCTTTTCATGGTAAACATTACATCCAATCCTTTTTTCCAGCTTCTAGGAACACAATTCGATTCCAAAATCAAAGTTATAGATATGATAATGGCAATGAATTCAATATGATAAAATTCTACAATAATAGAGGTGTTATATACCATAAAAGATGTGTATACACACCTTATAAAATGGTGTTGAATTTAAGCATCAACACATTCTAAATGTCACTAGAGCTCTCAAATTTCAATCCAAATTTCTTCTTCCTCTTTGGTCTAATTGTATTCTTACCTTAGTTTACATTATCAATAAATTGCCTACACCTATGTTGTCTAACAAATCCCCATTTTAAATGTTATCCCAAAACTAACTTCTTATAATCATTTTGAGGTTTTTGGATGTCTCTATTATTCATGTATACTTTTTACCCATCGTTCTAAATTTGATGCAAGAGTTGAACCTTGTGTCTTCCTTAGTTATCCTCCCATAATTAAAGGCTATAAATTACTTAGGGCTCGTTTGAACACTTTGAATATTTTAGAATTCTGTTAATAGTTGTGAAATAGTTTATATAAAGATATTTTATTGGGTTTTGAAAAAGGTGAGAGAAAATTTTGAATGAAAATATTAAAAAGTTAAAAAATTGTTTAAATATTATTTTTGTTTTAAAATTTGAAAAAAGCTGTATTATTTTTTGTATTTTGTTTAGAAATTTGAAAAGCTATATTGGATTTTGTGTTAGGATGAGGTAATTATTAGATGAAAATGTTAAAGATTTCAAATTGAAAAGTATTTTGTGTTTGAGTGACGTTTGGAAAGGAAATTATGAGAAAATTTAAAAATATCTAAGAATATCCCGTTATCCAATCTGTTTTCAACTCCAAGATGTTATTTTTCCACCTAATTTGTTTTCAACTCCAAGATGTTATTTTTCATGAGAACTCTTTTCCTTTTCAATCCTCATTACCACATATTTCAATTTTAGATCCATTTCTAGTCATTCCTTCTCCCATTACAAAAGAAAATAATATTCTTTCTATTTCCATCACATCTAATGATATTCCTCTTCCCACTCAAAAAGGTCTCTTAAAATAGAAGACAACCTAAATATCTTGCAAGATTACCTCTATTGATTTCTCCAATCCATTTGATTCCATAGTAGATGGTTCACAAACTACAAGTACATTATCTTATCTTTTGTACTCTATCTTATTCAAAATTTTCTACTGCTCACTATGCTTTTACTTGTCTATTTCTTCCCATTATGAACCTAAAGCCTTTAACCAAGCTATCAAATACATACACTAGAAAGAAAAAATGGTTGCTTAATAAATGCTCCTAAAAAAAATAAAATTTGGGCTCTAATTGATCTACCATCGAGTAAGAAATCAATTGGAAATAAGTGGGAGTACAAATGTAAATTTAATACAAATGGGATGTTAGAACATTGCAAAGCTACACAACAAGAAGGTATTTGTTACTTTGATATATTCTCCCTTGTTGCAAAGATTGTCACTATTCAATGTCTCATACCTTTGGCAACTGTTCGCAACTAGCATTTACATCAACTTGATGTGAATAATGGTTTCTTTCATGGAGAGCTAGATGAAGAAGTATATATGCAAGTCCCACAAGGATTTACAAAACAAGGAGATACACGAGTTTGCAATATAGTTAAGCTAGTAGGTGTTATTGTGCTACCTATATCCATGGGAATTTAACTGTGCACAGTCACCACCATGGTGGACTTTGTAGTGGTTAAGACCCATTCCTTCTACTATGCAATTATAGGATGATCAACTTTGAATAGCTTGAAAGCCGTCACCTCCACCTACCACTTAATAATGAAATTCCCAATAAAGACAGCGTCAACGAAGTCCATGGCGAGCAAGCGTTGGCACGTGAGTGTTATATGCAAGAACTTAAGGATGGAGGAAGGGATGTATGCATAGCAAAGACAATGATGAGATCAAGCATTGGAGAGAAGCTACCACCACCACCTACAAAACTTATCGAGCATGGGGTTAAGGCACTAGACCGGTAAAATTTGAAGTAGGGTGGAGTTGATGAGCCCTCGAAGCTCATAAACCTATATTCAGATTGTCCCGAGGCAACAACAAGAATAGGAAAAAGAATGGGGACCAAAATTACTTGCTGACTAAAGAGACTCCTAATCGAGCACAAGGATGTGTTCACTTGGAGTCACGAAGATATGTTTGGCATTGGTGTCGAAATCATCAAGCACCGCCTCTATGTTGGCCTAGAGGCCAATGAACTCTGCTAGAAATAAGGAGCTTCAAAATGGAGAATTACGCTGTGGTAACAAAGGAACTCGAATGCCTCTTGGCTGCAAGGTTCATCAAGGAAGCCCATTACTAGGAGTGGCTCTCCAAGGTGGTCTCAGGGAAGAAGCCGAACGACAAATTGAGGATGTGCATCAAATTCATCGATTTAAACAAAGTGTGCCCAAAGGACAACTTCCCTTTGCCTGACATCGACCTGAAAGTCGATTCCAAACCTGAGGAACCAAGAGAATACTCCAATTGCAAACAGATGAACCCAAGGAACCAAGAGAATACCTCGTTCATAATGGATAAGGCTTGTATTGTTACCAGGTGATGCTCTTTGGGTTGAAGAATGCCAGTGCCATGTAACAAAGATTGGTAAACCGTATGTTCAAAGACCAAATTGGGTGCAACATGTAAGTCTATGTGAACGACTTACTTGTTAAGAGTAGGGAGCATGAATACCACATAGTAGACTTATGCAAGGTTTTCACTATTTTGTAACAGTACAAGATGAAGCTCAAATTGACAAAATGTGCCTTCAGAATGGATTCGGACAAATTCTTGGGTTTTATGATCTCTGAAAGGGGAATTGAGCCCAATCCCAAGAAGATAAAGCAATAATTGACATGAAGGTGCCTAGGAGCCTCAACGAAGTGCAGAGATTGATCGAAAGGATAACGACTCTCAATAGGTTCGTGATCTTGTTAACATATAGGTGTTTGCCCTTCTACCAAGTGTTCTCAAAAGGCTTACTCTTGGAATAGTGAATGCAACAAGGCATTTGGGCAACTAAAGGAGTACCTTTCCAACTCACCTCTCTTGAGTCAAGCCAGGTAAGGGGAAACCATATACTTGTACCTGTCAATTTCCCCACACATAATCTCAACTGCCTTAATTGAAGAAAACTAGAACACTCAGAAGCCAGTGTACTACACAAGTTGGGTTTTGTAAAGGCTTGAAGCCCGTCACATGCACATAGACATGTTATCATTTGTGTTAATAACAGTAGCTTGGCAGTTGAGGCCCTACTTTCAAGCCCACCAATCAAGATACTGACAGAAGTCCTCTTGGGAAAGGTGCTAAGAAGGCCTGATACATCGGTGCGCCTCATGAGTTAGTTGATCAAGATAAGCGAGTTCGATGTCAGGTATCTCCCTCCAAATACCATGAAAAGGCAAGTATTGGTAGATTTCTTGGTAGAGTTAACCAACTTCCTCGAGGAGATACTAACATTGGCTACCAATAGGCCCTAGCAGATTTCCATTGAAGACTTCTTATACTGCACCAATGGCGGGATAGGTGTGCACATCATAACCAATGTCTGTAAAAGGATCCATTGTGCGATAAAGTTCACGTTGAAAGTCACCAACAATGAAGTAGACTACGAGGCATTGCTGGTGAGACTCGTCGTGGCAAAGGCACTAGGAGTAAAGGAGGTCAACATTCAGGTAGACTCCTAGGTCGTAGGTATTTGGGTAACAGGCGAATATTTGGCAAAAAGATAAAAGCTGAAGGTGTACTTTCAGCAGGTATGGAAAATGTGTGCTCGCTTTCAGTAATTTAGTATCAAGCAAATACCACAAGAGGATAACTGGAAGGCAGACAAGTTAGCACGAGTCACCTTGGGCATAGACGAGACAACCCTACCCTGGAAGGTGGAGATCCAGATGCTAAAAACCCCATCAGTTGAACGTGAAATCTTAAGGGTAAGTTTAGGAACTCTTGAGTGGGCGTTAAGTATCGTAAAGTACTTGATCAGTGGCAAAATTCTCGACAAGAGGTGGGAGACCAGAAAGACAAGAAATAGAGTAACTAGTTTCACTCTCATGGATAGGATATTGTACAAGCGGAGTTTTTCCACACTCCTAAAGTGCATTTCATTGGAGGAAATGCAGTACGTCATGACAAAGATGCATGAAGGCGTGTGCAGGAATCACTCCGATGGAAGGGCCTTGGTGGGAAAGTCCTTAGGGAAAGATGCACACCCTTAATGATGCAGAAGAATTCGGTAGGAAGTGTGCAAACTGTTAGCTACATGCTCCTGTGCCTCATTGCCCGTCAAAAGAACTAACGTAGTTTGACTTCGATCACTATCGCAACTGGCATGTGGAACTTGTGATCAAGGTCAGGTACTCCTCTCTAAGTCATACCAAGCTATAGGTAAAGTTGAGGCCACGAATAAGACAGTGTTCACTATTCTTAAGAAAAGGTAGGAGAGTAAAAGAGGGGCATGGTCCAAGGAACTCCATGGAGTCTTATGGGCATACAAGACTACTAGGAAGACCATGATAGGTGAAACTCTATTCGCCATGGCATACAAGAGTGAAGCGGTAATACCTGTTGGGATTAAGATACCGAGCTACAATATTCAACATTACGACAGAGAGTTGAATAGCCAAATGTTTGAAGACAACCTCAACCTACTAGAGAAAATGAGGGAGGAGGCAGGAATCAGGATGGCTTAGCACAATAGAAAGATTGAGTAATATTTTAGCATGAGGGTTAAGCCTAGGACGTCCAAAGTAGGAGACCTAGTATTATTTCTCATAAGCTCTCTAATGTAACTTGGTAATATAATAAAATTGACTTTCTTTCAAATATTCTCTTGCCTACATATCGAGTGGCCATGGCGCTTGCACCAGTATAGTCGAGTCCATCCTTCTTGGAACCTAAGCTAAGTGGTCACTACACTCGCACCTTGCGAATCTCCACGGATGGAACCACTTTCTTTAGGGCATCGATCCTCACAAGTGTGGTCAAGTTCATCTCTCTTCGAACTTAAGCCGAGTGGTCATTACACTTGAACTCAGCGAATCTTCATGGATGACACCACTTTCCATAATTAAATGGATCCAACCCTAAAATCCTAACAAGACTAATATAAATAGTAGGTGACATGACACGACCTATATAACCTATTTAATAATCAAATTTTGTTAGTCTAATAAAAACACAACCCATTTTAATCCATTGAAACCATTTTGCAAATGGGTTAAGCTGACATGTACATTTTTTTAAATTCAATACATAAGTTCATATATAATAAATAAGTTACTATATAAATATATAGAATTACAACTAGATTCGTGACAAAATATTTTATAATCAATATTCAAACAAGTAATATATAAAAAAATTAATATCTTAAAGAAATAAGATTATATATTAACAAGAATGGTTAATTGATTTGAGATATTTAGTAGCCAAATAATAATATCAATATTACATACCAACAACAGTGAAGGCATAAATCTAAAGATTTATAACATTTAAATATAGAAGTAGAGCTTCATCCTTGATCTCGTTGAATATAAAATTTATTTGGATTATACCTAGTGATTGTGGTTTTCATGGGTGAACTCACAATTGACTCATTTGTTGGATCAGTCCGTTTTAACTCGAACATATTTATATTAAATCTAATCTCGCTTATTTTATATTGTGTTCATGTGTTAGGTGGGACGAGTCCCTAACCTAGATTTTTAAAAGGAAAAGTCTTCTTGCAGGCGTTTTGCGGACTAAGTCGCGCACCATTGCTGATGTGGCTAAATGAAACGCAGCGTTTTGTCCGGAGCGGGAAAGAATTTTGAGTGGAAATGAATATCGCATCCTCTCTCTCCATTCTGTTCTCTTCCCCCTCTCTTCCCATTCTCCGAGAAACACTTCTCCCCTCCCGTCCGGTTTGCTTTCCCCCTCTCTCTCCATTCTGTTCTCTTCCCCCTCTCTTCCCATTCTCCGAGAAACACTTCTCCCCTCCCGTCCGGTTTGCTTTCCCCCTCTCTCTCCATTCTATTCTCTTCCCCCTCTCTTCCCATTCTCCGAGAAACACTTCTCCCCTCCCTTCTGGTCTCCTCTCCCGATTTCACAGTCACTACTGCCGCGTAGTGCATCTTGGAGCTGTAGTTATCCCTATATTTGGGTTCCGAAGCCTAACCCAAAATGAAATCGGGAGGTGCGGAGACTTGAGTTTCGCTGCTGCTCCTTCGTGATTTGGGTTCCGAACCCTAACCCTAACCCAAAAAGAAATCGGGAGGTGCAGAGACTTGAGTTGGTCTGCTGTTTCTTCGTGATTTGGGTTCTGAACCCTAACCCAAAATGCCATACAGTTATCGTGATTTAGAAGCTGCTGCTTCGTGATTTATCGTGCTTGACAGGTTCACTCTCTCTCTCTCTCTCTCTTAGAGCAGTTGTTTCATTAAATTTAGAAGCTACTCTGTGGTTGCTATATAATCTGTATAGAAGCATGTATGGGAATTAGTTGAATAAAAGACTGATAGAAGCACGTAATGCAAGGGTTGTTTCCTACAGCTTGTTTCCATTAATTTGAGTTGGAGATCATGATAATAATGCTTTCGCTATGAGACTAGATCGTGGAATAAAAGACTGATAGAGGTATTAAAAATTAGATAATGAACGATAAAGCTATTGTACAGTCTTGACTCTTGCCTGCCAAGATTCTTACTTCTAAAACTTTCGGGCAGATCTGCAAGCTGTACGTGTGAAAGCCCTTTTTCCTTGTTTAGGATTGGAAAGTCCCTATTTTTTTTTCATTTATTTCTGTTCCTTTCCCACGTTTTATATTCTTATAAGTGGTTGGATTGATAATCAGAGTACTGCCATCGATGTAGGTCATTGGTGGACAACTGGGCCAACATTCACATGGAACTTGTGTGTGTGTGTATTAATTTCATTTTTCTTCAAATTAACTAAAGATTTAGATTAGTTTTTGCCAATGTTTTTTTCTCTTTGTTGTCATGCAGATGCGGTTCCTTAATTCAATTGTTGATTCAGTTAAATATTCTTGAAAACTCATCTTGTTTTCAAGCCGAGTAGTTAATACTGGTCAATTGCTTTGAAAATATATGAGAAATGAAGCTTTAAAAACCATAAAGTAGAAAGTGGAGTAGCATTTGTAAGATTTTAGTTTTTTTCGTTCTTGAAAATTTTATTGTTTCATGGGAAGCACAGTGAAATAATCCCAATCAAATTGGTAAATAGCATTCTCAAATCTGGGAGAATAACCAATGCTTCTCAAACTGTTTGGTCCTAAGTCCTGGAATCTGAATAACCAATGCCTTTTATATTCTAGTCATAAAATTCTTCACCAACTATGTTAGTTAAATGGCATTTTGGTGATTGGGTAACCATAAAGGCATTGGAGCCATGACTAGTTACAATAATATTACTTTTCCATTTATGTAAATATTGTTTAGATAATTCTATAACCACATAATGACTAGTTTGAAGTGTTTATTGGAACCCTGTGTATTTTTGAGATTTGTTATCTATTTTTACTTATTGATACAATTATCTTCGGGGTTGATTGAGGTGGAGGGCAGATCCATTGGGTTGTGCCCAGATTTGTTCCAACTATGAAGATTAAAGCTAAAAAGAAATAAATAGTTAACTTGTTGTAACTGCATGAATTATCTTGTTTCCAATAATAGTTCACTAACTTAGAACATACACTCCAACACTCCACCTCTCTTCTCTAAAAAAATGATTCTAAAGTATAACAGACCATAGTGAATGAAAACACTTATTTGGAAGCAACAGTATACTCCCACCTCGCACTGGGAACATGTCTGAACCAGAAAAGGTCTCATCGTCAGCTTCTTCATCTGAACTTACTATTCATTCTCTGAGAAAGAACCCAATGTGCACTTGTGGGTCACCTGCTTCACTTAGAACATCAAATACACCAAGAAACCCAGGTCGAGCATTCTTTGGATGTTCAAAGTACAATAAGAAGGTACTTTTATTTTGCATTCAGTTCTTGTCATATTTCTTGTACACATTTTGGTTTGACTAAATGTTAACCATATTGTTACATTTACAATATGGTTCTGGGAATATACAGGGGTTACCCCACTGCGACTATTTCAAATGGGCAGATAGTGATCAGGCAAGCGAAAATGAACTGATGAACATATTTGGTGAGATGTGTCGGAAGGAAGAAGAGCTTAGGAAAGTGCAGGTAGAGCTTCGAAAATTTGAGGAAGATGTTCGAAAAAGAGAGGAAGAAGTTCGAACTTGGATGGAAGAGGCTCGAACTTGGATGGAAGAGGTACGAAAAATACATGGTGAAATTGTCAAGCGGGACTCGGGAGTCCGGTGTGAACGTCCTCATCTGCGTATCTATTGGGCGATCCCTATCTTACTTTATTTATACTTGACTCGATCACAGTGACTTATTGGCCGGCAGCTGATTGTATAAATCTGGAATTTAGAAGTACTTTGTTATGTTTAGGTCCTTTTGGAACATGTGGGACAACAATTTTGATTAAAAGCCTATGATTGTATATATTGACAATGTTCGGTTTAGGCTTTGGAATTGCAGCCGGCCAGTTTTAATGTTTATTAGTACCATAACTGATATGTGTATTTTGGAACATGTGGGAGACCATATTTGATTAAAAGTATGACAGTTAGTCTTTGGAATTGCATCCGGAATTAGATTTTATGTTTAGTAGTACTATACACATTTTGCCTTGTTTGAAAGTTCCTGGATCCATAATCACATTTCAGTGAATGTTAGCCTTTGATGTTCTGCCTAGTGAATCTGAAAAAAGCATATTTGGGGAGCTGACTTCTCTATATAATTGCATGACAATGTACCCATCAAGCCAGACGAAGAAACTTTCAGGTAGCATTCATAAACAGAACCAGGCACATGAATCTGTTAAAGTTACTAACGTGTGCAGCTTTGCTGCCCAGAAAAAAACCATACGCTATAACCTGCCAGTAAATCAATCCGATCCTGCCATGAAAGAGAGTGCAACCCTGGCAATTGTTGTGTCATTTGGTATATTAACCTGCTATGATAAATATGACCCCACCTATACAACAAAACAACCTTAACCATTAACCTGCTAATTAATTCTAACTAAGCTGGACAATTAAAATCATCTTCACAATTTCGACATTCAACCATAAATATCAGGGGTTTTATAACCTAACATAGGAATTTGCTTGCAACAATTAATTCAATTGAAAATGATATACCTTGCAATATAAGCTCTTGCAATACATGGCACTTTTGAGATTTGCTAAAAAAGTAGGAAGCAATCAAAAAACCATATCAGCCCCTCACTTTCAGCTCCCACCAAAAACTAATTACAACAGTTCACTTTCACCTAACATAAATAATTACAACACATACGCTTCCTTGACCTAAATTAGAAATAATTACATCTTCTCAATACCACCCATCAAAAAATAATTGCCATCCATTCTCAATACCACCCATCAAAAAATAATTACATCTTCTCAATATCACCCATCAAAAAACAACCTTAACTAAAGTCATATATTTACAAAGAGTGGCTCCACTAATATTCTCCCTTTACATAATGACCCTATAACTGTTCACCGAGCTGCTCGAATCCCCTTCGTTCAAGCCTTACTGTTCCTATTTTTGTACAAAACTGCCATGAAGCTAATTACATCTTCATCTGAAAGCAAAGCAAACCAAATCAACTATATACGCTCAATAAATAGCATGAATTACGATCAAACTAGATTTAAAAAACAAGAAATTTACATCATTTCTATTAGTACCCAATCCCAACATAATCACAGCCAAGCTCGAATCCACCATGAAGATCAACATCTTGACTAATACTCCACCACACCAGCCGGCCATAGAAATAATTTAAAAAAAGATCATACCTTTAAAACCAGGTATACTCATTTGAGGCCTCAAAGTACTAGATTTACATGCATGTACACACACCCCATTAGAAAGTGATTTATTTTTCCCCATAACTAAGGTAAATTAGAAATAATTTTGGATTTCATCAACATTCAAGATACAAACCACTAATGTGAGTTATTGCCACGGTTGTGTCCCAGGTGTGCTATCCGGCTGGCTTCCACTCCCACCAAGTTGCATCTGTGAACATAACATAACAGTTAGAAATCTTTTCAGCAGTTGAGGTAGTCGAGGCAACATTTCCTAAGTATGACATCATTAAAGAAGACGGTTTACACTTTCTTGAGTCTCATTCACTGCAAAGCCTAACTCCGTGACACTCATGTCCAACACGTCGGATGTATTATGATGCGGCTAACAATACATAATCAAAATATTAGATAGCACACATCTTCATTTAATATAGAAGAATTAAAACAGCATTTTAAAAGCATTAATGGGAATTGTCCTGGCATTATAACTCCCTATGTAACCTGAACGAGGTTCAAGTGTTGTGTCCCAACATCTGTTTGCTGAAATAGTGACCTACAAGTGGAGAGGGATTCGCCTTCTATTCCATGCGGCTACAAAGAAAAAAATAAGCCGTGATTTCAAAAAATATTGTTTCTCAAAAAAGTTATCACTAGCTAAAATGTTCATAACCACGGGGGGCAACTATATACCTGTTTTCGTTTTCCTTTCTGACTTTGCTTCTTCGTCGTTGGTTTCACTCTCTCAACCATTGATTTTTTCCTCAGAGATGGCGGTCTGCCTTTTCCCTTAACTACCAGGGGACTCAATACTTTCTTAGGACTCCCACCTTCTTTTCCATCGGCACTTGTAACTGCAACCTTTGAGGGCGGCTTGGCGGTGCGGTATGCTATGTTCATTGCATCTAACTGAACTACCATGTCCTCAGTATACTCATCACATGAAGCAGCATTTGTGGCTACTTCGTAGCATTTCTTGATGATACGGGAATACCTTCTAACTTCAGGCCTCTGATCAACCATGTCATAACTACTTGGTATAAGAGTGTATGTCCTTTTAATGTCTTTCCGCCATCGATCTAGTATATACTTTTCTGGCACTGAACGGACTTTGTTAACTCTCATAATGGCTAATACATGTCTACACAATATGCCTCTCATCTCGAACAAGGCACATGAACACTTCACCTCGCACTCCGCCTCATTAAAGTATACCTTGTGGGTCACCTCCTTGATGAAACCATCAACATCCACTTCATCTTCTACAAGGTATGTTGCAATTACACCATCCTTCCGGTGTAGAGTGAAAAGAGTTGCAAGCATCCCTATGACTTCTTTTTGAACTTCTCTAAATTTGTTGCATGTGTAGATATTCTGAAATATCTTCTCAAGTGGAGAGGGAGAGACAACAGGTATAGTGACATTGAATGATTGGAAGTCCGACGCGTTTTCATTCTCAATCTTCTTCCTCAGCGCATTATCGAACTGATCAACAAACTCTTTTAAGTTTGTTTTGGCATGAACATACCCATCAAAAAAAGCATTCATGCTTTCGCTTCGTTGGATTGTACTCATTCCCGCCTAGAAAACATCTTTCATGAATACTGGAGCCCAACACATACGCTCAGCATATAAGCTCTGCAACCAAACATTCTCTTGCAAGTTGTACTTGGAAATTAACACATCCCAAGAACTCTCAAAGTCAAGTATTGTTTGAGAGTCATACACACAGTTGAGCAACTCAGATTTCAACCCAGATTTGTATGCACCATGTGCACCTAGCTTCTCAGGTAATTTTTTCAATATGTGCCATAAGCAGAACCGGTGTCGGCAATTTGGAAAGACCAGCGCAATTGCATTTTTCATGGCTCTGTCTTGATCCGTGATAATAGCCTTTGGAGCTTTACCATCCATACAGTTCAACCAAGTCTGAAATAACCAAGTAAACGTTTCAGTATCCTCACTAGATATTAAACCTGCCCCCAACAGAATTGACTGGCCATGATGGTTGACACCAACAAACGGTGCAAACGGCATCCCATATCTGTTTGTCAAATACGTCGTGTCGAACGTGACGACATCACCAAAATATTTGTAGGCTCCCCTACTTCGTGCATCCGCCCAAAATACATTCTTCAATCGTCCATCATCGTCAATATCCATTAATGAAAAGAATCCATCATTTCTATATTGCATCCTGGCAAAATACTCACGGAGGGCTCCAGCACCTCCTTTGCCAAGTCGAAGATGCCGTGCCTTGTCTATATAATTCCAACAATCTTTTTCATTAAATGGCAAGTTTTCAAACCCACCCGCTTCTTGAACAAGAGAGGCGAAACTCTTGTTCATTCTAATCCCAGCCTGATCATTTATATCTAACACTCTTTTAACAGATTCGCTCAATTCTCTATTGCAGCGAAAGAATCTCGACTTTTGGGGACTTAAGCCGTGATTATGGTGATTGTACACACTCGACACCTTCAACACCCCTTTTTCTAACGTAGCATTTATCCTGGCCTTACAGTCAGTTTTTGAAGTCGGACGTGGCCTAATGACATTTGACGTACGATTCCGAGCCTTCCCACCACGGGCACAACCCAATGTCACATATCTAAGGCTCCCATCCTCAAGTCTATGACTCCTTTGTGTCATTACCCCGAAACCGCACTGTTGCCCATATCTTTTATAATAACCAAGTAACTCCTCCTCAGAATTAAACACCATATCCAATTTCGGCTCTTCAACGATATCAGTCCCCTCGGTATGCACGGTTGTGGCCCGGTCGGTATGAACAGTATCGGCCCCCTCGATATGCACAGTATCAGCCCCCTCGATATGCACGGACTCAATACCATGGGTCGTAGAGGCAGGCATGGCATCTTCAATTTCATCAACATTACTTGAACTTGCTGAGTGTAACTCAATCGGAGGGCTAAGTGATGAATATCTTGGGGGTCGCGGGTTTCCCTGCAGTTTGCACCCAACGAAGCAATTAAATCGATTACAATCATGATAAAAAAAAATAGTGCGACAGTTTAATGATTAAAGTTATCACCTGACTAGTCCATGTAGATGGGTTGGTATCAGGACGATCCTGAAAGGGTGGTGGTAACCACGAATACCCCAATGGTGGATGGTGCCCATGCATATAGTTTGAGACATCCATCACAAAGGGCGAAATTGGTATCACCTAACATACAAAATGTCAGTGGATTGTGTCAATTGTTCCGGAATTACATGCAAATCCATTAAAAATGAGGCTATGAAAACAAACAAAATACAATACATAGATTATTATAACAAAAGCAATTTTGGAGATTTAACAAGAACATCACCTGTTTTGGTAGATTGGTTGATGGAATAGCAGGAGGAGGTGTTGACCCGAGTAGATTGAATGGTCTTGGTATCATCTATGGAACAAAACCATTCATTATAATTAACTCAAAGTGAAAAAGCAGTGTTAATCAATGAATACCTGGGTTGGTGGATTTGAGGAAGCAACTGTGGTCGTCGGTGGTATAGGAGATGCATGCTCCTTTCCTTTCTCCATCTAAAGAAAATTTTACAACATTATAAATCATCTTTTATAAATTACACCAGCCTTTATCCTTAGTAAATATGAATAATAAAAATGTTGGTGACATGTGAGACAGTAATAATGATGTATACATAATTAAATCTGAAACATCTTTATCAGATTGTGCACAACATCAATAATCATTAAAAAGTATGCTAGTGTATTAAAAAACCATATATTTTTATTAAACCCATATATTAAAAATTATACCACAAAGAAATTAGTGGTAGGTATACTATGATTTGATTAGAAAGCCCAATTGTCCTGTGGGCTGTGAATCTCAACAAAAGCATAGTCCTATTCTTCCATGCACCCAACTCCCAATTAATAATCCACACATAAGCACATGATTAGCTTTCTCAACTGACCATATTTAAATGAACTTACACTTAATATTTTCAATACATCCTAACCTGAATTAATGATCTATATATAATATATATATAGGAAGATGCATTGTGGTAACTCTTGATGAATATAGGTTATATATGTAGTTATATAGTTGTCGGAAATTGAATAATTACATCTAATCACTTTCTTGAGTCAAAAAATCCAATACTGACTAATTTCTTGCATACTTGATAAAAAGAGTCATGCACACGGTCACAATCAAATTATACAACAGACCTCCTTAGATGCCTAATATAATAGTTGGTTATGTGTTCATTTTTTAAGGCAATACTTTTCATCCATTTGTACTCTCAATACTAAGCACAAATACTTTTCGTTCCTTTTTTTTCTTTCTTAACTTTTTTTTTTTTTTTGTGGCAGCCAAAAAAGACACTCAATCTGGGAGATTTCAGCTGCTTACAATTCAAAAGCAACAAAAACTAGTATTTCGTTTATTTTCAGCAACAAAAATGGATCAAAGTTACATTCTTTTTTCAAATAAACAAAAAAACTATGACTTGTCAAAAATATTACCTTTCCGGGAAGCCGGTTTGATCAAGTGAGAGCCAAGATCGAGTTTTTGTCTTTTTTTTTTTTTTTTTTTTTTTTTTTTTTTTTTTTTTTTTTTACGACTGCAGAGGTGGTCGCAAAGGCCGGAGTAGGTGGTCGCAGACCACGGAGGTGCTGCGTGGTCGTTGGGTATTTCGTGCCGGAGGTGCGGGAGGGAGACGCGAAATGGCAGGAAAGATGTTTTCCCTCTTTTTCTGTCTTTTTTTTTTTTTTAATAGGACGGCAGAGGTGGTCGCGGAGGCCGGAGCAGGTGGTCGCGGAGGACGGAGGTGCAGCTCGCGGAGGACGGAGGTGCTGCTCGCGGAGGTCGGAGCTGCTGCGTGGTCCTCGCGTATTTCGAGCGGGAGGTATGGGAGGGAGACGCGAAATGAAATGCAGATAGAGTTTTCCCACTTTTCTGTCTTTTTTTTTTTTTTTTTTTTTTTTTTTTAAAAAGTTTGACCTGCCACGTCAGCAGGTGGTGCGCAAATTGGTGCGCAATCTGCCTGTACGGAGAATAACTCTTTTTAAAATATAAATTAGTAAAATTGACTTTTTAGATTTTTTATTAAAAATAATTTTATAATTGTTTTTAGTTAAACTGATTATTGCATGTTCTTTTTAGCTAAACATAGTTTTTGAGATTTTTTTAGTTAAACTGATTTTCTTTAGTATTTTAAATTAAAACAGATTTTTTTTTAATTATTTTAGTTAAACTGATTATTTTTATCTAAATCAGATTAGTTTAATTCTTGTCATAAATGTAGATGAAGTGTAATGGGTATGACGCGTTAGCACGCATCAAATTTTTTGATTCACCAACAGGCGTAAGCCTTTTAATTCGGTGATGTGATATTTGTGAGTCCATTTCATGCAAATCTATATTCTAAGTTTCAGAACTAAACTCCTATAAAACAGTAGGATAAGCAACTTTTTTGCAATTTTCTCCTCTTTGGCTTAAAAAGAAACCAACCAAGTACTAGCAAATCTGATGCCTGTCATAAAATCACAACATGTTGAGTCTACTGGGAAATAAGTGTAGTTATCACTATCAGTCTATGCTGCCTTCAAGACGAAGACTTGCAAATTCTGTTTCAATCATCAGGCGTAGAAACTTGCATTTGCAACAATCAATGTGGCATCAGTATTTCATCTAAATTGTTGTCTCCTTGAAGCTCTTAGCCAACCATATTGCAGTTTCCCTCGGAGAAACTTTCTCAGGCCCAAATGGCTTCAACAGCACACCAAGCTCATCAAGTCTTTCCTGCTGTAAGAGCCGCGCGCTGAACTCAAGCAACCCTTCCAATGCCTCTGCGCGTTGCTGGTATGATGAGGTGTCAAAACGACGCTGCTGTGACTCAGAAGATGAACGACTTGAAACACCAGTTGGATTATGCTCCGAGCATTCGCTAACATTTCCTGCAACTCCATGGCTGGCATCAGTGGGATTGGGCCTGACAAAGGTTCTGTCCACGACTTGGACTGTACACTTGTCCTTTGTGATTGAGCAGTCACCTCTGTCTGGCGAGTTAGAAGAGCATTGTGCAGATGTTGATGAAGTTTGATGGATTGTAAAGAGGGGATCTTCAGAAGAAGCTAAGTGGAATTTGGCAATCTTGTCAATCTGGGGGGCATTGACAGAGATGTCTGTAGACTCCATGCTGCCAAGTAAGCCAACATTAGCTCTATAAGGGGTTCCTGAGGCAGCAGCTCTTGTTGGTAATGGAAGAGATGCTCTTCGTGTTGCCTGAGATCTTCTCAGTGGAGTTTGTGACATCGGAAGCTGCAAATATAAGCATTGCTTTAAATAATCACCCAGACACATAACACAGACAAGACTTGAGTTCTTAATCACGATCCCCAGATCCTCTACAGAAGTTGGGGGTTGCAGGATCCCCAAATAACTTGGTAGTCATGGATGATCATCAATCACAAAATCTTAATGATTTTTTGTTGTTAACCATTTGATTTGACAACTGTCTTTGATAATAGTCATATAAAGTAACAAATGCAGTGACACTTCACAATAACCACACAGCACAGGATTAAGATGCCAGACTCTATTTTCTTCCAGCTGGAAAAATTTCAGAAAAAAATATAAGGCATTAGAAGTTTTGGAAGATGTTATTCCGTCAGCTACTAACGTTAAGAACGTTGATATTGAAAAATGAAGCTGAAATGCTGCATTTACCATGTACACACATATATATATACACTTACTGAGTCACGTTTGGAAACAATATGGGATATCTTTGATGGTGTTGTCTGTCTCTTTGGCGTAGCAGAAATCTTTCTTGGTGTCAATCTTGGGGTTTTGGAAACACTTGAAAACTTGCTGGTTATTGACTTGTCAAGATAATATTCTTTGTGCATGCAACCAACAGATAATTCTGCGAACTTTTGATTCATGCTTGGGAATTCCTGTGCTCTCTGAGAAGAACACATGGAGTCTTGTTCGGTTCCAGATATACTAGGATTCAGTGTCCTGTCATTGCTGAATGACATTCTCTTCACTTTCACAGAGTGAATTGAAATTGTTTCTGGCTCCACAAATCTTGTTCTCTTTATATAGTTGGAATCAGACCACCGGGTTGGGATAGTCTGTCTAGGGCTATTCAGTTTTAGATGAATCTTAAGGACGTATGGTTGAAGATGTGGATGAGTCAACAGCTCTGCAGCCTGACAAAACAAAGTTACACTTATGGTGAATAAGCATGAAGAATGAATGCTGAAGCATATGCATTTAAATAATTTACACTGACAAGCTGTGGCATATTATGGACATGAATATGGTTCTTAATTTTGGACATCGCCAAAATCTTTGAATTTTGGGCCTTAAGTTATTTATCATATAAATCCAACACACGGTAATCCGTAATCAATTGAATTATGAATGGCTAACACGGAAGTGACCCAAGCTAATACATCAACAGTTCAGGGACCCATATGGAACATAGACTCCATGATTTAAATGCCAAATGCATATGGCCAATCAGATAACAGAAAGGATACATGCGCTGATAAAATAAAACAAGTATTACAAGAAGAAAGGAACGGATAGATTTACGCTTGGTCTAAGTTCCGGATTTTTCCGCAGCATGCTTTTAATGAGCCCTCGACTGGTGAAAAAAGAAAAAGAGAAAACAGAAACAGGACAGGAAAACAGCAGCGGTGGCCAAAGCCCATTAGTTTATGACACAGAGAGAAAGAAAGAGAACATTCATTTAAAGAACAAAACAATGTCATTATTTGCTGCCCGGATGGAAAATTTCAAGTCATTAATGACATAAAACGATATAGAATTATAATAATTTCAAAAGAAATTGTTGAGGACTCACAATGCACCAGTATACATGGTCGGAAGGGGAGCCACAATAGACTTATTTATCTTGTTAATGAGAGCTTGCATGTCCTGCTCAGAGAAAGAAGACAAACTGATAATAGTTATATAAAGTGGACCAAATGAGCAGGAACTTGACACTAAAGGACAAGAGACCGATAGAATCAAAAGCATGAATATCAAGGGATATGGAATCATTTTTTTTACTTTAAATAGCATCTTCAATGAGTTTCTCCAACAGAATATCTTTCTAAGGCTTAGAGTAAGAATTAAGAACTACAAGAAAGAAATTGATTACTGGAGATTTGATATATGAGTTGACTCAATTTTACTTTGTATTGCTTATTTAAGGGAAGCATTTCTTCAACTGCTATGGGAAACATACTGGAATTATTCATTTAGTCACCCACAAGCACACGAAACAAATTGTTCGAATTAAATTAGCATTTCTTTGTAATTAAGTAAAGAATTAAGTTGCCAATTGCCCATACAGTCTCATATCGTAAGGAGAAAGGTTTCCATATTTTAGTCTTAGATGATAGGCTTTAGATGATACCTTTATCCCCCCACCCCCCCCCCCCCCTTCTCTTTTCCCACCAACTTTGATATGACAGGTAAGATTAGATTTTCTGTCATCATCACAGGGTCCCGGAGGCCTACTTAATTGAAGAAAATAGAAAATAACAGCACTAATTAAAACTCCTTGGTACTTAAAAATGTCCCTAAACAAGGAAAAATGGCAAAGAGACGACATTACAATCCATACTTACTGCAGGTCAGAAACTTACAAAGGCTTTAAATGCAGGCTTGTGAGCAGTCATTTCATAAATACAACATCCTGGAATATGCACAGCATTACGTATGCACATTAAAATCCAGCAATTATGAACACTGATCATGTCCAGAGTGATATTCAAAGTTTAAAAAAAAAAAAATTCAATTTACCCAAAGACCATATGTCTGATTTGGAGCCATAAGGTATATCTGCAAGAAGCTCAGGACACATGTAACTTGGAGTTCCGACAATCTGGATATGAGGCAGAAGATCCATGGTGACTATGCAAAGCAGAGGTTGGGAAAAGATGTTGTCATATCATTGGTCATGTTAACTTACAGAGGAAGCAAGATCATCAGAAGTCAACATCTTAGCAAGACCAAAATCACCTGTAACAAATATTCAAATTAATCTGGTAAAACTAATTAAAATGTACCGAATGATAAACCAAGACATAATTGAACAATGACAAAACAAACTTACAACGTACACCAAAAGGGACAAAAGGAGGACCACTTACCAAGACGTGTGTCTTGATCTTTTGTCAGAAATATATTTGAGCACTGAAGCAATTTTGGAATCATCAAAGCAAATTAGCTATGCAATTTCATGTATAAATCAAACTAGCTTCTCTATTAATTTTCCACTAACCTTGACATCGCGATGAAGAATATGGTTGGCATGCAAGTAATCGAGCGCCATTAGGAGTTGAACTAACCATCTACAAAGTTTCTGCATTTACCGAAAATTTCTAGTATGAAGCACACATGCAGCGCCTTAGTTTTCAAATAAGTTCCTAACACAGAATATTCAATTGTATTTTCAAAAACAAAAGAAAGTGGAGACTCGGTCCAAAAGTGTGACAACCTCTTCGGAAAAATGAACACCATTGGCCCTTTTAATTGCATCTGCCCTGCATAACAAGAGGTGGGCAGTTATGCATAGGTCAAAAAATATACAGAATGAATTATGTTCAAGCCGATAGCAAAACATTAATCAAAACCAAATGACCAACTTAACCGTTAAATTTACTAACATGTCTCCTCCTTCACAATATCCAATGACAATGCATACAAAGCAACCCTGGAAGTCAAAACACAAACTGTCATCAACTTTAGATAAATCAAAATTGGGGTCATAAGTTCCATAAGATGTATGGGACCAAGCAAAAAATCTACAATGCTACATTAGAAGTTAAACAAGTGAAGTGCATGCTCAAAACTGACCTTTTCCACCCAGGAGTCTTTATACTCCACAATAAATGGATTCCGTACTTGAGAAATAAGCTCCATCTGCAGGATAAAGATCAATACAGCATCTTACAAGCTGGTAATTATGAAGAAATATATCTGGATCTAAACATCAAGCAAATCTGAAATTGAAGACAAACACCTAATAAAGTATCCAGTACGCAAATATGAGCAACTGTAACTTCTCAAATATTAGTAATACTGACTGTTTCCATTTCTTTTCATCTTTATAATAGAAAAAAACTGAGAACTAATGTACGTATTTAGTTTCAAACAGTGAGTCAATAACTCTTAAATTTCACCTCTATGATCACTTCACAGGCTAAGAGAAATAAACTCTCACCCTCTATCCCTTAAATCTTTCAACAGAAAGGAATAATGACATTAATATTGCTTTTGAAGCTTCAGAAAATGATTAAAAAATAAAAAGATAAAAAATACTGACCTCCTGGTGGGCAGATCTGCGATTCCTATCAGTCTGGCGTGCAAGACGGATTTTTTTCAGCACGTACCTTACATAGGAAACAACATTTCTCCTATCAGACATGATTCAAGTTTCAAATCAAATGTTAAACATAAACAGGTAATGTCCTCACTTCTTTTTCTCAGTTTTATGCCTCACAAGAAGAGCATAACCAAAAGAACCTTTGCCAATCTGCTCCAGAATTTCATACTGCTCCATTTTTCTTGTTACAACTTTCCCCTGCTTAGAAAAGAGCCATCAGTCCTGGCAATTATTTAGAAAATAAAAATGCAAATGAAAGATTACACACAACACATTTAAAACAGTCGTTACTAAGTAAACACCTATCTACTGCGAAAAACTAATGAAATCATGAAGAGAGAACCATAAAAAAAATGAAGTGTCTGAAACCCCGCACCAGATGATGACCTGACCAAAAAGGTACCCTGGAAGTCATATGAGATTAAGACAGGCCATGAGAAGACATTGAAAAGAGGATGTACAGACTCATAACGCTCCATGATTTGAACATCACAGCACAACTATGAAGTACATGTCCAGAGCGTTAACTGCTAGATCTAAGCTTCGCCTGGTCTAAGTAGGGTTTTACAAATATCATTTGCTTTTGGGTTTTAGTCTGGTTTTAGTCTGCAGTACGTAAGATACTTCCGCAGATTTCTACATGATGATTTCAGCTGGATGGCATCAAACTGAAACTCTCGTGAAGGGCGAGAGTTTAGATTAGAATCACATGGTACTTAGGTGTAAAACCCAGAAAAATGAATCCTTGAGGACATGTATGGACCACGAAGAATGAAAGGCGAGAAGAGTTGCATCATTATGGAGGTAAATAATGGTAAATTTTTAAAGTGCATGTGCCTCCATCATTCGCTACCCCCTGGTGCCTTCGAATATAAGTGAATAGAATGAACTCATAGCCCCAAACCTACTATTTGAAAATATATAGGATAAAAGTGAGCCGAAAACAATCAAAGCTATCCAGAGTTCCTTTTGGCTCACGATTGTAAATTTATATAAGATCAACGCGCTCATGTACGTCATAACCAAAGCAGAAGCCACCCACTAAATGTAATGCACAAAATCTCCCCCCCCCCCCCCCCCCCCAACAACAACCTTGGTCTCCCGCCCAAAAAAAATCATAAATCTGAAAGATTGAACCCAGCAAAAACAGGCAAAAAAAAGAAAAACTTCGAATGCATTCACTTTTTGAAATAGAAATTGTTTAAGAAAGCTGAGAACAGTAGCACCAAGAAACAGATAAAATATTTTCTAGCTGCGAAAGGTTATCTAGAAGGTAAGTCAAGAAACCCAAAAACGAAAAAGCTCGAGAAAACAAGAAATTTTAATGGGTAGTTTAAAAACAACAAATAAAGAAACGAAATAAGAAATGGAGAAATGGTGCAGAAGAAAAGCAAAGTAAATAGCAAGTACCTGAAAGCTGAAGTAGATTGGGTGAAGAAGTAGATCCTCAAGTTCGTGGTTGAGAGAGAAAATGGGAACTAGTTCAGCTTCATTTGAATTTGCGGAGATATTTGAAAGACCAACACAAGGGAGCCGAAAGAAACCTGAAAGCTCTCCACCTACTGTTATTTATTATATTATTTTATATGTTAGAGAGAGAAAGAGCGGCAAAAGAATCTGAGATTAAAATCAAATTTGGATCCCTCCGTACTGTCTTAAGATTAGAGATAAGCACAATGTAGCCATCTTTTAATTTATTGAAGCTGACATTTTCGACTTTTTTGTCAACATTTTAGGCTAAGGATCGTTTGGATAGATGAGGTAAAATAATTTTAAATAAAAATTATATAAAATATTATTTTTTAATATTATTATTATTTTAAATTTTTAAAAAATTAAATTAAGATTTAAAAAAATTAAATTTTTTATTATATTTTATGTAAATATTTAATAAAATTAATAATGAGATGAAATATTTTTTAAATATAAACAAGCTCTAAAATAGATTATTAAATATTTAAAAATTTATTTATTTATTTATCTATATTTTTTATGCTAGTTCTTGAGTTTTGTTTTGACATGATTTAAATGATCTCAAAAATAAATTATGTTTAATTAAAACATGAAATAAACCTTGAAACTGATTAAAAATATTAATAATTGAATGAAAAATAATAATTTTTTTTCTAATTACAATAAGATAATAAAAATGATGGGAGTGCTATTAATGTCTGACGGAGATGGGGAGAGAGAGAGAGAGAGAGAGAGAGGAGGAGGGAGGGGGGGTGTGGGGTTGGGTCGGGTCAAAGCAAAGGTCATAATAACATTTTGTTTGATATCGTAGAGATTCTTGAGAGTGACTGAAAGTGAAAGGTGGGGTGTAGGGAGAGGGGATCCGGTTCTCTACACCCGTACCATTCTGTTTTACTTTCCACGTGTGCAGCTATTTTTGTTTTTAATTTTTATAATTAGTAGAGGGTGTTCAATTGTTTGTCTTCTGAGGCTGTAGTGTTGAGTAGTGTTGAGGATACTTCAACACTTTTTAATATATTTTATTATTTTATTATTAATTTTTATTTACTTTTTATTACAATTCATTATTTTTTATAATTATTTAATATTTTATTATTACTTTTTACCTACTTTTTCATTATTATTCATAATATATCTCAACACTTCTCAACACCCAAACTCAAACCTGAGTTGATTGGTATTGGAGTGGATTATAGAAATGTTTTGATGGCTTATTAGGAATACAGTATTTGAAGTTGATGATATTGAAACTCTAGCAACTTTAAGGGATCTATAATTAATTTTGCATATGGGTGTGACTAATCTGATAATATGATTTGGAAAGGAAATTCTTTAACTATTGTTGAAGATATTCATTCTAAAGATACTAATCTACCTAACTAGGAGTATCTGATATGTTACGTGCCAGAATTTGCGACCTCGTAGTGGGTTTATAAATGGGAAGAGAACAAGGATCGTCCTTGCATACTCTACTTAGGATAGAATTTTGTAGGACACTTCAAAAAATCCTAGGTCTCCTTAGTTAATTTAATTCAAGAAAAACCACATCTCTAAATCAGCACAAGGTTGAAGATAATACTGATGATATATTATTCATTCTTGGCCTCAAGCTATTAAATAGCCGAACAACTTTTGATTGAATAAGCAATAACCCATTCTTATAGAAAGAAAAATTACAATCACATAATTCCAGCACAAATTTATTGAAAGGAAATAACATTGATTAAAAGAAAATAACATTTATTTAATTATTGATGGTAAGCATCAATCACTCTCATCCCATTATTCTTGGTCCTTGACAACTCTTCCCTCCTTAAAAATTTCCTTGTCCTCAAGGAGAAAGAGTGTCTTCAATTTTGCCAAATTCTCCCATGTTGGCTCAGTAGGAGAGAGATTTTGCCAATGAACAAGAGCTTCAATTTCTACTCCTTTTTTGTGAGTTTCCAGAATGGCTTGAGGAAGTGGGAGGAGTGTTGATTTTGCTAGTAATTCAAGTAGACTGGGAGAGATTTTCTATTGATCTCCAATCCTCCTTTTAAGGAGGGAAACATAGAAAACTGGTATAATTTAGATTTGGAGGTAACTCAAATTTATATGCAACAGTGCCAATCTTAGATAAGGTTTTAAATGGACCAAAAAATTTGGGACTAAGCTTGAAATTTTTCTGTTGAGCCAATGAAAGCTGATGATATGGGCACAATTTTAGATAGACAAATTGGCCCACTTGAAAACTTCTATCCGTGTGCTTCGCATAATATTTCTTCATTCACTCCTATGCAATTTTCAAATTGGCTTTGACATCCTTAATCACCACATTCATTTCAAATAGAAATTTGTCAACGGACTCCACACGCGAAGTGCCATGAACATAGGCAAGTAAAGTGGGAGGTTCGCGCCCATAGACAATTTCGAATGGTGTCTTTTGGTGGAAGAGTGGATGCTTGTATTGTAATAATATTCTGCCCACAAAAGCCAAATCGCCCACTCTTTGGGCTTAGAACTAGTGAAACACAGCAAATACATCTCCAAGGTCTTGTTGACCACTTTGGTTTGACCATCGGTTTGTGGGTGATAAGCCGAGCTAAAATTGAATTTAACTTCATTTAATAAGAATGAATTCTTCCAAAAAGAACTTGTGAATACTGGGTCACGATCACACACAATAGACTCGGGTATGCCATGAAGCTTGAATATGTGGTCAAAAAACATTTGGGTAATCGTGGTGGCCGTGTAAGGATGTTTAATGGGAATAAAATGCTATATTTGGATAATCAGTCAACGACCACAAAAATGATAGAGTTACCTCTAGATGTTGGCAAGTCATCCACAAAACCATGAAATATCTATCAACGCATGGTGAGGAATTGGGAGAGGACCGAGTAAACCCGCTGGCTTGACTTAGTCCACCTTATTTTTTTGACAAACATCACACTCTTGGATAAATTTTCGTACATGCCCCTTCATGCATTTCAAAAAAAAAAAAATTGATTTGATTCTGTGGAGAGATTTGTGGAGCCCTTCATGCTTGTTGGAATGGAATTCCTTGATTATAGGAATAATCAATTTGGATGTGGGCAAGAGATAAATCCGATCCTTAAATAAAATCAATCCTTCCTTGAATAGCCATGGTCCTAATGCTTCTCCTTCCTTGATTTTCTCCACCAAATCCTACTAATGGGAATTATCTGAAATTTCTGATTTTATGGGATCCACCCAATTAGGAATAGGAGAAGATATTGCATGAATTTCAAATTTTCAAGAAAGGGCATATGTGGCTGAATTTTCCTTGCCTTTTTTGTAGTGAATTTGAAAATCCCAAGAGCTTCACCAACCATTTTTGCTGAGCAGCCCGTAGTAATGGTTTGACCCAATAGAAATTGTAAGCTTTTTTGGTCTGTCCTAATAATAAATTTGGCTCCTAAAAGATGTGGATGCCATTTTTGGACTACCTTAACCAAGGCTAACATTTTCTTCCCATATATGGATAATGCAAGATTTTTGCCATGTATAGCTTGGCTAAAATAAGCAATTGGTCAGTCTTCTTACATGAGCACTGCACCTAAAGCCACGCTAGAGGCATCACATTCCACAATAAATGGTTGAGAAAAATCAGGTAGAGCAAGTATGAGTCCGGATGTCATTGCCATTTTTAATTCTTCAAATGCTTGCTCGGTGGCTGCACTCCATTTAAAAGAATCCTTTTTGAGCATATTTGTCAAGGGTTGAGCGATCATTCCATAGTGGTGAATGAATTTCTGATAGTAACCAGTGAGGCCCAAAAAAACTCGCAACCCCTTCAAGCTGGTTGGTTTAGGCCATGTCATCATGAAGGAAATTTTTTCTGGATCCATGGCTACCCTACAATGAGAAATCATGTGACCCAAGTAGCCTACTTCTTCTTGTCCAAATTGACATTTTTCACGCTTGGCAAAAAACTTGTTAGCTTGCAAACATGTAGCACACAACCAACATGTAATAAGTGATCCTCCCAAGATTTGCTAAAAATAATATCGTCAAAAAATACCAAGACGAATTTACAAAGAAATTCCTTGAATACCTCATTCATGATGCTTTGGAAGGTTGCCGGTGCATTAGTGAGACCAAAGGGCATCTCTAAAAATTCGTAGTGGCCTTGGTGCGTGCGAAAAGCTGTTTTCCCAACATATTCTCGGTATATACGGATTTGATGGTACCCCGACCTCAAATCAAGCTTTGTAAAAAATTGTGTACCATGCAATTCATCCAATGATTCATCGATAATGGGTATTGGATATTTATCAATGATGGTAATGTTGTTGAGTGCCCGATAATCCACACAAAGCCTCCAAGAGCCATCTTGTTTTTTAACCAATAGCACGGGTATGGACTCGTGCTAGGCCTTACCACACCGAATGACAATAGCCTCTTGATTATTTTTTCAATCTCATTTTTTTGGTAATGGAGATACCGATAAGGCTTGACTGAGATTGGATTAGCTCCATTTTCCAATGGAATTTTGTGGTCTTGAGATTGCTGAGGTGGCTAGCCTTGAATCTCTTGAAAAATGGCCGAATATTGATTCAAAATAGCCATTAAATCCAAGTTTAAATTTGTTGCCGCAACTCCTTGCTTCTCTCCCAAGTTTAAGGAATTGAATTGTAATAAAAAAACTCTTTTTCCTTTCTGCAACTGCACCTCTAAATCACGATCACCCATGATTTTATTGCTAGGCCCTCTTGTCCCACATAACTCTACTTCTTTCCCCTCCCAACAAAATCGCATCCATAGCTCATTGAATTCTCAAATAATTGGACCCAGTTTTTTAAGCCATTGAGTTCCAAAAACAGCATCACATCCTTCCACCGGTAAAAGGTAAAAATCAACGTGAAATTGAACCTTTTGCACTAAAATAGGGAGCCTTTCACACAATCCTTCATTTTTCATTTTATTTCCACCTGCCACTTGAACCGAAAATTCTCATTTCTTTGTAGGATAAATTCTTATTTTGGTAGCTAACTTTGAATTCAAAAAGTTATGAGTGCTACTAGAATCCACCAATATTGTAACCACAGAATCTCCAATTTTTCCAAAAAAATGCATAGTTTGAGGTGCCACATTATCTGAAATAGCATGAAAACTAATTTTAGGAATCTCTTCTTCTGCTTCCTCCTCGATGGCAGTCTTATCCAACGACTCTTCAATAGAAGGACTCAACCTTTCTTACAACTCAGCCAAACTCAACCTCTAAATGGTGGGGGTACAAGCTCTAGTAAGAGATGTTGAGGGTAAGGGTGGATGTCTCATGGTGGATGGAGCCTTTTGAGGTTCCACGTACCCTCCCTTTTGTTGGTCATACAAACGGGACTTATAGAGTCGTACAAGATTGATAGCGGCAAATAATGAAATTGGATTACATGCTTGCACATCAACTCATATTGCCTCCTTGAACCCGCTCACAAAGCACCCAACTTCTTGTTCTTCAGACAAATGGCCAGCTCGATGTAACAAATGATCAAAGTCCATTTGGTAATCACGGACGCTTCCCGTTTGTTTAAGCTTGGTGAGATCCCCAAAAACAATTTGGTATCTTGAAGGCCCATATCGTAAATGCAAATCGTACTTAAAAACTTTCCAATTGACGCCTTCTCACTGATTTTTGAAACGTTGATACCACAATTGGACATTGCCATCCAAGTGATAACCGGCCATGGGGAGTTTTTTCGCCTCTTCCGTGCCTTGGAATTCGAAAAATTGCTCCACTCGACAAATCCATCCGGTTGGATCATCCATGCCATTATAACGTGGGAAGTTCAACTTAGTAATTTTGGGTGCGAGAGAGCCTCCCGAAAGGCTACGACAAGGCCCACAAGAAGACTTGGCATCATCATCATGTCCTCCACTTCGCGTAGAAAAACGAGCAAACATGCTCTCCATATGTTTCAAGAGACGTTCTTCACTAGCCTTCATAGCTTGTTGTAGTTCCTTTTGGCCCGTAACCAATGAGCCAAGCTCATTCTCTACTTGCTTGAGACGGTGGTCAGGCAAACCTAGCTCTGATACAAAGTTGTTGCGTGCCAGAGTTTGCGTAGTAGGTTTATGAATGGGTAGAGAACAAAAATCGTCCTTATATGCTCTACCTATGATGGAATTTGGTAGGACACTTCGAGGGATCCTAGGCCTCCTTAGTTGGTTTAATTCAAGGAAAACCACAACTCCAAATCAACACAATGTTGAAGATAATACTGATGATATATTAGTCATTCTTGGCCTCAAGTTATTAAATAGCCAAACAGCATTTGATGGAATAGGCAATAACCCATTCTTACAAAAAGAAAAATTACAATAGCATAATTCTAGCATAAATTTATTGAAAGGAAATAACATTTATTTAATTATTGATGGTAAGCATCAATCACTCCCATCCCATGATTCTTGGTCCCTGACATGATAGCTGGAGTTCAAAATCTTTTTCTTCAATTTGGCTCATATGATGTATGTCATGTTGGTCATCAAGGGAACGAAACTGCCCCTATCTTCTTGCACGGCATACTTACTTTATTGAAGATATGTTACAATGGTGGCAATCTTGTCCAGAATTTATTAATTCTAGAGTTATGATAGATGTTGCCATGTAATTGTACTATGTTGGATTATGTTTCTTATCTTCTTCTTGAATGAAGGTTTGTTGTTTTAATTATAAAAAATAAAAAATAAAAAATAAATAAATTCTATTCCTAAGCCTGTCCATTACTCCAACAACACGCATCGTGACGTGGCGAACCCGATCTAGTTGCCATGTCACGGCTTTTCAGCCATTGCTCAAATTTGCCCCTCAAGCAGAACACATAATATTATGGCTTCTCCTACATGCAGAATGCAAAAAGGCTGAAGAATTGATCTTTCCCTCACGAGTAACGAAATCAACCCTTTCAGTATTGACCTTCCCCTCCCCATCTGAATCTCAAGCTCTCTCTCCCTCTCTCACTTCCGTAGACCTCTCTCTCTCACTTGTTTATTTTTTCCCTCCCGTTTGAATATGCCCTCTCTCCCTCACTTGTGTCTGTCTATTCTTCCTCGGTGCATTCATAGTCACGAAGGAATGTAGTAGGTTTGGTCAATGTGAGTCTTCTATTTCCCTTTGTCGATTTCACTTCTTCGAGTTTGAATATTTGACTAGAACCCATTCCCTCACTTTTATAGGTACAAGAAAAAATTTTCTATGATTTTGAATTGTATGAAAATCATGGGTTTGCTTTTTCTTCTTAGAGATTTTGAAACAAATAATGGTTGTTGGAAGTTGGGTTTTATCTTAAACTTATCAGATAACTGACTCCAGTGGTAGAATATAGTCATAGAAGTAATGACTATAGCTAGAGTTCTATTTCAAAGCTAGGAGATTGAAAGCTTTAGTTTTTGTATTGTGAGAGAATAGTGTGGTTTGCTTGCATACTAAGTCATCCACCCCAAGTTTTGGGTTTCAATCACTAGAAGACGTAGAAAGATTTAGCAGATCCATTTTCCTTTTGCCTTCAATTAGAATTTTGTGAAGATACTTAAAACGTTGTAGTGCTTTTCCCTCATGTCATCTTCAATGAAATGGTAGTAGGAGTTTCACTCGATTTCTGTAGAAAGGCAATTGCCTTTCATGCTTTCATCTTTGATTGAAATCAATGTTTATGCATCTTTGCAATAGATGGTGATTGTATTGAAAATAATATGTTTTGTTGAGTTTTCTATTACAACATTCCTTTTCCCATGACAATCCTTTTTTTAAGGAGGGGTGGCGGAGGGTTGTTTACATGATATGGAATATGGCTCATTAGTTTAGTAATGTACATTTAAGAATCAGCTTTTAGAGTAGACAAACCTTTGAAGTCCTCTAATGACTTAAAGAGCAATCATTGTCTTTTCGGAACATTCTACCAAACTTGAAATACTTTTTATATTATTTCAATTAGATAGATATGGTGCTGTTAGCATATAGTCTTGTATTTCCTACAGCTAGCTGATCGATTCTCCACCAATTCTAGACTCCGGTGGCCAGTTCCTATTGGCAATAGTTGGTCCTATCGGTTCCTGTATAGCTCTATCACACTCCACTGGAAGGTTCACATCCAGAGTGGGTTTGCTGGAAGTACTATGACTTTGGAAGTCATATCATCTGAATTCAAATGTATGGCCCGATGCCAGGTGGAATGCCCTGGTTGTTTGTCTCTATCATCCTGCAGTATGATAGTCAATTCCAAAAGACTTCTATTCATGTATACTTGGAGCCAGAGATGTGTTAAAAGGATATCTGGCAGTTCCACCCTATAAAAGGAAGAGAAAAAATTCAAACCGGTCCATCTATTTTCTCCCAAATAACAGCCGTAAAAAAAAATGTCACGCATGCATCCCATTTGATCTCCACTATGATCGCACCACAGACTAGTCAAACAAAAGATACACCCACTAGAATGGAATGAAGAAGAAAAAGTTGGAGCAACCATTTTCTTTAGTCCCAGATCCAATCGTTAGATAAGTACAAAGATTGGATTTGGATTTGCGAAGATTTAGTTACAAGTCTATGGTTCTCCTACAAAGATTGGATCTAGATCTGCGAAGATTTAGTTATAAGTGTGAAGATTTGGATCTTTCCGCTCCTGCTTTATCTCCATTTTCTTTTTTGTTATCTAATTAACCTCCTGCTCTTTTCTTAAATGATTGGGTTTGGATCTGCGAAGATTTAGTTAAAAGAAAGCATCACGATGAAAATTTTGGAGCACCAGAACAGTGGAAAAAATTAGGGAAACAAGAAGAAGGAAAATGAGACAGAAAAAGAAAGTGGTGCTAACGAAGGAGAATTTAGAGAATTTTAGAAAGTGGGGCTGTTTAATTCATTTTCATATGTTGTCCAAGAAAAAAATCATCCTTACATATTTTCTCTTTCTTTTTTCCTTTTCCTTTATTGATGACAATGGATCCATTGAGCTGGTGGTGAAGGAACTGGTGGGTGATGCAAAATGAGGCGGTGGGCAATGGATCTTGCAACTAACGCATTGGTCTAAAGTTTGTGAGGGGCTCAGAGTTTCGACCTTGGTTGAGTGATTTTTATGTTGATGGAATGGATTGTGCAGAAATTTTGATTTCATCTAGTATGTTGATCCTTATGATTTTTGTGTGGGCTTGCTAATGTGGAGGACTCCCATTAGAGGCTATTAAACACTAAGCAACAGACGTGCTATTGCAAGTGGAACTGTAAAAGGAATTTAGACATGAGACAAAATCTCACTTTTACGATCTAAGGCACCGAGACCTCGTAAAGTTGAAATCTTCAAAGGAAGCAAGGAATGAATGATACAATTGAATAGTGAGCCTGAAGATGTGAGGTAGGTTAGCTTCTACGTCAGCATTGGAGAATGTGGGGTGAATGTTGTATGTATGAGGCATTTGCATTTTCTATAACCTCCTCATTTCTGACATAAATAAATATGTTTTGGACCATTATTTTTATCTTATGTTCACTACTTGTTTTCCATGACTTTAAATGTGTTGTTGTTTTTCACTGATTCATGATCCCGATGTATGTATCTATATCTCTGTGTGAGTTTCTGGTGCCCATTCCTGTGAGATGTCGCCAGAGCTTCCAACGAGTAAAGGGATTCTCCATGAATGATTGGAGTGTGGTGGTATCGTGTTGGTCTCACCTAATAGTTGGGATGCAGAATCTCTCAGCGTATCACATGGTTGTGTCTTTGAGTTGGCTGTTAGGTAAACGATCCCCAGTGCAACATGTTATCTATGTGCGAGAGTTGAGTTGGCTTGCATGAGGCCGATCAGGTAAAAGGGATTTCCCAGATGGTGGAGCAACTCATTGTTTGTTTGCTTATCAGGCAAAGAAATGTTTGTGTGACTAATATTTATGTGATGAATCTCTTCATTGGAAATCGTACCAATTGAAACCAATATGATTTTATGGATTTGAAAAATTAGAGAGACAAGTGATTCCTCACCTAAATAATATTCATGTTTTAAAGTACAATGCACGAGAAGGTAACTCCTCAGATGGCGATTCATCACCATGATTACGAGGGTGATTCCTAGTCATGTTTTACAGAACCATGTGTTTATGTCCTAGAGGGTGGTTCCTCGTCAAGCATACATATATGTGCATTTTTTCTATTTACATGAACTATTCATTGCATCTTTAGGAGCCTTATTCTTGATTAGCAGTTTTTATCATGACTATCTAACCTGTCTATAGTTTCATTGTCAGAACTATATAATTTGGTGTAAAGTTAGAACCAGGAGTGATGCCTTGAGGATGAAGAGCCAACCCTACTCGAACCCTGAAGACAGAGATCTATCTCTATCATTCATTTTGGTTAGTCGTACTTAGCCTTTTGGAAAGGGGTAGCCAATTGTATTCAATCTGCCATCTATTAGGTGATGAACATACCATTTTGGGTTGTATGTAACTTTATGCTAATATTTATGAGAAATGATAGTAATGCTTTCTACAATGTGTTATAGACTTTGGTACTGCAAGGTCTAGTTTACTGACTAAATTTTTATTTTTTCTGTTACTATTTTATACCTACATCCTACATGTGCACTACCATCTGGATGAGACACACCTAACCCGACCAAATCCTGGGTGTTGATTGCCTAGCTAGCACCCTTGGTACCATGGAACCTTTTCGGGACCTTTATACAAGGGACGATGCGCCACAATACATTTAAGTACACCACTTTGTTTATAAAATATAGGGATGCCTGAAAATAAGGGATTGAGACAAAATTTAATAACTTGTAGTGGGCGATGAGGTGTAGTGGGTAGACCCATGTTTAGGGCTGGGGGCCATGGCCCCCACAAAACTTTTCATAAACCCGTTTTATTATATAGTTTTTTTTTTTTTTATAAAATGTCCTCAATATAAAGACGATTTGTCTTTCCAAAAAATTAAAAAAAATCTCACTTACTCACTTAGTACTTAGTCTTCTAGGTTTCTTTTTAGTTTCTCAACAATTTTTTCATACTTGTATATTTTTTATCATAAATAAAATATCACATTCTCATATAGTCATATTGGTTTTTATTTTGTTTCCACATCTCATAAGTGGCAAGAAAATACCTTAGTCTTTTTTTACAAGTTATTTGGTAAATTTATAACCTCATTTATCTTATTTATTTGCACTTTCCTTTCAAGTTTTCCACTAGCTAGCCTATTTTGATTAGTTTTGTTAGTAAAGTATATGCTACCATCGAGTTAACAACTTGGAGTGAAGGCAACAAATCTCACATGGCTATTAATTACTATCTAAATTATAAAGGCTTTATAACATTCAATTTTAGATCAATAAAGAAGTTTAATTTTTGCTCAATTAATTTTATCCTTTGCTTTTGGTCTTGTAATATATTTGTAGAACAATGTTGAATTGTTATTATTTGATTGATTTTGAGTGAGTACACTATTGATTATTTCTTCATGTCATGAAATATATCTTTGATAATGCACACGCACTCAAATAGAGGGAAACTACTATAACTTAGATGCTTTTAAGTTATGTCACTTAGCCTCCCAAATAAAAAAATTCTGGTTCCACTCCTGAGTGAAGCGTTTGTTTCATTTAGGTGATGTTAGGAGAGCAACTTGTGGTGTCTGATGTCAGATGTGTACTTGCATAGTTATGAATTTTAGTTTAAAGGGGGGAGAGAGATATATTAGAGAGAGAGCTGGATGTGGAGGTCACGTACCTTGGTGTTCACCATCGGCCTATGATACTGTTGACTAGTATTTTTTGTGAGCCATGATTTGTGGGCTTAGCGTAGGAGAATTCAAACGTAGTTTCCCTTTGGTAGGCGAGCAACATTGAATAGTATTTGAGGTGCCTAGCTCGTTAACGTTGACGATCACGGATCAGCAGCAACCACTGACTACAATGTCGTGTCGGCATTACGCATGGCTGGGGAGAATGTCAGGTTGTGAAATTATTTGGCTCAAGTTTTTTTTTAAAATATATTTGGGGTTGGAAGCGGTTGTGCAAGATTGTGTAATGGAAAATTATGCTTGTAAGCAGTCCTACGCACCCATAGCTCACTGATCCAATGTGGCAAGTCAAAAAGTCAGCTTTAAATTAATGAAACGATGCGGTTTTAGACATCAGGCAGCGACAATGCAAATAAACCAGTGGGATTTCAAATTTTTTGAATCCATTTATTAAAACTATGCGTTTACCAAAACCCTTACCCATTTCGTATCTCCTCCCTTCCCTTTTCCCTTCCCACTAGATTTCTCTTAACATTTCGTATGCATCTCCACCCGTACCTTTCCTCTTCTTTTTCTCCTTCCCCTTCCCTTTCTCCTTCATACATTTTTCCTAGATCACTCTTCTCCTTCATCCATTCCCACACCCTTCTCCTTCTCCTTCATCCATTCCGCACCCTTCTCCCAAATCTCATTTAGAAAACCCTAACTCAAACTGTTTCATCCATCCCCTGGAAATTTTCGTCGTCCAGAAGCCTCTTCCTATCGAGCCCAGGCCGAGCTCCGCTCTCCTTTGCGTCACGCTTCTTGCAGTGTGGTCACCGTTCAACAGTGTCTTCTCGAGTGAGGATCCCTCTCCTTTGTCTCTCTCTAGCTCTCTATGTCTCCATTGATAATAATATTTATTTCCCACAACTAAGCAACTAATGAAACTAAAAAAGAAAAAAATAGATACATTTATAAAAACAAGTAAATAGATGCAGAGACATAAGAAGTTGGAAACAATGATTTTTTATATCATAGTGAAATCCACTATTTGCACTTGTGAATAATGCTAGAGAGATCTAAAAGTACTGTACCCCTCCAATGAACCAAAAGGTGCAATATATATTATTGTTTTTTTTCTTTTTTTTAGCATTTATGTGTTTTGGTCATTAATGAAAAATAAGTAATCCTCTTGGTAATGAGGTGTTTTCTGCAACCAATTCATTGTTGAATTAGATTTGAGCTTTGAGTAGAAGTGGGATGAATACTTAATGCCATGTATTTTGGGTGTTGACTAACATTGTCATCATGAGAATGCACATTCCTATACCTCCCTCTTGTATTTACCTACCAGATTTTGTTATGATATAATAGTCTTTCTTCTAATTAAAGAAAAACTGATCCTTTGGAGCTTGGAATGTCAACATGCATAGTTGATATAATCTCTCCAAAACTCATAGAAAATTTTCAGTTTAATTTGATGATTTTGAGATATAATCTCCAAAACTCATAGTTGATATAATGTCAACATGCAAGGTTTAGCAAGTCTTGCAACAAAGGATGGTTTCAAGTATGATATTGGATCCACAAATCTCTTCTTGCTACTGATTAATTTTTTTTTTTCTTGCTAGTGATTCTTGCTAATGATATTGGAATCACAAACCTCTTCACTATACTTATTTTGATTCTTTAATTGATAGGATGTCAATGTCAACTTCTTCATCTTCTCTTGTTAATCGTACTTTGGTGAACAACACAATATGCACCTGTGGTCAACCCGCTGTACTTAGAACTTCAAATACCCTAAAAAATCTCGGATGATCATTCTTTAGATGTCCAAAGTACAATAACAGGTAGAAATTTTTTTGGAAAGTTCATTTATTTTACATATATATGGTTTGTTTGTTTTACATACTTAATTTTTTGGTTTCTTTCAGGGATTACCATATTTTAACTATGAGAAATGATTTTTGCAGTCGGCAAATGCAGTCGGCGTGCAGTCGCTTTGAAAAAAATGAATTAATATGGGACCTATATGAAAAAAAAATTATTTTTATAACTTTTTTTTATTCATTCTGTACAACCATGAAAAAAAAAATATTTTTATAATTTTTTATTTATTTATTCCGTACAGCCGACTGCATGCCGACTGCATTTGCCGACTGCGTCTAGCAAAGCCCTTTAACTATTTCAAATGGGTAGATAGCAGTGAGGAAATAGAAATAGAACATGTGAAGATAAAAATTCAGAGGTTAAGAAATGAGTAAGAGCTTCGAAGAAGAGAGGAAGAGCTTTGTTTGTAGTTGGACAAAAGCTCAAAAAATGTATAGACTAGATCCATGTGTATGTAGTCACCATAGTGACCTTAGTATGTTGTAACCCTGTGTATGGTAGAAGTTTACATATTAGCCTTGTAATGTTGAAGGAGCTTAAATAACTGGATTTTGTTTTTCCATTAGTGGTTGTAATTGGTGCTCTAATGCATCCGTGGTATTTGTGGCTCCAATTATTACCCATTTCTTAAGTCATCTTATTTATGGTAGCATTCTAGCTATTCTTAAAGCATTCTAGCAATTCTACTTGAGCACTTACCCGATTACATGAATATAGATAAAGCATTCTAGCAATGATTTTTCTTCCTTCATGCAAGTTTTGATGGCATGAATAAGCAAGCTTAAATCAGTATGTTATGCCAATAAGAACATGATAGAACTTCTTTATATGCCTTTTAGTTTAGATCCTAAATATCCTGCATGAAAATTTAAGTTACCAATGATGAAATTAAGATTCTTACAGAACTTTGCATTTTATGAGCAAATTATAGATGAGTACAATAACACATGAGCAACGCATTATATCAGCATGGCCATATTCTGTATTTGCATAAGAAGTTAAGTTGACACATTATATAAGAGTTAAATGCCAGTATTGTCATATGGATGAAAGTATTAAAATGGCAAACCAGTACAATGACTTCACACACACCCCCTCCCCTCAACATCAGACACAAAACACATCAAAATGGCAAGGTGCTGTTAGCTTGGCACGCAAACAAGTGCATCAACATGATGATCACTGTAATAGATGCCAAGTCTTTGGTAGAGGCTCAATGGTTTTCTTCTGGGCAGTCTCCAAACCTAACATGCAAACATAATCCGTGTAAAACCCCACATCAAAAATATAATTTGCAAAGACCTCATAAAACCCCACATAATAAAAGCAACCATAAAACCTCATAATGGCATAACCCATCAACGTCATAGCAAGCACCAGTACCCTTTTTCCATCTACAGAATATTTACCAATATTTAAGAACAATAACAATTATCTAGAAAAATTGAAGTCACTTAAGCCTTTAACTAGAACTACTTGTTAAAGCTAGCAAGTACCAGAATTTATAGAGTTCAAAAAATCCAAAAGCATCCCAGATTCAGTTAACACACAACTCAAATTATGGAAGAGCTATCCCACTTGCTACTTGGATATGCCTGACTCATATAAGGTTGGATTAGTGACCCATAAGCCCAGCTCACACAACGAACCCTTCATCAAGCTCCACCACCCCAAATTAAGTTATGTACTAGTAAAACACTAGAGGATCCTCAATACTAAAAACCCAATGACCCTTATAGCATCCATTAACACATTTCAACTTGTGCATTACGATTGGTTATATACAAAGCGATAGAACTCAGAAACAACTACCTAGCCTAACACGAAAATTAGTGGAGCAGCATCAACCTTATGATTGCAAAGTAAATTGCAAAAATCCTAGTTTTGGTACATGCTGATTCCTCAGTGCAACAACAATCATAGGTTTAATCCTAGGTTACCAAAACTACCTGCACGGTTCTCTTTCTATGGTTACATGGTTGTATATATCCATTATTTACGAAAAAAAAAAAACACTTCCTTTTTAAACAAAGTGTAATCACAAGGTTGCAAGTTCCTAAACCAAACTTTACTTTTAGTAGTTGAGGTTGGTTTGGTTAAATTGGTAGCTTTTGCTTTGAACTGGTGATGAAACAATCACTTATATAGGAGCACAAAATCGCTTGAAGGAAGCGTAAAATTGCAAAATCGGAATTAACAAAAATAATGGGAATGGAGTATCTAAGACTGTTGTGCACAGAGGAGACTATTGGCACAGAGGAGATTTGCCAAAGGTTAGAGGAAGAGAGTTGGTGGGATTTGGGGAGATGAAGGGATCTGAATATTTGAGTTGCCTGTGTTGAGGAAGGGAGAAGATGAAATCAGCCAATATCTACTTCTTTCTATTCATTTTCCTTCTTCTTTGTTTTATTTTTTTTAATTTTTTTATTATATTAGGCATCTGACAATAATGCAACCTCAGCATGGGTATACATGGTTGCAAAGTTTCGCTTGTACCTAGCAGAACTGTTGTGTAATATATATAACGGAGTTTTGCTATATACAAGTAAAGTTGTGTACTAATCTGCGTATCAATATTGATTTTTTTATATTTAAAATTTAAATTAATATTTTTTTTAATAAAATCTCCTTTTTGACTAATCACATTATATTGATGTACGTATTAGTGTATAATTATACTTACAACTAAATTTTTTCTATATAATGTGGGGTATCTAAACCCTATAAGTGTGTGTGTGTATATATATATATATACTAGGTTAAAGTAACGTACAAAGTACGTTTGCTTAGTTGTAGTAAACAATTATTTTACAAAAATAATATATATATATATTTTTTTTTATAAAACTACTTTGAGATCCTAGTGTTATGGCTACAATTGCTTACTAAATTTAAACAAAGAACAGGGATAGCGAATTTTTACCCTCTTTTTCTCCTTAACCTATTATTTTGGGTTAGAACAGAACCCCTACCACAATCATTCGATTAAATTTGTTTATCAAATAAGATGGGGAAATGCTTATCCCACACATGCCTTGGCATTTTTCAAACATGATATTTGGATATTTGCAATTAAGGTTTGATCTTCCATTCCATTTGGTTGGTGCAAGTTTTGGAAAGCTTGTGCAAGTTGAAGAAGTCAAGAAGTCACTTTTTTGTGGTATTTTCTTTTAATAATGAGAATAAACTATAAAGGACTTCACTATTTTGCCAGCAATTTATCTAAATGGCATCATTAAGCTATTAAATGCTAGAACACCACTACAAACATAAAAGGGTACAACAGCCTCTCAAGCATGAACACTTGGTTTTTTAATGTTTCAAATATTCCCAATGAATGAATATCCCAACTACAATACTTCATTAATTTGGTTTCTTAGAATCAAATACAATTCGACCACTACATACACAAAGTAACGGCTATTCAACTGCAGCTAATAGTCAACTGCAAAATTCTAAGCCGAAGATACAAGGCTTCCACCAATTGGAGTGATTTAATGACTAATCAGAGTGTCATGAAGCAGGATGATTTAACGACTTCTCCCCTGCTTGGTCTACTAACTCTTGGAATTGCTGGTGATGCTTTGTGAGGAGTTGCAGATAAAGTAGACCTGTCAAGTGCAAAGTCACATAAATATAGAGCAGTATTGAGAATACTTTGATCTAGATAGGAAATGAGAGCTGTACAACCATAATTAGCATAATTTTCTTTTTATCATTCACCTTAAGTTATTTCTCTCTCTTTCTTTTGTGTTTGAAGGTAGAGGGAGTGAAGCACTTAAGACCAACAACAATGGTTCTTTACTTCATAGGGGCAATCAACATTCTCTACACTTTTGGTAGAAATGCTGTTACAATTTGAGGATTCTTTACAAATTTAATACTAAAGCACATCTATAGTGTCTGTGTACAACTTTACAATGATCATAGGAAACTATCCTGAATGGAACTTAAGGCTCTAATTATATGATCATCTTTGAAACATAATGAAATAAAACAGTTTTGAAGAGAATCAAACTTAGCAGCAGAGAATCAACCTAATGAAATAAGACATACAGCAGCAGCACAACTGTTGAACAAAAGCCACAAAGGCCTATAACTTTTACGTTGATAACAGTTAATGCCATAGTTATATTCCTAAACCAAGTCTTTTATCAGCCTAATAGATAAATTTACCAGTCTCACAAATATGAACCTGAGCGTATGCAAAACTCATGTCAATTGATGTTCAGTAAAAACACAATTTCCAGCCAACGAGCTATTTCGGCCCCAAATTGTATTCGCTGATAAATATTGCCTGTTTATGCAAAAAAAAAATATTTCTGCTCTTTTCTGTGCAATGAACATAGAGGATTGCAATGATATTTCTTTGATCAAAATCTTGTGCAGCAAGTATTGAATGAAGGCACTTCGAATACTTATATGCTGCTAGAATAAACAGGAAGGCATATACTTTTTGTGAGTTTAATAGAAGTCATTTCTGGCCTTCAAATATGGTTGGTATAAATAAGTTTTGGTGGGTGTCCATTTTGATCATGAATTTAAAAGGATTTAAGAATTTGGTGGGCACTCATTGCACCTTCAAATATATACGTTGGAGGATATATTAGGATTTAAAGCAAATGCATGGTAAATAAAATAGCTCCTGGCTTTTCCTTCCCTTTATTCTTTCTTCCTATTTTTTTTGTTTTTTCAGTCTTATTTTCTTTTGATTTGTTCTTACTTCTGCACTTCGATGCGTTACTTCTGTAAGGATTTTCCATTTACTCCATACATAAATGCTTGGGATCATAGTGATCTGTTAACTATCAAGATATAACTTGTTCTATCTAAAAATGGAGTATTTGCCAGGGATCTAACTAAAAATGGAGTATTTGGTAGAGATCTGTCCAAGGAAGAAACCAAGCTTTATCGCAATATTGAACCAAGAATGAAAAATATTCGCCAAAACTAAATGTATTATTAAAATACGAAGATCTTACCTGAAGTTAACCACGGAGATACCCACATGAAGCCGACGAACAGAGAGATCTACCAGTTCACGCGAAGATGAGCAGATTTAGTTGTTGACGAGCCGAGCGTGTAATGTTTTCTTCAGAGAGAGAGAGAGAGAGGTTAGGAAGGTGAACTTGAAATGGCACTCATCTTCTTCAACATCTGCGATTGCAAGGTCTTCTCCAAACCGAAAACTTTGGCTTTGAAATCTACATTCTTCCCTCCTTTCCATTTCGTCTATGTTGGGTTTTGCCTCTTTTTTTTTTTAATTAATATAATCTGACATGGTATCAGTCGGTTCCCCAATGGGTTCGTAGCCCGGTTGTACGTAACTCTATTATTTTCTTAAATATAAACGGATACTTACGGTAACTTAATAAGAGAGACAAAAAAAATAAACAAAAAATAATAAAAAATTACTGTTTATCCGTTAGATAGCCAATTTTATATATAAAAGATATGGGAGAGTCATATAGTCAATTGCATGGGTAGCATGATTCTCAACATGACATGCGTCAGAAAATAAGAACTTGCGTACGTTGCAACCCTTACGTGTATTGCGTGATCATGATGGTGGAAGTGTCAGAGCTACTACTAGCATCACAGTTTTCTGGTCATGGTGGTCTAACGGCAGTTTCCGAAACGTTTGAAGTTTTGACTCAAAGATATGATGTAGGAAAAGTTCACTTCTTTTGGGTCAAAAAACAAATGGGTCTCTCCTCCTTTATAATATCTGTGGACATTCGAATTAAAGCGATCTTTTTCTACTATAAATTAAAGCAACTTTTGAGGGTTAAACAGAGGAAGATCGTTTTGAGCAAACACACTTCATGTGGCGTAAGATGCTTAGAATTTTGATCGAACAGTTTGCCAATCAATGATGTTACCACTAATCGAATTATACCATGCACGTAATTGCAAGCAGCTAGGGCATGGAACAATATTGGCTTTAGGGAAGGCTGCTTTGATGTTGATCCATCACTTGAATTAAACAACATACAATATTAGACGGAACTTCTGGGATATTTGCCATCTCATGAATGAGTCATGATCTTTCGCATTAGGAAGTATATCATCACGACCGAGGTGGGCTCTTCAAAAAATTTTGAAACAAAAAGCCATCATGTAAACGTGTCAGACACTTATTATTCTCCAAGGCGGGACCCTTAATTTACGTACGTAAGCATTCAAATTCTAAAGGCCAATCCTATGCACACATGCACCATTCCCCATTTTATATAAAGCTCCAAACCCTCCTGGCATCCTATCCTTTCCTTTTCTTACAATACTCAGAAGTACAAAATACAAACTGAGTTTGAACATGGAGTGCACGCACCGCGTGGCTATTCCACCCCCGCAACCGTTTGTGAAGTCACTCAAGTGCTCTCTCAAAGAGACTTTCTTTCCTGATGACCCATTAAGGCAGTTCAAGAACCAGCCACCATCGAGGAAACTCGTGCTAGGACTGCACTACTTCTTCCCAATCCTCCAATGGGCACCTCGCTATACTTTTGAGTTCCTGAAATCTGATCTTGTTTCTGGGATCACCGTTGCTAGTTTGGCAATCCCTCAGGGGATCAGTTATGCAAAGCTTGCCAATTTGCCTCCTATTCTTGGCCTGTGTGAGTGCTTTACAAATTTGACACAAACGCATATATAACTGATCGAGTAGTTTTCAAGTCATGTTTTCATTCTTCTTCTTTTTTTTTTTTTTTTTAAATAATTTTATTTGTAAAAAAACTGCAGATTCGAGCTTTGTTCCACCATTGGCTTATGCGATGATGGGCAGCTCCAGAGACTTGGCTGTGGGGACTGTAGCTGTTCCATCGCTTCTTTTGGCTTCAATGTTGGGGAATGAAGTTAATGCTAATGAGAATCCTAAGCTCTATCTTCACCTTGCTTTCACGGCGACATTCTTCGCCGGTGTTTTCCAAGCCTCTTTAGGCTTATTAAGGTTAGAATTGCATGCCCAATCCATCAGAAAAAGAAAATTGAGTATTGCATAATAAGGGAAGTTCAGAAAGTGATAATTATATATATATATATCAGCAAGTTTCTCCTTTTTCTTAACCCATCTTCAGGTTTGGTAAGATGAACGATAATAAGTAACAAAAAGTACTTAAGCATTGCAATCTAAAAGGACACGTAGTTTGCTAAATATTTGAAGAAAAATTAAGTAATAATTAAGCACTTAATTCGGCAAGAAAAGTGTTAAGGAGACGTATTATGCTTGATCACTCTCTCTCTCTCTCTCTGATCTCTGCTGGTAATTTCTTACATTCATACAATACTGCTGCGATTCACCTATCCTTATATATAATTCGTGGGTGAATTAGGCTAGGGTTTATCGTGGATTTTCTATCGCATGCAACCATAGTAGGGTTCATGGCAGGAGCAGCCACTGTGGTGTGCCTGCAACAGCTAAAAGAAATCCTTGGCCTGGATCAATTCACGCATGCAACGGATCTTGTCTCAGTGTTGCGTTCTGTCTTCAGCCAGACACATGAGGTAGGTAGCTTTTACCATTTTAATGAACAACTTAATCGAAACAACTCGATCGAATCAACTTCATGATCAGCATCTGTGGATACCTAATAAGGAAAAAGAAAAAGAATACGAATATATACATAGGTCTATATATTGTCACTCTCTTGCAAATATTGATGGCTAATTTCTGTGTCTTTAAACTGGATTTAATACCTAATTCATGACTTACGAGATGTTCATTAATTAATTAGGAAGCTGACTTTTCATTTCTATTCAAGAAATTAGATTATTTTCTTCTATATATATTAATGTCTTTCTTTCGTTCCTTTTTGTGTAATATTTAATCTCATGATTGGTGGATATTACAGTGGAGATGGGAAAGCGGTGTTCTGGGATGTTGTTCCCTTTTCTTTCTCATCAGCACCAGATACTTCGTAAGTACTGAATCTAACCTAATTTTCCATGATCCAAACTTTCTATTTTACAAACCCGTTTATTCACACACGTTAAATAGATTATTGTTGCATGCGGAATTGTTGTATGAGTTAACACAAATAAAAACAGTAATGCTCTATACAGTCGTGAAGTGCATAACCGTCATGCAATATTTTTGAAAATTAGTAGAATCTATTATTAAAATTAATTTCTTTTCATGTAAGTCCTGTATTTATTCAAATTTTTCAAAATAATTATACGACGTTTATATACTTACCACTACAAGTATTATTTCTCATGTTAAAGTAGTATTTTTGTTTTAATATCTTTATAACTTTATATAGTGGGTCACTGGGTCACATCCATGATAATAGATGTTTTATCTACCTACTTATAAATAGTAGAATATGAGCATTTCTCTCAAAGTACTTTTCACCAGCAACTACCAATTTTCTCTTTTTTTTTTTTGTTAATTCCATTAGGCTCAAACCCACGTCAACTTTTTATATCTTTACCTGTCGTGTGTCTTACTTCAACCCTAAATGATTAACCCCGATCACACCCCAAGTTAAGCAAAGTTTCAACTATAGTTTGAGTACTCCTAGTATATTATGCATGCACTTGCTTTCAGCCCCAGCAAGCATATATAAAGCGTGAAAATAACTTGGAAAACTAAATAGAAATTGTACTATTTGACGTCCTTGCCTGCCCCATTTTAGACAAACTGCGCATGCATGCTCTAGTCTGTACTGAGAAAGCAGAACATGATAAGGTGACTCGGCAATTCTTTGATATTAACTAACCCAACTGACGAACTTTTCTTCTTTTTCAAGCACTCCCTCGATCCTCATTATCTTATTGCACCAACCAAACATGATATCGATTTAGAAGCTAGAAATTAATGCTAGCCTCTAGCTAGGCCGTCAAATGCATGGATTTGACATGATCAATGTAAACATAAATTAATACAAAAATCTCTGATTCTTTTAATTTTAATTAAGGAAAAAACTACTTTGCATTTCAAAGTATACCGCACTCAAATGTACGTCCTGTAAAATATTTTTAAAAAAGAAAAAAACGTGCGGTCGAATAGAGCGGTGCTACTCAGGAGACAGAGTAGCCCGCTCCTTTTAATTAATTCCTAATTATTGTAGAATTTTTGTTATTATATTCTAGATTTTACAGAGAAATTTGAATTGAGGTAGAAAAAGAAGATCTTATAATATTAATTGTGTCCATGTTTCACAAAATACAGAGTAAGAGAAAGCCCAACTTCTTTTGGATATCAGCGATAGCACCGTTGACGTCTGTCGTTTTGGGAAGCCTTCTCGTTTATCTAATCCATGCTGAGAAACATGGTGTTCAAGTGGTAAGAATAACTCACTCGTACGTCATGCTTACAAATTTTCCTGAATCTCTGTTCTCTGTCGTCTCTCTCAGTGATAAATGGGCAGTCGGTATGAAGTTGCAGTAACGTCGAATCTAGAAATTTATTTATTTTTATTATTATTAAAGTATTAAAATTATTTTTATATACTTTCATTATATATATATATATTAAAATATATAATACCATAATGTTATAAAAGAATATGAAGTGTAGAAATATTATTAATGTATCTATCAATTGGAGATCATATATGACGTACATCTATAGTAATTTAAAAAAAAAAAAAAGGAGTTATCCTTTAACAAAAGAAAAGCATATATAACATATTTTCTGTTGAGTAATGTTAAGTACAAATTTCGAATAGACAAACTTTTTATTAAAAATTGAATTTCACTAATAAAAAATAGTTTTTGTTATACTTTTTTAAGGTGGGGCTCTATATAAGGGCTTGCGAAATTTATCTATTTGAAACTTGTGCAAATCACTTCTCATTTTCAGTTAACCACAACGATTGTTGTTAGAAGCAACGTAAAAAGCAAGTCATGCATAAAAAAGATATATCATAGGAAAGAAAAAGAAAAAAGAAAAATTTGAAAGAGACCCAAAGAAGAATATTAAAAGATTATTACACGCTTATATGAATTTCTTTAATATATAACTTTGGCTTTTAAAATGTTTTAGAGCTAAAATTATATTTTTTAAAGCAAAAATCAAATTTGTGTTAAATTTGTAGCTATGATCATGTGAATCCTAATAAAAATCAAATTCTATATATTGTTAAAGTTTTTAAATAGGTGAGAATTTTTTAAAAAATCAAACAAGAAAAAACTCGAAACTTATTTGAAGGAAAGGTTTTGATCACAAAAATCAATGCTAGGGAGATTGAGAATGGTGCCCTACATTGTACCAACAAGTGCAAAAGCACTTTTTTTATTTTTGATTTTTTCTTTCAAATATTTTTTAAATATCTTTAAATATATTTTTTTAAAAAAAATAATTCACTAATAGTTACTTTCTTAACTATTAAAAAAAAAAGTATCGGTAAAAATGGAGGCCGACATCATTCTTGGTCTCCCTATCATTTTCCTTTCACAAATTTGGTTGGACGGTCATCCTTTATTATTTTTAATTTTTAATTTTTTAATTTGGTAGTAATTTCTTTTTGTAATTTTTTATTTTATTTTATCGGTGTCTTATTTGAATGGTGAAGAGGTCTAAACTGATGTATGACGCTGCTGCAAACTTTTGTTATCAGGTAGGAGAGTTGAAGAAGGGGCTGAATCCAGTGTCGTTGGGGGATCTAGAATTTTTCTCTCCTTATCTCAAAGCAACTATTAAAACCGGCATCATCACTGGTGTCATTGGTTTCGCTGTAAGCATGCACTCCTTTTGCTACTTTGATTGAATTGATCAGACACCGAGCTAATACTTGTGATGAAGGGACTGCTTATGGTCATGTGCATGCAGGAAGGAATAGCAGTAGGAAGAAGCTTTGCAATGTTCAAGAATTACCATATTGATGGCAACAAAGAGATGATTGCTTTTGGAATGATGAATATTGCTGGTTCATGCACCTCTTGCTACCTCACCACAGGTGCATGCAAGCCACTCCTTACATGCACTCTCTCTATCTTAAAAAAAGGAAAAAAAAAAAAAAATACAAGCATTGTTCATCAACCCAAACAGTTAGTACATTACAGACCAGAATAAATATTGTAGACCTGGGGGGTCTTTACCACCATGGAAGTCTAGGAGCCAAGGGAGAATTGAGATGAGGGGTATGTTTGCATAAAGATTATTGGATGCTGCCCACTATGCAATTGAATGCTCGCATGGATTCAAACAATGAATTTTACTAGTTTGCCAACTTAGAAATGAATTCAGGAAATCCTTTATGATAGGCTGAACAGACCAGTTTGCAGTAGCTTCTGGTTCATTCATTACTTTTAGCGTGAGCAGTGAGTCATCTTCAATTACAACTTTTCCTATATGCCTTTCCTTGGCTTCCTTGACTCCTATAAGTAGTGCTGTGGCTTCACCAGCACTCTCTCCATCTGATCTCACTTCTAACTTGCTGCATTTATTATAAAATAGTGCCTAACGTAAGCATGTTTTCATGGCCTAATTATAATCTATCAAATTCTGGTGCAATTTTAGGTCCATTTTCAAGAGCAGCAGTAAACTACAGCGCAGGATGCAAGACAGCATTATCAAACATTGTGATGGCAATTGCTGTCATGTTTACATTGTTATTCCTAACTCCTTTATTCCACTACACTCCCCTTGTTGTGTTGGCAGCCATAATCATATCCGCAATGCTCTGTCTAATAGATTACGAAGCAGCCATTCATCTATGGCAGGTTGACAAATTTGACTTTGTAGTGTGCATCAGTGCATACATTGGAGTGGTTTTCGGCAGCGTCGAGATTGGGCTAGTTATAGCGGTATGAAACACTTGCCTCTCACATCCGAATTAAGATCTTAGGCCTCAAGTGAGAGTAGAGATAAACACATGAAGTGAACTCTACAATACTTAGTATTGCCCGTGTAAATTTTTTTGACATGCAGCATCAAATATTGAATAAATGTTGTAGGGTTTTGCTGTACCAATTGAGTCAGACATCTTAATTCCTCACACACCATATATGCACTTTGTTTACTTATTGACTCACAAAAATGGAGAATTTAATGATTACAATTTCTTAATGTTCAAATTATGCAGATGGCGATATCTTTGCTTAGGGTACTTTTATTCATTGCCAGACCAAGGACCATGGTGCTTGGAAACCTTCCAAATTCCACAATTTTCAGAAATGCTGAACAATATCCAAATGCTAGCAATGTTCCTGGAGTTCTTATACTCCAAATTGATGCTCCCATTTACTTTGTCAATGCAAGCTACTTGAGAGAGAGGTAAATACTAAATCTAGATTGTAACATGTAACATGATAATTAGGAAAATAATTGATAAGGTTTACTTTTACATAGTACTAATTTTGGAAAAAGTGCATGCATGTAAAGCCTACTTTCATCAGTGCCTAAAGTTTTCTGCACTGCTATTAGGGCTAACTTCTAGCTTTTCATTTTTTTTTTCTTATTTTGTCCTAAAACAGCTTTGTAAAAAAATATGTGCAAAAGAAACTCCTCCACACTATATTCATCCCCAACAAAACTCAAGTCAATCCCCCTATAGCTAGCAAAAAATTCAATTCTATATGATAAATAAAACATATACTCCTTCTAAACTTGTTTTTGCTTTTAATAGAATGTATAATTTCATATTGATTCAATGCCTTGACTATATATATACATATATGTCAGTCCTCACAAACCAATACTGAAAATACTAAAATTATAAATTAACTCATAATTATTATATTGAAAATTGTTATATATATGAAATTAAACTCAGATTTTATTAAATAAATAATTATTACACAAGTATATAAAAAATAAATTAACTACAATACTGTGTCTCAACAAGTTTCAGCATTTATTGACTCTTAAAGTTAAAACTTGTAAATAATTGACATTTATTATCCTTTACAAGTTGGATACATAATTTATTTTCGGACATAAAAATATAAAATGTGAAAAATAATGTATGTATGATAGATTAATTAAAGGTGATGAAATTTATATGGAGAGAACAAAATGGCCTCATTGGTCAATTGAAAATGATTTTGAACCTCACTGATCCTTTCAAGGGAAAAGCTTAAATATTATCATAAAGCACTTTTATTAGTTATCATGAGATAAATTTGTCCTCAATCAAAGTAAATAGAAACAAACTTTCTGTTTTGGGCAGAAAGAACTAACAAAAATTCACTACTTACCTCTTAGGATTGCAAGGTGGATCGATGAAGAGGAAGATAGAATTAAATCTTCGGGGGAGACCTGCTTACAGTATGTAATAATGGTTATGAGTGGTAAGTGATGGATTTGGAAATCATTGAAAGAATTAATACAATCTCTTTCGAATTAAAAACTCAAACTCTAACATGCATTAATATTATTTTGTTTGATAGCTGTTGGTAACATTGATACTAGTGGAATTAGCATGCTTGAAGAGATCAAAAAGGCTATTGATAGAAGAGGGCTTAAGGTACATTCTTTATTTTATATTTACTCTTCGACTTTTTTCATTACATGGATCAATGTTATACCTCTTTCTATTCCCTTATTCATAATGCCTATTAAGTTACGAAATTTTCCTTTCTTCATCATGTCTGTTTAGCTTGTATTGGCCAATCCTGGAGGCGAGGTGATGAAGAAGTTGCACAAATCCAAGTTTGTTGAAAACATGGGTCAAGAATGTATCTACTTGACAGTTGGAGAGGCCGTTGCAGGATGCAAATACATGCTTCAAACATGCAAATCCAACCCTGTGATAGTAGCAGAGACACGGAACCTCACCTGAGCTCTCCTATTGTCTACTAATCAAGTAGAGTTTCATTAACTAAAGTATGCCATATGGGTGTATCAAATGCAATTATAAAAGAGATATCAACATATTGGACTCGTTGAATCAACAAAAGATTGATTTTCATTAACCTTAATGTTTAATTGAGTTGTAGGTATTTAATACCTTCAAGATTATGTAAGTTGCATAATTATATATAGCATAGAAGAAATCTACAATGGCAAGAATTTTGGGGTTGCAATAAGCACTCAAGGGTCTCTTCTTTTAGTAAAATCATGACTTAAAACTAAATTGTAGGAATAAAATAATAAGACTATTGCTAATTCATAAGGATGATTAGCCAAGAAATTAGCAAGTTTCTAAATTCACAAGTATAGCTCTAAACAAATCAACCAAACCAATCAAATCAAATCACAAAAGCTTTCATTCTCTAGAAGTGACCCACTACAAAAAATATGAGTTTTTGCATGGAGGAGTTTTTGCCATGGGTTTGTCAGAAATAATTGTCTCAAAAGCTCATTTGCAACAAATTTTAGATTCTATAGGAAATATGTGTAATGCCCCAAGGGAGGCCCAAATCACATATGAGATTTACTTCAAAAGGCTAGTTAATGATACAAATGAAGCCCTATTGAGTGATTATAAAGAGAAAGAATTTCTCTGTCCCAAACAATATAAAATCCTATACACCACCTACACTTATTACTAAATATGGGGGTATCACAATCTCCCTCCTCTTAAATTCCTACCTTCTTGTCTAGCCATTCTATCACAAATGGCATTGCTCATGTCTCACACTCCTGATTGGGATAGACTTTGATACTATTTGTAACGCCTCAAGGGAAGCGTAAGCTACATTGGGGTTCTACTCCAAAAGGATTAGTCAATGGTATAATTGTAGCTTCATTGGAATCATTATAAAGAGCAATAACTTCTTCGTCCCAAGCAATATGAGATGTATACACCACTTACATTCATCACTCAATATGGAGTATCAACTTTTTGTGGCAAAAGATTCTCGCCAGAAATAATCAAAATGTAGTCTAAAAAAAGAGCCTTGCGTGAGATAAAGAATTGCTGAAAATAGCATATACAACGAATATTTTTTCTTCACAAATACTGATTAGCAATAGAACAAAAAAAATAATTGTGACAAATTTGAGTATGTTGCAAATAAAAATAAAACCATATCCTAAATGTTAAAACTTGCACAATCAATGGTTCAACATAAGGCATAAAAAAATACTACATGTTCTTTATTACAAACTCAATAGACATCCAAAGTTATTAAATTGATCTTATAAACAAAGATTATGAGCATTACCAATGAAGTAATTCAACAAAAATCTGAATACTTAAATACTTTTTAATTCCATTTAATCAGATGAATACATAGTATTAATTGCAATATCAAGTAACAACCAAAGAGAATAAGGAATGGCACATTAGTACAGCAAAGAACCAAATAGAGAACATAAACAACAGAAGCATAAAAGTATAGTAAGGCAACACAAAATGACAAACCACATGTAAAACTAATATGCTTTTAACAACCCAAAAAGATATATGATGAGGAAGAACCAATGAATTATCCCATGAAATACCCACCATTTATAAATTATTGGAAAGCAAGAAAGCAACCTCAAGCTTTAGCAGTGATGATTCTAGGGCAATCCTCACTTTTTAGCCAATTAAGTCTTTCCACTCGTAACATAATTTGCTTGTCAACTAGGGTGTTTAGAAACTGGAAGAAGCTTTCATATAACATATTATTAATGAAGAACTAAATAGTATTAAATAAATGTGAAAACATTCATGGTGGCAACATAGTGTAAATAGAAAATATTAAACTCCACTCCAGGATGCAAAGATCCTTCATTGTCCAGAATAGTTTCAATTACTATTTTCAGTCAAGGAACTATTCTCAATGTTTATAGTTAGATTACAGTATCACTTCAGCAATATCATGCATCATATCTTAAATCCAATATTTTCATATTTTTGATTATAGCAGTATCAAAAAGTAAAGACTGATGAGTTTAGAAAGGAAACCAAAGAACTAAACTGGTATGCTAGCAGAACAATTTATGCAAATAATGTATATAATAAAAATTTATTGAGATTGATGAATACTAAAGTATCTTAAGTTCCACCAATCATCACATTAACATTAATGAAGATAAATATTTATTAAGATTGATGGAACTTGCGAGTTACAACATAGCAGACCCATTTGAAATGAAACTTACGTAAATTGGATTTATAGGTCTGCTGGCTGGTTAAATGGTCACAGACTTATCTACCTCAATGAGGAAAAGATGCAGAAAAAAAGCCTACTAAGAGCAACTAATGTTTGAAAAATCCAAGAAGAGCCTCACTAAAGTGAGAATACAAGAAAACATAATGTGCAAGCATGGTGACCAGACCAGAAAAACACTAGCAAGACAAACTCATGACTGGGAAAGAATCTTGGGTGCATCCTTCATTCAAAAAATGTAGTATTTGCAATCTACATCAAAGAAATAATTGGAATAAATAATGTACTAAACATATTCGTTCTCATTCATTGTAATTTCCACCTCTGTAGCAACTTAGCACCTTGTTTGAAAAAAAAAAATCATTTCAATGCATCATATACAATATGTTTATGAATAAAATTTATATCAATGCATCTTATACAATTTGTTCAAGAAGATAACAAATTTAGGAAAACAGTTCACTGAAAGGTGTACCTATTGGAAGAAACTTGAATATCAGTTTCACTAGTTAGACCATTTAGTATAGTTAAAGATCTGTAACAAAAAATCATATATCCTATCAACAATCATAAAAAGGAAACACTAATTTCAAGACACTATTTACAGAGATTAAGGGAAGGAGAGTCATCTCTTACAATGCTTAGAGTTGGGTTGTTTGTCAAGCAACTTGGTCATTAAAATTGCTTTACCCTCCTTTTCTAGATGCAGAAGAAAAGAAAATCAATAATCTGAGATATGCTATGCCTAATATTGTCTGGAGAAGTTATAAAATTTCTGGTAATCATTTTACAAGACAAGTTACACACTAATAGGTTTGTTTTTGAATGAATGGAAAGGAAGAAACAAAGGATGAATTAGCCAGTAACATATACACCAAACGAAAGAACAATAACTACGTTGAGAGGTACTCACACTTGTCATCCAAAACTCAAAAATATTAAAAGAAAATATAAGAAGCAGAAAGCTAACTTTTTAGCTATGTAAGTATAGAAATACAAATGAAGATAGAGGCGCAAGTTGAAGCCGTAACATTCTATGCCAATTTCATACATAAAATAAAGCCTATATGCCAGACCAAAAGAAACACACAAACAAAATACACTTGATTACCTTCAACCTCTTCTAGACTTCCTTCAACCTCTTCTAGACTTCTATGTTGGAGCAACTACAGTCAATGTATAACTAGTAACAAGCTTCAACACTTAAATCTTTTCAACAAATTGTGCGTTTGTTATAAATGAGCTAGATTTATTCAATCGACAAGGCATGAATTAAAGTTTCGTTACTTTCTCAAGAGGTCCTAACTTTCACATCTTTTCCAAGAAGTTGAAATCACGATACAAGCCCACCCATAATTCTTTCTTTTTTTTTTTTCCCCAATCACCATTATTTTTCTGAAAATATGCTTTAAAAATTTGTGACAAATACATGTAAAGAACGATTTCTTAAATTCTTCCATACCTGAGCGGCCTTGACACCGTCATAGACAACAAGACAGCCTTGTTTCTCCTCACTGCTAGCCCGTTCCTCATTTTCGCATGATGGACAATCTTGCAAACGAATGTAGATTTTACAAATGCATCGAGAGAAAGATTCTTCCATACCTGAGCGGCCTTGACACCGTCATAGACAACAAGACAGCCTTGTTTCTCCTCACTGCTAGCCCGTTCCTCATTTTCGCATGATGGACAATCTTGCAAACGAATGTAGATTTTACAAATGCATCGAGAGAGAGAGAGAGAGAGAGAGAGAGAGAGAGAGAGAGAGAGAGAGAGAGAGAGAGAGAGCGGCAAAATGGACAAAGTTCGTAGAGCGTGGGGAATTATTTTGCACAGAAAAAATAGGAAAACTTGGTTTCAAAGAATTAGTACTTTCGGTGACTGAGAAACTTCACAATGACCGATCATTTGTGTATTTGAACATCAAATTTGAGAATCTGATGACTGAAAATGAAAATGATAAAATGATTAAGAGGAAGATGTGGGTTTCACAATAGGGATGAAGAGTAAAAGCAGTAAAAGCTCAGTTCTTTTATTTTGTGTGTTGCATATCATTATTTACACCAAATAAAACATTGTCGCAAAAGGTATTTAGAATTGCAATGATGAAGGAATGGCGAAGTCCATCCAAACTGTCCAATGAAAAATAAAAGGAGAGCAGAGAGCCAATGATACTCAAAACACCAATGGCGCGCGAAGTGGCAGCGGAATGAATACAAAGAAAAGTGGTTGTGGAGGAGAGGCAGCTGAGTTCATTCCCTTTACTTCCTTTGCTCAACTTGGAAAAGTTGAGAAAAATTTGTAACACACCCAGCGGGTTGAAAGAACAATCTCAATTTGAGGGTGGGAAGCTCCATGAAAAACGGAGAGAAATAAGGAAGGAGAAGATAAAAATGCTTTTAGTTTTTAGTTAAACTCCTCCATAGCACTGTAGCCGGAAGAGAGAGAACTAGCTTGGGCTTGGGCTAACTACCAAGTAAATTAAAACAACATAACTGTACGAGGCCAGGCCCTGCTACATATATATCCTTGTTACTACTCATGGTGGTAACAAATGAAACATGCAAGATCTTTACAAGGAAAAGCAGAGATGAACAGTCCGGTGAAGTTTTTGAAACACATAAGATATACGTCTCTACCCAAAAATTATGTGAGGATGATGATGATGTATAAACAACTCTAGAATCTTATCTGATGTTTGAACGTAACAGTTGGGCGTTTAGAGAGATGATAGCCTTCCGAGCAAATCTGCAGCATCCGGGAGATGGCACGAGGCCACCCACCTAGCAACCATATTGTTCCTCACCCATGCGTGGCGTGCGCTAGCTACGAGCTTCGAGAAAACTATCGTCTATAATTCTTATCATTCGGAGCCATGAATAATTTCATTTGCCATAACCACATGAACAGCAAGGAGGTCTGTACTCTATGTATCGCAATTTAAAGTAATAATAAAGTAATGAATAGTAATAAAAAGTAGGTAAAAAGTAAGAAATAGTAATAAAAGTAGGTAAAAAGTAATAATAAAGTAACGAATAGTAGTGAGAAGTATTGAGAGTACCTAAGAAACTCTCAGTACCCAAACGCAGCCTTAATTTGCCTAAAACTACATGTTTTACCTAAAGTTAAAGTCATTCAACATATAATCCCATATTGGATTATCTATATATTAGTCAAAATATGAATATAATATTATTTTTTAATAATAATATTTTTGATTTTTTTTTTATATTTTTCAACTAAATTAACCATATGTTAATTAATAATTAGATATAACAATATTAATAACTATGCATAAAAACAGTTAATTAATATTATTATTGACAATGTTAATTAATAATTGAAGATAGTAATATTTGGAATAGAAGGAAAGATAGTAATATTAATAATTGACAATGGCTAATAGATGGAAAGATTTGGTAAGAACACATTTGAAAGACAATGGGCCATAAAAATTAAAATCTTGATTGTAAGAAACTGCTATTGGACATGTGTCTGAGAGCAAATATTTCAGCACAAAGTTGTAATTCAATTGAAACAATATATATTAAAAAAAAAAACTCTATCAAGCTATTACACCAAGATAATTTCATTTTTTTATTAAAAAAAAAAAAGAGCAACTTGACGAGACCATTATTCAAAGAAGTCACTAAAGTCTTGTCAATTAAACTTGGCTTAGGAAACCCACCCATCTTCTTACTATCTCTTGGAATGATATTAAAATCACCCCATACCAGCCATTGGCAGACATGGAAATCCAGAGAACTCAAATCCCTTAATGGCATGAAACAAAGCATTAGGAGAAACCAAAGCATTAATAGGAGGCTCCACAATCCGCTCATCCATAAGCCTTTCCTGATCATCCAATCCTTTATAAGCTACTCCATTAATGGCTTCCAAAGCCGTTCTCATTGGCACATCCTCCTTCCCCAATAGCGCATATATCAACACATTACACATCACCAACAACCTCCTTTTGACACTGCTTATCCTGCTCATATTCCTCATCCACCTAATATCAGGGGGTATCACTTCCTTGCCATTTTTCCAAATCTCGCCTGCTTCCTTACCATTCTGCCCCAATCTCTACTCTTTCCTAATTAATTCACGCCACCAACTCCATCCTGTCCTCTTTTATTACCTTTTCAAGTCAAGTTGCAAGCACTTGAGGTATGACCATGGTGTTTACATGAATGACAGAAAAACACACTCATTCATACAAGATTCTCCGCCAAAATCCAATCTCTTGGGATGTACCAACCCTAAACCGATCTACCAATAGCTTAGAGATAGAGATTGGAAATTCTTTTCTGTAGACTCGAACTGTTTAGGAGAAAAGATGAAGCCGGTGCTGCTACAGGAATCGGATCCCAAATGGGAATTGGTACTTCATCTTCTACAATAATCAAGGCACTGCATAACTCTTCATCGAATCTTCACCACTCTAAGATGTGACGCCCCCAACTCTCACGTACAGACACATGAAAATCAAGGCGTTGAGATGATAACAATACGGGTCACGCATCCTATCTCCAAGTGCCAAGTGTGTGTACATGCAACAAGTGTACAATAAAATTAACATAGTGGATAATAAAAGTCTTATAACTAAGTACCAGAATTTTTGTTTAAATACTAAACTCGTTTAAATCACACATAATAAAATATTACAAGTCTCAAATATTGTTTCAAAACCAAATTACAAAACATAATAACTAGTAGAGATAACTTTTAACATAAAAGACTCTAAGTCAAAACTCTAGCGGAGCCGCCTCCTCGGACTCGACCTCCTCCTCCTCCTCAATCTCTGCATAAAAATCTACGGTACCAAAATAGTGCCGCAGGTAAATAATAATCCAAACTCCATAAGATAAAAATATATTACACTCAACAATATGCATGAAAATATGCTGAATGCACATGTCCCAAAATCTACATTTTTTCACGCACGCCAAAATCTCATTTTGGCCCAAATCATATCCTTTAAAATAAGTTCTTGTCATTATCCCAGATAATAGTCCAAATCAAGAAAACCACCATTTTTTCAGAAAATGGAGCACAATATCTTCATATAAAACCTTGCCATTTTCTAAAAAAAATGACCCGTATCAAGTATCCAAAACCAGTTCTAATTTAATGCATGCACCATGATCTCCCCTAAGGATCATTCGCACACTCTGGCTCCTGTATCATACCGTAGGTAACGACTATGTATGTGACACCTAAACGAGCTATGCCCAATCTCGCGCCCAGCGCGTACCTGGACCAGGCCATCCTCTAGTTCCCGCCAGCCAAGGGACCACGGAGTCGACACGACAGTGTTACCGTATCGTGCGATTCGGTCGTTGCCTAGCGACAACTCAGGAGATGCCAGTCAGTATTATCCACTCCTGAGTGACCAGAGGAGGTCCACTGAGATAATATTCCATCTCAGCTTGAGGTCGTGATACACACGCACTCGAAAAAATCCATTTATATTGATAAAATAAGTTTTTCTCAATTTAACACATACACATGTATGCAACATGCAATGCACACCTCAAGACACAATTTATCTAACAAAACTCAACATCAACAATAACTAAACAACTCTGTTCTCAAATCCATCCGACCCTCGACTCCTTGGATTCAGTCTGGAATAACCAACCAGTCACAAAATTATTGTTAAAACAATAATATATTTAAATCTAAAATGAAATTTGAAAAATACTTACAACGCTATATAATAATTTTTGAAAGATCAATGAGCTGAAAAGAGCGAAGAAAAAGCAACGTAACAGTGTAAAAACACTGTGGCCGTGGGTTGTAAAATACTCACTTTTGGATGGGGACTAACTAAGACTTGAGATTGGTAGGGAATGGTTTAGAGGTGTTTATGAAGCTAGTGGAAGTGAGGGTTGACCATGGGTGGCGGCGAAAACGGCGGTGGAAGTGAAAAACGGCTAAAACGAAGTTGAGCTCGTGGGGCTGCTCCGACAAAGGATCGGAGCTGGAAATGTGTGGTTTAGGACGGCAAGAGACAGGTGATGAAGCTGTAAAGAGATTGTGGCCAGAGGTGGAATGACGGCGACGATGGAGCTCAAAATGCGGCTTGGAGGAGATCGTGGTGGTTAACAGTGGCTCGGATGGAGGTAAAATTTGGTGGAGATGTTCACCGGTCAGAGGGGAAGAAATCTGGGTGGGTGGTGTTGCACACGTCGGCGGTGGGTGGTGGTTCTGGGCGGTAGAAGGCAAACGACAAAAATGGAAGAGAGAGAGAGAGACGTGCGCACGGGAAGGAAATCAGAGGAAAAAAGAGAAGAAAAAGAAAGAAAAAGAGAAAGAAAGAGAAAGGAGGAAAAAAAAAAGATAGGAAAAATAAATGAGGTTTAGTCCTCACCCCTGGAGTCCAAAAACTGATCTGATGAAAACAACTTTAAAAGTTATAAAACGAATAAAATAATTTAAATATCACATCTAACTAAAATATAATAAATAACTAGTAAATACTAACAACATAATTTTAAATCTAAAAACAAATTAAAATAAATTACACAACAATTTAAACTCAAAACAATAATTAATATTAAAAAAGCTCTACAAAAAAACTTTTCACAACTAAACAAGTTTAATTAAAATACGATAAATTAAAATAAAAGAATGAATATTTATTCATTTAATAAAAATACACATAAAAATAAGATATCACATTAGAAAACTATCGACAAGCCAGTCACCGGCAGGGCTTGATCAAAAGCCATGTCGGAAAGCCAAATTCCAAAAGCAAAACAAGAAAAACGAAAAAACTAAAAACAGTTAAGAGAGAAAACGCCGACGTGCATGCGTGGCCTCCTCTCCTCTTGAGATGCATGCGTAAATTATATTACTGTTTTTCAATTCTCATTTAATGTCAAGAAATGATATAGTTTTAAAATATATAAATACAGTATAATTTAAAAAAAAAAAAAAAGAATAAATACGAAATTTACATAAAAATAATTAATTTTTTAATAATAAATTTTAATTTTTTTTTCAAACGATTACACGACACTTGCATCCTCTACTAGCATATATAGTTTTGCTCGTGCCACATTAGTATGTGCACTGTATCCATGCATAGACCCGTGTATGCGGCAGGTCTCAAATCATATACATCAATAGCATAAAGAAACGGCATGAAATCAGAGAGAGAGATGGTCACGTCTCTTTAAGTTTTGAGAGATGGCCCTTCATCGGTACAAGTTGAGAGATTTTTCTTGAGAAAATCTCAACCGAGAACAGAATTAGTTGCCTCGAAGTTGTTACTTTTTCAGTGACGTCCAAGTTGAGTATACAGAATAGAAAAATAGGAGTAGAGTGTCGACCCTAAAATTAGATACTTCTGAAATTTACAGCAGGGATCTGTGCATGGAACTCTATGAACAATGCAACTAATGTCTCATTTCTTTATCCTGATTATATGCTAACATAAATGTAATTGCTTTCAATCCCCCCTTGTTGGAGGTCGGACACATGCACAAAAAGGCGCTTTCTTTCGCTTCTGCTTTGTTCTTGATCCACCACCATAGAGATAATCTTGCAGAACAACTCTAGGCTTTCGTTCAGTGATTCTTGTTTTCCGTCGGATTTCTTTTTCATCATCAAGCTTTAGTAGAAGAAACTGTATTTTCTGCACCTCCAACTGCAACCGTCCAATTTTTTCGGATCCTCTTCGTGCCTGTTCTGAGATTCTCCTCCTCCTCACATTCACACTCTCATCTGAGTCTGTTGCAGAAACTCCACTGAAGGAGCGGGAACCATTTTCAACAGTCTTCACTAATTTGCGATTTACATCAAACAACTTCGTGATGGACTCCTCGGCTTCATCCAACTGCCCAACGACTGGACCATATTCAATAACTTTGCCACCCTTCCTGCTCTTCTCAGTATTCCCTACCTTCCTCTTCAAATCTTCCACAGTTATTTGAAGGTTTGCCAACTTTTGTGCATCGGAATCTAGTCTTTCTAAAATCTTCCTCTTGTTCCCTTCTTGACGGGGCTCAGCAAGTCGTCCAGCTATTTCTAATTTGTCCACAGCCAGTTCCTTTTCAAGAAATGAGTCTGAAGTAGCGCGTGAAGACTTGCGTTTGAATGGTTGATTCTGATTGTGGGCAAGTGTCTTGGCCGCCTTCTGTGCCTTGCCAATCCTCTGGTCAATGCTGCAATCTTGATCGGTGGTTTCCCATAACTCAATCATCCGATCAGCCTCTACAATTTCTCTCCTGCTTATCCCAAATGGTGAACACTCAGAACTCTGATCAAGCATGATGTCTTTAGTCAGAGCTTCATTCCTTGCTTCAGAGACTTTGCGTGTCCGCATCCCCATCTTGAGCTCATTACCGTGCCCATCCCCCAGTTCCTCTTCAGCTAGGTGTAGAGTTACATGCTTGCTGATTTGAACATTTTCTTCACACAAACGACTTTGAAGTTTCAATTCTTCAATTTCTCTCATTGCAGCCTCTAGCTTGGCATTAGCATTTAGGTGTTCCAGCATTGCATGCCTTTCCATTTCCACCACTGCCTTTTCAATAGATTTCATCCTTCTTTGCAAATCCTGCAAGTCCAAAAATCCATCTGGCACCATGGTAATCCGATCCCCATACATTGGTTGATAGCTTGTATGTGGATGGGTGACCAAATGAGCATCCTGCAGACAATTGGATAATAAACCGTGGGGAGTTAGAATTTTCCCTCGGTGGATGTGGAATTAAATAAATAAAACATTTGATTAATTTTAAAAAATAAAAATCTATCTTTAATCAATAATTATTCTCCACAATTTTTATATTCCAAACCATTGCATAATTGGCTCATTTATAGGCTATAAAAAGTTCTCTCTTTTGATAAATTTAATGAGACACCATTCATTATTTAGAAAAATATAAATAATTATTCAAAATAATATTAAAAGTCTAACAGAATCAGTTGCCATTGTCTATGGTAAATTATTATTGGCAAGTGACACGTGGCAAGGTGGCTCATGTATTTAGACAGGCTAAGATCACCATTTTGATTTGTTATCTTCTTCTCAACTTTTTCTGTCCCGTGTCACTCAAATTGTAATGTATCTACTTTTTAAGAAAAAAGCTCTCTTAAAATATTATTTCAGTGCATGAAATCATAAAATCAATACAAAATCTGTCAAATATGACCCCAAACATTCACAAATTTACATGAGGTCAATTAATGCTCCAGGATAAGGTGGCTCAAAACTGAAAATAAGCAACGGACATTACATAAGACCCAAAACAACATGGTAGGGCTGGGGGAAAAAAAGAGAAAAAGATAACCATGTCATAAGATGTGAAATGATCACAAAGCAGCAGCTGCCTAGAGCCCTGGAAAACTTATATAGATTTTAAGCAGCTCATTGAACAAAGACTTAAACATGCAAGTGATGCTAGTAAGTATGTTTAAGGAACACAGATGATAGGAGCTATCACAAAGGACACACGTAACACTTCTATGAAAGAACTCTTGTAGCGTGTTCAATTGAAGCTTTAAGAAATACACAATAAAAATAGAAATTAAAGAAATAAATTAAAAATCGGGGCAAGATCAATCCAATTCTGCCAATGCATATGGTATGCAGAAAAAGATGGGCCAATTAATAGTTTGAAGCATTTATGAAACAGTTAGTATCATCTTGTTCTCATAACAACTGAATTTCAGCAGTGTAGAGTAGATGGTAATTACCTTTGCCTTTTCAGTTTGAGCAGCATGAAGCCTATGATTAGAAAGAGTGCGTTTCTCTAGAGAAGATATGCAATCTTTAACTGAGATGACAGCAGGGGTATAAGCTGCCAACTGAGCATGTAGTCCTCCGTTTTCACCTTCCAAGGAACTAACCCTTTCTTTCAGCAATTCAATCTTTATGTCTTTGGAGATACTCATTTTTTCAAGGCTCTCACATGCAATGGTTAGTTCTTGAATTCTTCCTTCAAACAACACTTCCCAGACACTCGAGATTTGTAGCTCAGCAAAAGATGTGGCGGCCTGAGTCTCCCACAGTGCAATCTCATCTCCCCCCTTTTGCAATTCAGAACTTAGGCTTTCCTCCCTAGTTTTAGCTTCCCTAATTTCTTCATGCAACCTGCATAGGTCAGACTCTAATTTCAGATTCACTTCACGTAAGTATCCCATATCCTGACTCTGATGATCATTCTCTGCAGATAATTTCAGAATCTGCTTCTCTTGATCTTTGAGTATCACTTGACCCTCCTCATACTTATTCTTCAGATCCACCACCAATTTATGCAACTCTATCTTCTCATTTGTAATTGCACTGAACATCAGCTCTGCTTCCAAAAGTTCACTTTCCTTCCGAGATATTAGATCCTTCCCATTTGCAACTTCGAATCTTAATTGATTACTAATAGATTCAAGTAACACAAGCTCATTCTCTGACTTATTCAATGACTCCTTGTATTTGAACTTATCATCTTCTAATTTCCCTTCCATTAACCTTACTTTCCCTTCAAGGTCATTATTCATAGAATGAAGTTTATCCAATTCTTCAGTGAGCTTTTTCAGTTCCACAATTTTTTCAAAGATGATATTACTAAAAATCAGAGAAAGGTTGCTCTCTGACATTATGTCACCATATAAGACCCAGTTTGCTTCATCTAGGTTACGTTTTTCATCTACCAATTCAAATGCCTCCTTAATCAAGGATCTTTTGTCTTCAAGCAACTTTAAATTATCTTCCTGTAAGTTGTGGTTCGCTCTTTGCAAGTCCAACGACTGCCCACGCAGATTCTCTATTTCAGTTTTCAATACCTCCTTTCCGTGATCCCCCTCCATCACTTTCAACCTAAATTCTTCATTCATTCCCAAAATCTTTTGAATCTCTATCTGCAACAAAGATAACTGGTCAGACTGAATCCTGATCTCCCAAGCAAGGGTGTCCCTTTCTGTCACAAGATGTATTGCATCTGCTTTCAGTTGCTCCAACAGTGTGACAAGAACTGACTTTTCAATCAGCAGCTGCTGATTTTCATCACAACTCCTGAAGAAAGAACCTTGCATCTCTTGAAGCTTGGACACTATGTGGCTCAGAAGCACTTCATCGGGGTTAATATTATCATCAAAGTGATGGTCCGCGTCAATGTCAAGAGTTTTTAAAACTCGATATAGCCCCATTCTTAGTTTTTTAATTTGCCCAAACAAGGATTTTACTTCCATCTGTTGTTCAAGAATGTCATGCTCTAGTTCAGAAATCAGTTTCTCTGATAGTCTGGATGTCTCCAAGAGATTTTGGCACTCTATCAATATAGAAATGGTTTCTTTTTCAAGATCATGTACACTTCTCTGCAAGATGAAGATTTCAATCTGAGCACTGACAGCTTTGTCTAGCTCCTCTTCATATTCTTTCTTCCTGCACTGGCTTTCTTCTTCTAGAACATGGATCTGTAATTCCATGCCAGCCAACCAGGTCTCACTTAACCTTGAAAGGCTGGCATGCTCTTGCTGTGCAGTATCTAAGGAAGCCTGCAGTTCCTCTACTTTATGAAGTGCAGATTCTCTCTCATTCTCAAGAACTGTGTGCTTGTATTCCAGTTCTGTGAATCTATTCTCTAGATCTTCTAATCTTAGCTTAGTGATTTCCAACTGAGAAACTAAGTTTTCACGCTCGGTGATCAGGCCAGACTTCTCATTATCAAGCAACAGGCACGAGTCTTCTAAGCTCTTGAATTTCACCCTTAATACTTCGAGTTCAGCACTTGCATCAGAAAGGGAATTCTCCAGAAAGTTGTTTTTCTCTGAGAGTTTTTCCAAATTTACAGTTGCAATCTGTAACTGAGAAATAAGGTTGGCCTTCTCAGCTACAAGAGTGGATTTCTCTCCCAAAAGTGATTCACAGGATTCTTCCAACGCTTTTACTTGCTCTCCAACCCCCTGTAGCTCAACATTCAAATCTAAGTGAGAATTCTCCAAAACGGCATTTTTCTCTTTAAGTTTCTCCATAATTCCCAACTTTTCCAACAGTGCAACTTTTTCACTTCTATCTGCCTTATATATCTCTTTTAGTTTTGAGTTCTCATCCTGTAATTCCTTCACAGATGGTTCAAAGTATTCTGGATCATAGCCTACCGACTCCACCTGTTCCAGCACAGCCCAGTGTTTCTTGTTCAACTCATTCAGTTCCTCTTTCAGACAGTATATTTCTTGCTGAAGAGCATTTCTTTGGTCCACTCGAAGTTCAACATCATCTTCAAGTTTACCTATAGTCTCTCTCAAACTTATGATTTCATCTTGCAAATTTTTAATTGACACAGCTGAAGACAAATTGAGTTCATTCAGGCTCTTGTTCTCCTCCTTGACCCTCCGGACTTCATCCTCCAAACCCTGATTACAAGTTTCCATGTCCTTCAGAATTTCAGCCCTATTTTGAAGTTCTGCAGCCAGAGATCTCAGTTCTTCCTGAGATTGAGAATGTAAATGCTGCAGAGTTTGGAAAGCAGTTTCAGCCTCCACAAATCTCAAACATTCTTCCTGTATGCAAGTCCAAAGTCTACCCAATTCTTTCCTCTTCTCCGTAAGTTCTTCAGTTTGAGACCCCATCTTCTCCACCAAAGACTCCAACTCAGACTGCAGAGTCTGATTTGATTTCTCTAACAGAAGACACCTTTCTTCAGCAGCCTTGAACTTTGCAACTCCATCATCTATCTCACAAGTTAGCCTCTGAGCCTCTTCCTGTGAATTAGAGATTTTATGCTCCAGATTTGTGATAGTCTCCAAGCATTGCTGGTACCGGAGGGCAGCAGCTTCCTTCTCTTCAGTTAATCTGGCAAGTTCTTGCCTCAGGGTCTCCACTTCAGTTTGAGATTTATTGGCTCTTTCATTAATCCTTCTGGCATTCTCTTCTGCGTGCAGTAATTTCTCCTCCAAGTTCGATATCATGTTCGAACACTGTTTGTATTGAGCAAGGGCAGCTTCTTTCTCACCTTCTACTCTAACAAGTTCTTGCTTTATAGTTTTAGCTTCAGCTTCAGCTTTACTAACTCGCTTATCAAGTTCTCCAGCATCCTTTTGGGCTCGAGAGACTTCAACCTCCAAGTTATATATCCTATCTATACACTGCTGGTACTGAAGAAGACTAGCTTCCCTTTGTAACTCTAATTTGGCAAGGGCTTCCTTCAAAGTCTGAACTTCAGCCTCTGCTTGACTGGCTCGCTGACAAAATCCCCTGGATTCCTCTTGCGCACGAGAGACTTCTGATTCTAAAGCAGATAATCTCTCTAGACTCTGTTGATACTCAAGTAGACCAGCCTCCTTTTCAGATTCTAATTTAGCAAGAGTTTTCTTTAAGGACAAAATTACTGTCTCAGCTTTACCCATTTGCTCAGACTCGGAAAGAATTTGAGCCTTTATATGATCACTCCCATTGTTTTGCACACTTTGTTCTTTCTCCTCTGCATCATGAAAATTAAGGCCTTTTCTTGCCTTCCCTTCTGAATAATTTGCTCGACTCACAGCTTCTCCAGACTCAAATGACTCATCAAGCTGTTTTGAACCCTTTCTGCTTGTTACAGTATCAGGTTCTTCAGTAAAATCTCCATTCCTCTTGAAAGCATGGAAATGAGATGAAGAAAGTCCCAAAGCATCTTTTTTAAGCTCGCCTGGGTCAAAAATTACACGACGAGGGGGTATCTCAGGTGTTTGAGGATCAGTCTCGTTAGCAGAAGAACCTGCTGGTGAGTCCTCAGCAAGTACCAATGGAACTTGGTTCGGAAATGCTTCTGCCATACTCTTATGAGCCTGGTGTAGCACTCCGGTTGCATGATCATATCTTTCAGCCAATGCACGGTATGCTCGGTAAAACTCTTCGACTAACTTCATAAGCTCCGGTCGTTTCTTATAATACATCTCTGCCCTCCTTGCAAAAGAATCTGCATCTTCTTCAATAAGCTTGATCATTTGTTTGACTTTGGTATCCATATCTGTTCAACCAGAAAAAAAATCTTTCAACTGGAGAGAGAATTAAATGATGGACAAGGTGACATTTAAAAATAATCGATATGAATTTACAATGACAATTCTACTATGATCAATGACGGTCATTCATCTGTACCATCTTTACATGTCGCACGGAACTGTCAATTATTAACAGTTAAATATAAGGTCAATTGATTACATATTTGGTTCTGTAGAATGACATAAAGGCCAGGGATTCATCTGTAAATAACCTAGGAAAGCTAAAAAAGGCAAGGACTCATAGAATGGTAAAGTTGAGGTCATTTTTCTAATTAAGCATGCAAACCTTTGCTTGAGAGCAAGAAGAGCAGTATGCAAACAAATACATTAACTTTGCTTGTGTCTACAATGAAGTAGATCATATTTATAGTGAAAAGGACAGGTAACTTAATAGCAGAAATGGATTGAATTAGTTTCCCTATGAATTCCTACGAGCCACTTTCCTTAGGGGATACACTTAATAGTAGCCCCTTTCTTACGGACAATTGTTAAGGATTCTTTAAGGTTTTGCTGGTGAATAATATGCTTGCCATATGTTGTTTCCAGATAAGCTACGGGGATTAATGGTTCATCAAAATGGTATGCGGTGTTCATGGCTAGAGGGAGAAAATATGAGAAAGTAGTTAAGAGCTCAACCCTAGAGCATGGGGCTTTTCCATTTGTATTTGACAAGCACACAACAGCCCTTCCATATTTTCATGAGAAGTAATCAACCAAGCTAGAAGTTTGAAGCATGAACATTAAGTCCATTAAAATCTATCGCTTGCGCCCAAAGGAACAAGGTGTTAAAGAAAGAGTTTTTGCTTTCATCTGTGGTCCGCTAGAAATCATCAAAGCTTCTGTTATTCCATTCCCTCCAGATGAACCATAGTAAACATATGGGAGCCATCTTCCATATTGCTGCAATTTGTGGCCAGACGGCAGAAGTAGAGGACTCTCCAACTGGCCTTCTATTTATTACTCAATAAAGTAGCTGTTTCCGCAGCAAAGCTAATGGTGCCATGTGCACCACATATGCAACCCACTCAATCAAGGCAAAATTGAATATGAAAACAAGAGAATCAGATTTGTCATCAGAACCGAGATGACAACAACAAAAAAAAAAAGTTTAAAGTCAAAGTCACATGTAACATCCTCCGCAAATTTCTTCAATGCATCAAAAAGATATTTAAGCATTTAAGCTTATTTGTTCCATCAGAATAATCAGAATGACTTTCATCCCAGAAATTAATGATCCATTTAAGCATTTTCCTTCTCTTTAACTTCTGCGAATGGAAGGATTGAAGTGCCAAACTGTAAACTAGTCTCTCTAAATTCTGGAGATCTAGCACCCATTTTTAGTACCTCCAGTACTAATGCAAACAAAAATTGAAACGAAACAAGCAGTACCTGTGAGATTCTCCTGAAGCCATTTTGAATTTTTAGGGCTTATGTGGCTGTCCCACCACCAAGAATACTTGCGTTTTGAATCAGCATGCAACAGGGTTGCCATGACTCCAGCCAAGAACACCACTTCTCTTATCCGCTCTCAGTCCGACTGAAAACCCAAGAAGAAACCGAAATATGAAACCAGAACCAGATATATGATTTATAAGCAGGACAAAGCTATAATATGGCTTCGTGAGATCGAGTTTAAGGAAATGATCAGAATCGGCACGCAAATTACCTGATCAACTGAACTCCAGTCCAAAAATCATTCACAAAAAGTAACTGCCCTCCCTCAAATTTGTTCAAGCTACCTGACTACAGACACATTACCAGATCAAAGAAAGAAAACAGAAGGATCATGGTAAAGAACGCATGATCAAAAAACTACAAAATTTTACATGCTTCAGAATATTATAATTATAAACATCTGTTCGATTCGAAAAAGACATGAGTATGCATACAAAAGCACTTTTTTTTTTCAGCACAACCTGATAAACTAAAAACTGATCACAAGCAACTTGAAGGATACAACTCCATGAATCCGAAAGTAAAGTAGATACTTACTAAAAACCCAGTATGTATATATATATATATATACTGACAAGAGAGGCAACCACAAGAGCAAGGTTTACATGTGAAGGAGACACACGGGCGTAGATTTTCCAAGTAAAAGGCTTACCACAAATATTTAGACTCTGGGTTTGGTTTCGATTAGCTCCTGCTACATCAGCACCATCAACTGCCTTTCCAATTTCACTCTCAACCCATGTTAGTTGGATCTTTATGTCTTCTCTACCTCATACTCTCTCTCGTGTTGTATGCTTTTTATGGCGAGCTACGGCCCTTTTGATCAGAGAGAACTGTAAAAGTAGAAAGCAAAGGAAAAAAAAAAGTTGACGAACAAAATAATAAATGATTTTTTTCGATAGGAAATAGAAATAAATCTATAATCGGAGATTTTTCCCATAACGAGAGAAAATATTTCCAAAATTTTAGCTTTCTATTAGTTGAAAAATTGTAGACTGTCGGAACAGAGGACTGAAATTGTGTTTCTTAATATTTATCTTAGAAAAATTTTATTTATAATAACTTTTTTAATATAAAATAATTATTTTAATTAATTATATATATTAAAATTCTTAGTCAAATTAACAATTTCTTACAAATTTTTGAGAAAGTGAAGAAGTTAAGAACTCCAATATCTTTTGTTTTTCGTTTCTTAAATCCTTTTTCAAAGTTTTGTTAGGTTTGATTGGATGTAAACTTTGTCACATATTCTTGATTTGACTCCCTATTTTAACACTTGTTGATGATGACACTTTAATCCTGGGAATTCTTCCTACTATTTTTTTTTTTAATTTATTCTGTAGATTTGTTCATGTCTATGACTATGACATTTTAGAAACAAACACATAAGGAAAATGCAGTTGTACTCCCTGTACTGTGCACTGCCCATGTGAGAGAATTCAGCAAATGTAATAGCCGTTGCTATATGCAAAATTTACCAAAAATCCTATAAAGAAGGCTTATACAGATATGATAAATGATATTTATAATTATGGTTGTGTAAATGTCGCATAATCTTTTAAAAAAAATGAATTAATACGGAACTTCTATAAAAAAAATTAATTTTTTAATCGTAAAGTTCACTCTTTTTCAAAGTGATTGAGTATTATTTGCATACTCTATGACTGTATGTAAAATTATTCTACAGTTATACACATAAGAGTAGTGCCGGCATTTTTTTATTTTTATCTGTTTCTTTTATATTTTTTAACATATTTAAATATTTTTAAAAAATAAAAAAAAAATCAACATATTAAGAATTACTTCTTTAATCATAATGATTAAAAAAATTAAATATATAAACCATAAAATGAGAAAGGACAGATACTAACATTTTACTATACACGTATATATCTATAAGACTTCTGATTACTGCGATAAAGTTTAATAAGAGAGCTCCAAGTCCACGGCCAAGTCGTACCATTATTATCGTTTGGAACGTCTGGGTCCTAGGAGGTATTGATAGAGGTTAGAATTGTGGTGCCAGGTGTGACATGACACGGTGTCGTTGTCTTTTATGGAGAAAGGTGGTGGGGGCTGCCGCGGCTGCTGGGGCGGTGAGTAAGGTCATCCCCCATTCGTCACTCGCCCAAGGAATTCCACTTTCCAAATATAGGACCACGTGTATTTCACAAACAAATATACATTTATATTCCTCCCTCTTTCTTTCTTTTCAAGAAATTCCACCTAAGGTCCTAAAATCTCATGTGACTCACATGCATGGGGTATGAAGTTAGGGATGGTGGGGGAGATCATCTAACTTCCTCTGAGGCGCTTTACTGCGTGCGCTATATTCTCCTCCTAGAGCATGCATGCATGGCGGAGCTCTGCCACACATGGAAGATGAAAATCCCTTCTATCTTCGATATGGGTATTTTTTAGAATGTTGTTCTTCATCTCATATCAATCCTATAATCATATAATTCTGTCATCTCGAATCATACATAAATGATGTGTTATATTTCAAGTGACTTGTCATGTTAATCATTTAAGTGATACTCACTTGAAATTTAGTTGATCACATTACAAGAAAACTGTTAAGTTGTAGCCAGTTATTTCTTACGAAAATAATTATTTTCTATAAAAATGAGTTTGTTTTGATAGTAAATAGTCATTTTCATCACATATATATTCTTCATAAATAATCATTTTTCTTGTAGTGGATTAGCATGATTAGAAATGACATGGTTTAAAATCAAGAAGAGTATTATCAATTTTTTTAAAAAGGGTTTTCCTCATGATTTTATTAAAACTAATTCACAAACCAAAAGTACTAGAAAGAGATCGAAACTCTAAAACCATTCTGAAAAAATATTTGTCAAATGAAACTTAATCTCGTTAACTTTTACAAAACTCTTCATCTCATTATTATAACTTTTTCAAATTTTTACACAAAATATTTTAACCTCAAAGACTTATCTAAACAACACCTAAGATTTTTAGATAGACTCAATATTGTTTAAATATAAATCGATACTTATTTTACATTCATCCAAATTTAATCAAATAATAATAAGATAAATCTTATCATTCATATAAATTTAATCAAATAATGATAAGATAAATCTTATTATTTAATCATTTAATCCTAGTCAATTTTTGCCTTTATACTAATAATATTTTAATTAAACTTTTAACTTTGATCTTAACTTATTTCATCTGTAAAAATAAACGAGACAAGAAAAACACGAACCCATCATATGAATAAAATAAAATAAAAGTCCTTAATTTGCACCTCATATCCACCATATCATGCATGCTGCATGTTTAAGTTCTGTGATTAAAAAAAGGTTTCATGTTTGGAGCATGCACAGCATCAATAAACTAATAATACAGTTTTTGTTCATTGGCTTCGATCTGATTCCTTTCCTGTTTATTTTTATATAGCTTTATGAGAAAGACCCAATTATTTGTTAGGAAGATTTCGTTGGTCATGTGATTTTCCTTTTAGAAAGAAAATGGAGGTTGGATTTTACTTGCATAAGTGTAGATTATTGGGTAAGAGCATTAAATATGGATTGTTTTGGGGCCAAAGTAGAAAGAGAATAATTAATATATAGTATTTCGACCTCTATATTTTATTAAGTCCTGATTACGTGAAGTGTTATTCTTTGGACTTTTCTGGTGAGAAAAGACGGTATAGAAACTGAATTATTGAAGAAGGCATGAGAATCTTCAACAATATATTGATTATTTGGAGGAATACTACCTCCTATAAACCAATAAATTATTAGAGCGATCGATCTTCAATCAGCAGGAGTTTTGACTGCTAGTTTTTATTTTTTTTTTCTTTTATTTATTTAAATAGAGGGAATGGTTTTATTATAGAGTAAGTTGGTAACATTAGGAGTTACAATTTCTAAATGCACAAATATTACGCAAGTATTTTATAAAAAAAGATAGGCTCCATTAAGAAAAAGTGAGTTTTTCATAATTTTTTATATTGGAATCTATTTTTTTAAAACGTACCCAAGACTTGTATATTTGAGATTTATGTATATCATTATTCTTTTAATATTGCACAATAAGTCGGGATTGAGCGACTTAGGACCCCTACAATTGCTACAAAATTTTCAAACCTAAAAGCTAAATAATAAAAAATGAAAAATAAAAATATAAGGAGAAAAAATTGAGACTAATGTTCGACCTCATTTGGATAATGAAAATATTTTATCTCATCTCATTTCATTCTATCATTATAACTTTATCAAATTTTTACATAAAATATAATAAATAATTCTATTTTTTTAAATTATAAAATAATAATAATATTAAAAAATAATATTCTAACAATATTTTATTACACTTTTAACTTTTATCTTAATTTATCTTATCTTAACTCGTTATCTAAATGGCACCAAAGTCTATACTTTTTTGGCCAATAAACTCTCACATGGTCGAGAGTAGGGCAGCCATGAAGGTAGTTTTTGTTGGCAATATTCCTAGAGAGACCTGTTAAAGATGGTTACAATTGTGTTATGTTGCAATTAATATAGTTACATTGATTTTAAATAAGAGTAATGCTACATACAGTTGTAGAGTGTACAAACGCCGCACAATTGTTTTGAAAAAGAGTGAGGTCCATGATTAAAAAGTTATTTTTTTTTTATATTAGTCTCGTATTAATTTCCTTTTTTCAAAGAGACTATGTGGTGCTTGTTGTGCATCCGGCCTATCCAAAAATCACACAAGATGATAGAGAGACAATATTTAAGTGGTTCGGCAACTTGCCTACGTGGAGCGGAAAATCAATATTTTCAATATGTTTGTACAATTTTACAAACGCTCATGAACAACTCTCTATCTCTCTTAAATGGCATCTGTTTTGGGTTTCCCCATAACTCAAATTTTGCCCAGCCCTCTGCCTTGATCTCTCACCATAGTGAGGATGATTTAATCTTCAGCAAATGATCTCCTTTTATAAGAAAAGTCATGGGAGACAAGACTCCCACACTTATTGACCAAGAGGAAGCCTTCAATCGGTGCAACAATTTCTGACTTGGGAGAGAGTGGGTGGCCTAACAATTGGTGGGTGGTGGTGGGTGAGCACACTTGGGTTGATTTCAACAATCACCCCCTCCACCCAAGTGTGCCGTACCAGGCTGCTTACAAACTAATTCATTCTTCAAATGATTTCATTCCCTCATTGGAATGCTTGTTAGCCATGAGAGATTTCCGCTATCATATGCATCTGCAGGTATGTCTTCAAATGGATGTCCAGATGCCTCTCCAAATGCATCTTCAAATGCATCAGCATCGTCTACATTCATGGAGCTTGTAAGGAATTTTTTTCAGAGGAGATTTACAAGTGCTTTACTGCACAATCTCAACTCTCTAGGATTTTTCTTTTGCTCGAGTCCATGAGTCCGCACTCTGTGCACCTTGAGCACACTGAGTTTCACTCGAGTCACAACCGAGCGAACAATCTACCTGGTGCCTTTATAGCTTTCAAAACCAGGCTCCATAATCCTCCAATCACACCAATCTTAAACTTGGAGACTGGTTCTCAACATGCCGAGCTCTATCTCCAACATGATCCCTTATCATCTATGCAATTTTACAGCTCATGTCTTCAAGTTAGAAGACTAACTAAAGTGATGCATAACTTTAGTTCATCATGTACAATGCCCTTAATCAACACATCTGTATAGGACAACACATCTCCCACTGCACTGGGAATCAATGGTCTCGCACGGACCTTGACACATATCAGAGAACCTGTTATTGAGGTCTCCTTCTTTGATCTGGGTGACTGATCATCCTGCTGCTAACATATCCTGTCTTCAGTCGATGTGCCCATCTTGTGTGCAGTCTGTAACAGCCCGCTAGAAATTTAACGGTGAAATTTCTATTGGCTTTAGGAATCTCGTGAAGACCCGATAAGTTTTTACTAATCTATTAATCGTATAGTTGATGTTATTACTCACTATGGTATCAAAAGTATGTTTTTGATTATTGGAGATAGTTAGAAAGTTTTAATAGGACACATGGAAAGATTTTAACCACCTTACTCTTCCAAGTATACTCTCCACTTTTGGAAAATAGCCTAAGTTGATTTTGTGGATATTATTGGATAAAAATAAAAATAAAAAGAAATATCTTGAGGTAATTTTCGTGAATATTATTGGGTAAAAATATTTGGAGTTGATTTTTATAGATATTATTATATAAAAATATCTTAAGTTGATTTTTTGTAGATATTATTGGATAGAATATTATGAGATAATCTTTTATAGATATTTTGGGTAGGAGAAAACTACACTCAACTCTCAACTCCAGCCTTATCATCTTCCTTATCTCGTCCATAAGTAGCTCCAGCCATCACTTACAAACTTATCTTCATTTACACGTTCCTTTAAAAGAATATCAAATACTTTCTCTCGGATAGCTTTTAAGAGTTCTTTTACACGCCCATTTGGAAGCTTTTGTAAGTATTTTATCATAAAGTTTCCTTCATATAAGTTGTTTCTTTTTGAGTCTAGTTTACATGGATATCTTATTTGCCCCATTTGAAGATCATTTGGTCAGTCAAATATTACATAAACTATAAAAAGGTCATTCTGGGAGATAAATTAGAGAATATGTTATAGTTTGGAGTTTTTGACCAAGCTAATGGATAGATATTGGTCCAAAATTTTTATGGAATATTGTTAACATGTATATGTGACTATTGGTTGAGGATTTTTGCATGATTAAAGGTTTTGATGAAAGATTTTCTTAGATTTAGAAACTTAGAAACTGGAAGAAGAAAAACAGTTTCTGTTTTGAGAAAGTTTAACTCTTTGGTGGTCTAAGCCTATTCTAATGACTTGAATAATTTTATTGGAGGATCCTAAACATCTTATATACATGTTACATTATTATTTTGAAGATATTTGATGTTAGTTTCAAAGATATGAAATTTTATTCAAAGAGATATTCAGATAAGCCAAAGTGTGGATATTTTTGGCTAAATTTATGTTTTGGTTAATTTCTAACCATGTGATCTTGAATTAGAAGCTTATATATGTTTTAGAAAATATTTTTAAACCATGTGATGGTTTGGTTTGAAGATCATATATTTATAAGTCATAGATCAAGAGATTTATCAAAACTAGTTGAGGAAAAAGTTTCTGTTTTTGGATTAAGTGTAAAACCAAAAACTCCAAATGTTATTTTGTGATTTTGGTGACTTTAGTTTGATAATTTAAAGCATGGTTGATGTTAGGATGATATTATGAATATGTTAGAAGTAAGATTTGATTTTTGAAATTCTTGGAGATGTTTTGATTTAAAGTCAAAACTTGTGATTCAAGTGCTTGGATTTTTTTACAAAAAAGTTTAGTGTTAATTATTAGATTTTTCTAAATGGATGTTTTAAGTATGGTTTTGAACTTAGGATTGGAAGATGTTTGTTGCAAAATTTTGGTTTAAACATGAGTTTTGAAGTTTGAAGGAATTGCAACAAAAATCAAGGGAAATGGCCTATGGATGTTTCGGCCATAGTGTGTTTTTCATAGTTGTGTTTTGTTTTAAATTTTTCTGAGTTGATATTTAAATTTAGGATAAAATTTACGTGAGGAATGTAAATTTTGGAAACTTTTGGAGTTAGTATGCAAAATCCTTAAGTTATGGGTAAAACGGTCATTTTCCCACATGTAGAGAGTAAAATGAAAATTTTACTCTTTAAGTTAGTATTTTTCATATTTCAAATTATTAGTGATTTAGTTCTAACTTTTAGAATCACTAATTACAGTTCCTCGTGATCGCACTTGAAGTTTTATAAGAAATGCGGAGATCGAGGTAAGTTAGCTTTTAACTTACTAGCAGTCTACTGTGTATGTGTGCTAAGTAAAGGAACTACAGTGTATGTATTTGTGTTATCATATATGTCATGCCATGCCAAGTTATCACGTAATTGTCTATTATATAGAATTTATTCTATCATCAATTTTTATCTGTTACATAATATATTCTGTCATGTATTACTGTACCTTACAAGTACGTCATGCTAAGTATACCATCTATTACATGTATGTCAAGTCATGTAATATTTACTGTTGCAAGTATGTCATGTTAAATATGTTGTCTATTATATGTTATGCCATGTTACGAAATGTTTCTATCTCAAGTTGGTCATGTATTTCAAGTTATGTTCAAGTCACGTTATGTTACGTCAGAGCTTCAGTCATTTCGTATTCCAGTCACGTTTCATCTTGATTTCTTATGTATGGGGTCACAGCAATTGTGACGCATACACTACGTGACACACAACAATTGTGACACGTAGAATACATGGGGTCACAACAACTGTGGAGTATGTATTTAAGCAGTTAAATAATAAGTTCCCGTAGAATACATGGAACCACAACAACTATGGAGTATGTATTTACACGTAGAATATATGGGGCCACAACAACTGTAGAGTATGTATTTTTCATGTTAAGTCAAGTTTGTGTAGAATACATGGGGCCATAACAACTGTGGAGTATGTATTTTTCATGTTAAGTCAAGTTTGGGTAGAATACATGGGGCCACAACAATTGTAGAGTATGTATTTACACGTAGAATACATGGGACCACAACAACTGTGGAGTATGTATTTTTCATGTTAAGTGAAATTTCAGATCAAATTCATGTCAAGTCAAGTTCATTTCATATTTCAATTTAATTTATGTTAATTATGCTATATTGTACGCTAAGTTATACTTTAATTACTTATGAATTTGATTATACATTTATGCTTTTACTGTCATCCATGCATCATTAGTTTATGTGGAACTTTTTTGTTAACTTACTGAGATTTGTAATCAAATCTCACTTTGGTAGTTCCAACTACTATTCCCCCCGAATGGTAGATCTTGTTACAGGACCTGAAGGAGAATCAGGACCTAATCAACTAGACACAGTTGACTAAGCGACAGTGCGACGTCAATGTTAATATAGTAGTTAATGTAAATTACTACTTGTATAATAGAGTTGCATCTCTAGTACTTTTTGGATCATAACCATTTTGGACTAGTATTGTGATCTGTTCAATAGGTCTTTATGTATGAAGTATGTTTTAAGCATTTTGGATATTTTCAATTTGGTGCATAGTATTACTAAAGAAAAAAATTATCCGCTGCGAATATTGCATAATGTTAGATGCATGTTAGGAACATTGCATCTTATATGTCATGAATGGGGGCAGGTAACCTTGTGTTGCATGTCTCGACGCTTCAAATGTCCGTCCGATCCCAAACGGAATTTGGGGGCGTCACACAGTCTCTGCTAACTTCGACTTGCATAAGCTCCACTCTTACAAGATTTCTTCATACCGTAGTTCACTACCTTTATTCAGAAGGATATAGTTTAAGATAGTAACCACCATGGAGGTCAGATCGTCTTGGCAGTTATGCGATCATCAACTTTAGGTGTAGATATCCCTGGAATATCTGACATTTTGTTCCCATCTCTCACACCTTTGCTTCATGTCGTGGTCTATGGAGATTTCTTCAGGTTTAGATGAGGAAAAGTAAAACTGAGTTCATTTTACTTCCTCATCTAATTCACACGACCATTACCACGAGCCAAGACCAATGAATCATTCGTGACCTTCCACGCCTTTTTGAGAAAACACTACTGAATGACTGCTGTCTTCAAGCTGTCTTTAACAGCATTGTGCACTGCAAGAAATGCAACGTCATGTATTTCTTCAGTCATCATATTCACAGCATCATTCTCAATTTTCTCCTGATTTTAGTAGTCACTTGTGGCCTGTCTTGCCACAATTTCTAGCAAGTCATCTGTTGTCCAGATCTTGACTTGCCTTTGCCCTTACTATCAACATTCAGGACCAACAACTCGAGATCTTGCTAGAATCTGTTCTGCACACCTCCTCATCTAGGATAAGATCTCTTATATTGAGAAACTTCAACTTCGACTTCTTTGCAGAATTACTCATAGCCATTCTCATGACCTCCCAACCTTTTGACCACAACGCCAAATGCTATTGGGCAACAATTGTGACGCCCCCAAATTCTGTTTGGGATCGGACAGACATTTGAAGCGTCGAGACATGCAACACAAGGTTACCTGCCCCCGTTCATGACATATACGATGCAATGTTCCTAACATGCATCTAACATTATGCAATATTCGCAGCGGATAATATTTTTCTTTAGCAATACTATGCACCAAATTGAAAATATCCCAAATGCTTAAAACATACTTCATACATAAAGACCCATTGAATAGATCACAACACTAGTCCAAAATGGTTATGATCCAAAAAGTACTAAAGAGGCAACTCCAATGTACAAGTAATAATTTACATTAACTACTATATTAACATTGACGTCGCACCGTCGCTTAGTCAACTGTGTTTAGTTGATCAGCTCCTGATTCTCCTTCAGGTTTTGTAACAAGATCTACCATTCGGGGGGAATGGTAGTTGGGACTACCAAAGTGAGATTTGATTACAAATCTCAGTAAGTTAACAAAAAACTTCCACACAAGCTAATGATGCATGGATGACAGTAAAAGCATAAATGCATAATCAAATTCATAAGTAATTAAAGCATAACTTGGCGTACAACATAGCATAACTTAAATTGAAACATGAACTGAACTTGATCTGAAACTTGACTTAACATGAAAAATACATACTCCACAGTTGTTGTGGCCCCATGTATTCTACGTGTAAATACATACTCCACAATTGTTGTGGCCCCATGTATTCTACACAAACTTGACTTAACATGAAAAATACATACTCTACAGTTGTTGTGGCCTCATGTATTCTACTTATAAATACATACTCCACAATTGTTGTGGCCCTATGTATTCTACGGAAACTTATTCTTTAACTGCTTAAATACATACTCCACAGTTGTTGTGGCCCAATGTATTCTACGTGTCACAATTGTTGTGTCTCACGTAGTGTATGCGTCACAATTGCTGTGACCCCATACATAAGTAATCAAAATGAAACGTGACTGGAATACGAAATGATTGAAGCCCTGACATAACATAACATGACTTGAATATAACTTGAAATACATGACCAACTTGAGATAGAAATATTTCGTAACATTGCATAACATATAATAGACAACATATTTAACATGACATACTTGCAACAGTGAATATTACATGACTTGACATACATGTAATAGATGGCATACTTAGCATGACATACTTGTAAGGTACAGTAATACATGACAGAATATATTATGTAACAGATAAAAATTGACGACAGAATAAATTCTGTATAATAGACAATTACGTGATAACTTGGCATGGCATGACATATATGATAACACACATACATACACTTTAGTTCCTTTACTTAGCACACATACACAGTAGACTACTTGTAAGTTAAAAACTAACTTACCTCGATCTCCGCGTTTCTTATAAAACTTCAAGTGAGACCACGAGGAACTGTAATTAGTGATTCTAAAAGTTAGAACTAAATCACTAATAATTTGAAATATGGAAAATACTAACTTAAAGAGTAAAATTTTCATTTTACTCTCTACATGTGGGAAAATGACCGTTTTACCCATAACTTAAGGATTTTGCATACTAACTCCAAAAGTTTCCAAAATTTACATTCCTCATGTAAATTTTGTCCTAAACTTAAATATCAACTCAGAAAAATTTAAAACAAAACACAACTATGAAGAACACACTATGGCCGAAACATCCATAGGCCATTTCTCTTGATTTTTGTTGCAATTCCTTCTAATTTCAAAACTCATGCTTAAATCAAAATTTTGTAACAAACATCTTCCAATCCTAAGTTCAAAACCATACTTAAAACATCCATTTAGAAAAATCTAATAATTAACACCAAACTTTTTTGTAAAAAGATCCAAGCACTTGAATCACAAGTTTTGACCTTAAATCAAAACATCTCCAAGAATTTCAAAAATCAAATCTTACATCTAACATATTCATAATATCATCTTAACATCAACCATACTTTAAATCATCAAACTAAAGTCACCAGAATCACAAAATAACATTTGGAGTTTTTGGTTTTACACTTAGTCCAAAAACAGAAACTTTTTCCTCAACTAGTTTTGATAAATCTCTTGATCTATGACTTATAAATATATGATCTTCAAACCAAACCATCACATGGTTTAAAAAGATGTCCTAAAAAATATAGAAGCTTCTAATTCAAGATCACATGGTTATAAATTAACCAAAACATAAATTTAGCCAAGAATATCCACACTTTGGCTTATTTGAATATCTCTTTGCATAAAGTTTCATATTTTTGAAACTAATATCAAATATCTTCAAAATAATAATATAACATGTATATAAGATACTTAGGATCCTCCAATAAAATTATTAAAGTCATTAGAATAGGTTTAGACCACCAAAGAGTTAAACTTTCTCAAAACAGAAACTGTTTTTCTTCTTCCAGTTTCTAAGTTTCTAAATCTAAGAAAATCTTTCATCAAAACCTTTAATCATGCAAAAATCCTCAACTAATAGTCACATATACATGTTAACAATATTCCATAAAAATTTCGGACCAATATCTATCCATTAGCTTGGTCAAAAACTCCAAACTATAACATATTCTCCAGTTTATCTCCCAGAATGACCTTTCTATAGTTTACATAATATTTGACTGACCAAATAATCTTCAAATGGGGCAAATAAGATATCCATGTAAACTAGACTCAGAAAGGAACAACTTATATGAAGGAGACTTTATGATAAAACACTTACAAAAACTTCGAAATGGGTGTGCAAAAGACCTCTTAAAAGCTGTCCGAGAGAGAGTGTTTGATATTCTTTCAATGGAAAGTGTAAATGAAGATAATTTTGTGGGGAGAGGTGGCTGGAGATACTTATGGGTGAGATATGGAAGAGATGAGGCTGGAGTTGAGAGTTGAGTGTAGTTTTCTCCTACCCAAAATATCTATAAAAGATTATCTCATAATATTCTATCCAATAGTATCTACAAAAAATCAACTTAAGATATTTTTATCTAATAATATCTATAAAAATCAACTCAAAATATTTTTACCCAATAATATTCATGAAAATTACCTCAAGATATTTCTTTTTATCCAATAATATCTACAGTTTTGAACAGACGTTTTGTCCGAAAATATGAAAAAATATTATTGCACCATAAGACTTTAAATAACCCTCCGAGTCTAATGGCACAAACCATAATACATTTTGACACTTTTAACTATCTCCAATAATCAAAAACACACTTCTGATACCATAATAAATAATAACACTAACTATATAGTTAGACAAAAACCTATACGATTAATGGATTCGTGAAAACTTATGGGGTTTTCACGAGGTTCCTAAAGTTAATAGAAATTTCACAATTGAATTTCTAGCGGGCTGTTACAACAATAGTACCTTCTGCCTTTTCTAAAGTTGAACTATTTCTTCATCTGCACTTTGTTATTTGCAGTTGGCTTTTCAATGAAAGCCACAATGAGATCTATTGCGGTTCTCCTCTTAATAACATTATGCTCTATAAGTTGTATGACTGCCAAAACTTGCTGATATAACAAGTTAATCAGCATCGTCCAATGATCTGAAGTTTGCTCCTCCAACTTCACAATCCCAATTGGCTTAAATTAAGCCCAAACGAACTGAGTTCGGCAATATTGGACTCCAACTGGCTAACATAAAGCCCCAAAACCAATGAGTCTGGCACGACTTCAACTGGCTGCAATCAAGCCCAAAACAAATGAGTCCGTCACGACTCCAACTGGCTGCGATCAAGCCCTAAACACATGAGTCCATCATGACTCCAACTGGCTGCGATCAAGCCCAAAACAAATGAGTCTGCCACGACTCCAACTGGCTGCGATCAAGCCCTAAACACATGAGCCCATCATGACTCCAACTAGCTGCGATCAAGCCCAAAATAAATGAGTCCATCAAGACTCCAACTGGCTGCAATCAAGCCCAAAATAAATGAGTCCATCACGACTCCGACTGGCTACGATCAAGCCCACAACTGATTTGCAACTATGAACGATTCAGATCGAAAGTATTGATGGTGAATCTCAACATTCCCACTGTACCGATGAGTCCGGAATAATCTAAATAGTTTGTTATCACTATTTAATCATCGCGATTAAACTCCAACTGGTGTAGATCTAGCCCAAAATAATCTGCAACACATGGAAGGTTCAGATCGAATGTATTGATGGTGAATCTCAACATTCCCACCGTACCAATGAGTCCAAAATGATCCAAATAGTTTATTACCACTATTTGATCATCGTAATTGAACTCCAACTGGCGTAGATCTAGCCCAAAATGATCTGCAACACATGGACGGTTTAGATCGAATGTACCGATGGCAAATCTCAACATTCCCACCGTACGGATGAGTCCGGAATGATCCAAATAGTTTGTCAGCACTATTTGATCATCGCGATGGAACTCCAACGGGCGTGGATCTAGCCCAAAATGATCTGCAACATGTAGATGGTTCATATCGAATGTACTGATGGCGAATCTCAACATTCCCACCATACGGATGAGTACGGAATGATCCAAATAGTTAGAAACCACTATTTGATCATCGCGATTGAACTCCAACTGGTGTAGATCTAGCCCAAAATGATCTGCAACACATGGACTGTTTAGATCAAATGTACCGATGGCGAATCATAACATTCCCACCGTACAGATGAGTCTGGAATGATCCAAATAGTTTGTCAGCACTATTTGATCATCACAATGAAACTCCAACTGGCGTAAATCTAGCCCAAAATGATCTGTAACACGTGGAAGGTTCAGATCGAATGTACTGATGGCGAATCTCAACATTCCCACCATACCGATGAGTCCAAAATGATCTAAATAGTTTGTCACCACTATTTGATCATTGTAATTGAACTCCAACTGGCGTAGATCTAGCCTAAAATGATCTGCAACACGTGGACGGTTCAGATCGAATGTACCGATGGCGAATCTCAACATTCCCACCGTACGGATGAGTCCGGAATGATCCAAATAGTTTGTCAGCACTATTTGATCATCGCGATGGAACTCCAACGGGCATGGATCTAGCCCAAAATGATCTGCAACACGTGGACGGTTCAGATCGAATGTACTGATGGCGAATCTCAACATTCCCACCATACGGATGAGTACGAAATGATCCAAATAGTTAGAAACCACTATTTCAGCGAATCTCAACATTCCCACCATACGGATGAGTACGAAATGATCCAAATAGTTAGAAACCACTATTTCATCGCTGAAATCGGACTCCGAATGGCTTAGATCTAGCCCAACAAATATCTGAAAAACGGACGGTGAGGCGCGTGACTTACAGTAGATGCACGTGTTGATCTTCTCGGGGCGCATGTGGGCTCTTCCGACCTCCATTTTTTATTCTATTTGACTGATTCGTCTCGACGCGAGGAACACCCTAGAGTTGTCAAAAATTGATTTTGACAAACTTGAATTTTCAGACAGCTCGAACCAGAGCTCTAATACCAATTGTTGTGCATCCGGCCTGTCCAAAAATCACACAAGACGATAGAGAGACAATATTTAAGTGGTTCGGCAACTTGCTTACGTCCACTGAAGCGAAAAATCAATATTTTCAATATGTTTGTACAATTTTACAAACGCTCATGAACAATATCTCTCTCAAATAACCTATGTTCTGGGTTTCCCCAGAACTCAAATTTCGCTCAACCCTCTACTTTGATCTCTCACCGCAGTGAGGATGATTTAATCTTTAGCAAATGATTTCTTTTTATAGGAGAAGTCATGGGAGACAAGACTCCCACACTTATTGACCGAGAGGAAGCCTTCAATCGATGCAGCAATTTCTGACTTGGAAAAGAGTGGGTGACCTAACAATTGGTAGGTGGTGGTGGGTGAGCACACTTGGGTTGATTTCAACAGCGCTTGCATAATCACAACTGTAAATCTCATTTTTCTTTAAATAATTGATTAGGATTGAAGAACATCGTCTTATACTTGACAAATTAAAACATTAATAGAAGAGTACATAGCTGCAAGTTTCAATTGTTAGTTGACTAATTAAACGAAAAGGGATATATATGGTAATCACAAAAATTAAATTGAAAAAAAAGCTTAGTGCCTTTTGTTTTGGTAATAAAGGAAGGGACACGAGGCCTGTGTTTTGTGGTGTAAGAGATGGACAAAAAGGTTCTAATGTCAAAGTTGTTAAGGCTCTTTCAATGGTTATTTCGGTTGGACATTAAAATCATATAGTTAATACTAATCAATTTTAACATAAAGCTGCTGAGTAACCACAATACATAAATGCATAAATATTGTATATTCACGAGAAGCACAAACAAAGCCATATAATTCGTTATGATAGGCATAATATAGTGAATTGAGATGAGATGTGTTGATATAAAAATTGAATAAAATATTGATAGAATATTATTTTTTTAATATTTTTGTTGTTTTGAGATTTGAAAAAGTTTAATTGTTTATAATTATATTTAAGGTTGATTTGAATTTAGAAATGAGATGAGATAGTTTTAGATGAAAGATAAAAGTTAAATAAAATATTATTATAATATTATTTTTTAATATTATTATTATTTTAAAATTTGAAAAAATGGAATTTAAATTTGAAAAAGTTGAATTATTTATTATATTTTATTTAAAAATTTAAGAAAATTGTAATAATGAAATGAGATAAAACGTTTTCAGAATCCAAATGGGACCGACATCTCTAGTCACAATTATGTCGTCACAATTATGTATTCACATTTTTTCCATCATTAAATGGGGGGTGGGGGGAACCTCATCAACACAAGAAAATGATTTATTTCTATTTTTTATGGCAATAACTTTTGAAGTTTGAAGAAATGTCTTGAAAATTTAAATATAGAGGAGAGAATAGAGACTAAAATGCTTTAACTTACAATTTGTTTCGAAGAGAAACATAATTATAATAATAAACCCAGATGTGACTTGAAACTTTCTTATATTGTTTATAGTCCATCATCAAGTACTTGGGTAGACTATAAAGAACTAAATTTTCTCTCTTTTTTTGTCTCCTTTGATTGCTAGAGCCTAGTAGATATGTATCGGAACTTCAGCAAGGAGGAAGAGGCATGAAATGTCATAACATCAATCATTTGGGGATTTAGGGAAAGGTTTATATTCTTTTCGGAATATGACAATATTAGAACAAGAGCAAGCAAAAGAAAGTCAAAAGACCAATATTTTATGATTTTAAGATCATGAATTTGACTTAAGATACAGGTTGAAATTATTTGTAATAGTAAATTCTGACATTTGGGTTATGAGATAGGTTTTGAATCAGCTAGATATTTTGAATGTATTATGATAACAAACTCGCCTATAGACTAGTAGTTATAGTTCAAACTGGATATTCTGTAGTGGAAATGAACTTTTCTAATCACATCTAGAGAGGATTAATACGTGTCGTCCCCACCTCTCCCTTTTGTTTAAAAAAAAAAACTTGAAAGAAAGAAAGGAGATTCCTTGCGTAGAGAGGAGTTAATGCACTGACCAAAATGGAGTGAGAGAAGGTGGATCACTTTACAAAAGCAGCTAAACCATCTCCTTGATTATGGGCAATACAATAATTTAAGAACCTTAGGCATGCTTCAGTTTGAGGTAAACGAGAGGAACGGCGTGATCAATTCCCATTCATGGAATCACGTGGGCTGGCAGCTTGGACTCACGTGGGATTTGTAAAAGAGAAATGATATACAAATTTCCAATACACAGTCTTCCGCAAGTTTTATATTAAAAAAATGGATCTTATTGTGAAAAAAATAAAGATAAAAAACTCATTTTTTCTTAATGAAATTCACATTTTTACAAAAAAATTTATACATTTAAGACTTATACTTAGTATTAATTTTTGTAACAATTAGAATGTGTAAATAACCCCTTTAAACATTAAATATGTTTTGTTTTCTTTATAAAGAATGTGTAATCGTTGTTAAGGGTGTATGAAAGGAAAGAAAGACTTATTTTTATTTTTGCATATGAAATAAGATGAGATGAGTTGAAATAAAAGTTGAAAATTAAATAAAATATTGTTATAATATACTTTTTAATATTATTTTTGTTTTAAGATTTAAAAAAGTTAAATTATTTATTTTATTTTATATAAAAATTTGAAAAATTTTAGTTAGACTTGCAATTTGATCTCTGCTTAGACTTGACCCGACTCTCAGGATAGCACAAACTGGCCAGACTTGACTTGAATCCGGTCAACTTTTATTTTTTATTTTTTTTAATGATATTTTCTCGATATATTTTTCCTTCAAGGCTACAATCATGTAAGAACACGCTGGAAACTTGGAGCCTAGAACCTTCAATGCTTCATGCCCAAAACCATCACTTAATTGTCCAAACTTTGATTCATCATCATCACTATCAACATTCTTTGGAGTCACATGATTTTGATATCTTTTACACTGGACAAGAAATACATTGAAGTAATAGCTCACTAAGTTCTCTTTTGTCCTCCCTGGAAAGTACTTGAATGCATTATTAGAAAGATTTGACCTTACCATATTTTTAAATCTATGTTTTTCGGCATTTGTCCATTGAAGTGAAACTTCCTCACCCATATGATCAAATCTTCAACAATAAAACATTGAGCCTAGCTCAAGCTTTAATTTCATCTTCTTCTCAACTATATAAAATCTAACACATTCAATAGAACCTAGGAGTCGACGGCCACACAAGTATGGTCTCTCTTTGAAACCACACCAGTCGATTAGGGACCTTAGCTTGGAGGTGAGAATCCACACAAACTTGATGTAATACCCAGAGAGAGAGAGAGAGAGAGAGAGAGAGAGAGAGAGAGAGAGAGAGAGAGAGAGAGAGAGAGAGAGAGAGAGAGAGAGAGAGAGAGAGAGAGAGAGAGAGAGAGAGAGAGAGATCATTGGCTGGTAGTATCCCAAATCTAACCCTTGGCCTCCTTGACGACATTTTTTTAGAAGTGGTGATGGCGAAGAGAAGTGGGGAGGGTGGGAACGGTGGCGATGCAAAGAGAAGTGGGGGGAGGGGGGGTGGGGCTAGCTGGCTAGGGTTTCATCTGCAAAGCATAAAACATGGGTTTAGTTTTAAGAGACGAGTTGTACGGGTCAAACCCGAACATTAGTTAAAATCGATTTTTCGATGCATGTTGGATTGGGTTTCGCGAGCGGGTAGGATCAAGTGGTTTTCTACACAAGTTTAGTTATAATAATTAGATTAGATGAAATAAGATAAGATGAAAATGATTATGAAAACAAACGAGGCTGGCTTGTTTGGAAATATATTTCATCATAAAATTCATCTCATCTCATTTTGTCTTTTTCTTAAATATAATTTGAATAAAAATATTTTTAAATTAATTATTACAACTTTTTCAAACTAATCATTTCAACTTTTCCAAACTTTCAAATAAAAAATAAAAAACAACTCAATCTTTTCAAATTTTCAAACAGAAATAATATTATAAAACTAAATTATAATAATATTTAAACTTTTTCTTTCTTTTTTTATAAAATCCAAAAAATACTCAACTCAAATTATCTCATTATTATACACAAACTATTTTATTACTATCTACAAAATTTTCATCTCATCTCCCTCCCCAAAAGAGCCCTAAATTTTGGTTTCATATCATTGAAACATGAGCTGGCTAGCTCAAATTCTTTATTGATATTTTCTAACTATGTTTTTATTTCTCATATTGTATTTACTTGTTTGGAATGCTTGTCGAGGTTTCTACCATCATTTATACTATGTTTAATTTGATTAATTATTATTTTACCAAAAGGAAAATGCTATAATTATATGTTACTAAGAATATATTATTTATATCTTATTAGACTAAACTCATCTCATAAAACCTAACCCAGCTATTTAAATCGACTCACACTACCCCCGATTAAAAACAAAAGCAAATTATAATTGACCATCCCAACTTTTCGTCCTCATTTTACCCTATAGCACCCACGGCACCCACGGGTAGGGTCAGCACTAGGCCCTCAAGTGGGTGTAGGTGTAGGGTGGGGCATTGTGTCTATCTATTTAATCAAAACGATGTTATTTTTAAAAGTTGAAATACTCCCCAGAACAACGCATTTTAGGTTCTAGATGCCCCTCCCCTCTTCCCCACAAAACTCTCTCTCCTTCTCTCCCCGTCTCTCGATACCTCAATCTTATTGTTTTACCCTCTCTCCTCCGTCTCTTGTCTCGATGTCGCCATAATCGTCCTCACTGTCGCTATAACTATTTAACCGAAGCTTCTTCCTTTCCATTATAAGTAGCATACAACAATAAATTAGATTCAGTCCATTTAGATTATGTTCTATGGACAATGAGATTGTGTTCAATGGAGGATGAGGTTATATTGATTGGATTATAGATGGCACGAAGTTGGATTGTGAGTTAGTATTTTTAATTTTGGATGTTTAATTATTTATGTTATTTACATTGTTGGGTTTTTGATTGAGACCCTAATCTGATTTAGGGATAAAACCCAAAACCCTATTGAGGATTTCATCCCCATATTAGACTAGGGTTTTTGATTGAACTCTTAAACCCTAAATTAAGTTAGGGGTTCAATCTGAAACCTTAACCTAATATAAGGTTTTAGATTGAAACCCTAGCATCAACTAGGGTTCACTTCATGCATTTTCGTTTGATTTTAGTTTATGTGGTTGATTCTTTGTATTACGTCAGGTATTTGATACTTTGAAATAGATAGTGGTGATTGTGATAATGTCAGTGATCATGCCACTTCTCCAAACTGGAACAATCCAAATACTAATACTCTTGTTATGCCCCTATGCATATCCCTACCCAGACATCAATGGATCCACCAAAGAAAAAAATGCATCCTTAGTGTGGGAGCATTTTAATAGATTAGAGAATGGTGACTCTAATGACCCATAGGCAAAATGCAACTACTATGGTATTATTTACGGTTGTCACTATAAATGATATTACATTTCCCAGATGAAAAATCATATACACTACCAATGTAAGAAGAGTCCTATAAGACATGTTGTACTTGATAAAAACCAAAGTTGATTGAAGATATGATTAAAAAAGGTGGCAGCTGGTAGTAGTGGGGATAACACCTGGAAGGGGTTTGTGAAGTTTGACCTAGGTAGATTTAGAAGGTCTCTAACTCGTATGCTCATAATTGATGAGCTACCATTTAGATTTGAGGAGGGTGAAGGGTTCCAAGTCTACTTTTAAGGACTTGAAGCCTAAATGTAGTATTCCTTCTCACCACACGATAGTGAAAGATGTGCTTAAAATATATGGAATTGAGAATGATTTGTTAAAAAATGAATTGAAGGGCTGAAGAGTTTGCCTTGCAATCGACACACGAACATCAGTCCAAAATTTGAACCATATTTGTTTTACTTTCATTTGGATATTGGTTGATGGTTCATTGTTGAATTTGGTGAGGCTTTTGATCCATTTTTGTTCATTTTGGATTCTCCAAGTTGATAAAACCGATTGGATCACACTAAGGAAGGTTAACCTCAGTGCCCTCGGAACCACTCCATTGATCCACTTTGGTTGTCTCATCGCCCTACCTAGGGTCGATGTGGTGCTTGGTCTAACCTCCTCTCTTAACCAAGGGGGCTAATTTACAACCCTGGTTATAACCACTAAGGGTCTGTAGCCCTAGAACTATATAGATAACCCATGCATAGTTTCCATCGAGACCTCTAAAAGTGAGATTTTCTAAGCCATTCTTCATTTCTCTTTTGAAAACTTTCAATTTTGAGGCCTAATGCATACACCTATTTCTTGGAATCAAGGACATACTTGAACAATCAAAGTTGAATGTACATTTCAATTCTATTAATGTTGCTACATATCCTGATTGAAATTTCTAATGTATGGTATGAAAGCTAGCTACGTACCTTCATACTATATATATTACTCATCCTTAAAGTATTCTATACATTTTAATTTGGATATTTCAATATTTTTCCCAATTTTATTTACTTTCAGAAACTAAACCCGTTAATGTTTGATTATTAAGTACGATCAAAGTTTCTTTGGATTGGCATGCTTGAAGTTTTATTTTTGGTGCACTTGGATTAGAGTCAAAATGAATTATAGATGAGTAATAATACATGTACAGTTTTTTAAAATCATCGTTTACAACTTTTTTTTTTAAATCATTTCTTAGATGAGTGACTCATTTTGACAAGCATTTCTCATTTTAAATGAGAGGCTGTTATGTAAAATTTGAAACTCAAATAAAAAAAGGTTGGTTTAAAATAAGTTGTAAAACAGTTTTATGAATATTATCATTCATATTTCATGGAATATATTCTGCATCTTGGAGATTCAGAACAAGAGAAAACAAATGTTGAAGAAAATGCTATTCAACCCTATTGTTTGGTAGATTTATAAGGATCTAGGCATATATATTTGGATTTTATAACGTATTAAATGTTATCGGCATGGAACGGATAACACTCCTATGTGATATGACATGTTCTAAGTGATTGTTCATTTAAGCAGTTGACATATAAAACTAGTTAAAATGAATCACATTAAACGGCATAATCAGACATGATAAAAAATAAAACGGTGCACTTTTGGTCGAGATCTGGACCCTCCCATCACATAACGCCATGTCATGATTCTAAAAAGAATTAAATCACATCTAATAAAAAGTTCAAATCCCTAATGTATGAACCCCAAGCTCTTAGAAACTCTAATACTAATTATTTTGAAGACAATTTTCAATTATTATTCTAGTCATTACCAAGGATGGTGACTAGAGTTAGCTAGAAATTGACCTTAGGTCACGTAAGTCTGGCGGGAAGTTGCCATTTGCCAAAATCCTACAGCTAACTACAAGCGGTGGTTGGGATGGTGAGTACGTACCTGATGGGTACTTAGATGGACTAAATCTTAAAAATTAATTACAAAATCAAGAGTTAAGAAGAGTAAGGAAGTAATATAAGGATTAGTGCAATTCACTTGGGTCAAGTCTAGTAAGAGTTCAATATTCAAAATGAGTTTGAGAGAAAAAGATTTAGTTTCATCCATATGATATGTTATGGAAGACACAACTTGAACCTATTGTTATTAAAGGCCATAGACTTATTTATTTCATTAAAAATGCTTATTTTATTAGTCATAGAAATTAATCTAAAATAATTGAGTTTTGGGATGTCCAGCCCACACGTCTTATTTTTAATGAACTAGAGTTTTTGGGAAGACCTTGTATTTTGACCAATTGCTTATTTAGAAAGTTATTATTTTATTTGAACTAGGATTTTAGAAGTTACTGTAGCGCGGTACTGTTCACGCTATAGTACCGCGTCACTATTCATTAGAGTTTTTAGGGATTATTTATTTAAACCACTTGTAACCTCATTTGAGCAGGTTAGACAATCTATGAAAGTTTATTAAAATTGATTAATTTTTTTCATTGTGAGTTAAGTTTATCTCCTCTTGTTCTTGATTGAACTTTTGAACTTATCAGAGGTAAATCACAACCTTTGTGGTGTTCCTTCTTTGTAATTTGGGTTCTTAAGACGGGTTTTTCAACGGATCTAAATTTTAATATAATCTAATTTCTTGAAATGAGTTCTTAACAGGTTTGTATTCTCAATCCATTGACTTGATTTTGACTTTCTTGTGTGAGTTTTCAAATTGATTGTGGGTTCAAGAGATTCCAATTGTACGGGTTCACATCACTATCCATTTGTATGAAGTAGATAGCACCCCTAACTAATATGACTTTGTTGGAAGTGATTGTTCATTTAAGTGATGGACATATATATAAAACCATGCCATGATTATACAGTGGACTAAAACCCTAAGATATAAGCCTTAAGTTTTTAAAAATCCTAATGCTAATTATTTTTAAGACACTTTTAGTTATTCTTTCAACATTTATCTGGTGTGGCGATTGAAGGCCACAAAATCTTTCCACTGGCTGCTGGAGTGGCAGGATCCGAGCTGTTGATTGCTGGTGGTGGTTGGATATGATCCATCTTTTTTTTATTCAAACTTTCATTTTAATTGTTTTAGTTTTTAGTAAGTACTATCTAGTGTGAGTGTGTATTTTATTATTCATTAAAAAGTTGAGTTATCATAGTTATCATAAGTTTTACATCATATATTGATTATAATTAAATTCAAGGTAGAACGATATAAAAGGTTTCTCTAATTTTGAAATTTAGTTGGGGGCTCAAGATTCATTTTAAAAGGTGAAAATTATTGTATTGGTTAATGAGATATAGCCCAATTTAGAAGATATCCATGTATTTAGCGAAAACAAAAGGAATATAAATGCACTTAAGTTGGTAAATGATGACTGGGTTCTCCATATAGCTGGTTGGGTGTTATGAATGCACAGACTTTTTGATACACAAGGATTACAAGTATTTATGTGGGAAGAGGTCATCATGGCAATGTCACCATGCATGGTTTGAACTAAACAAGCAAGTCAATGGTGTTGAAAATTTAGGGCTCATATAATCAGTAATGTTTATTATAATCATAAAGTGCGTAAGAGCAATATAATTATTTTGAAAAAAAAAACAGAATCTACTATTATAAAGAGCAGGGTCTACTTACATGCAATCATTTTTTGATACTTTTTATGTATTTCACTTATATGATTAGTCAAAGCAGTTATGTTATATTAAAAAAAAGTGATGCAGTCAATCACATTAATAAAGTGTGAAAAAAGTACAAAAAAATGACTATATATAAAATTTTAGATATTTTTATTTTATAATCTATTTTATATATCTAATTTTTTTTTTTCTCTAAGCCTAAATCTTAAAATTCAAAGATTAATTCATATTTTAAATGGCTAGTGAACGTTGTTTATAACGGTAACTGAGCCATTCCAAGCCATCATCAGAGGGTTCCTATCTTTTTCTCTACAAAAATAACAAAAAGAAGAAATCATAGTTCTGAAAAGTGAAAAGCCTTAACGAATTGATGGAGAAAAAGCAACAAAGAACACTTTTGTGGTTGGGAGGTTGAAGCTAGGAGACTCAAAAGGCAAAACATATATATAGATTATATAGCCCCATCAAACCCTACACAAACCCCATCACTTTGGATCTCTCTCTTGAATCCTTTGGTCAGATCTCTTAGGTGAAGGAAAGGACAGAATAACGTTGGTGGGGTCCTCAAAAGCATGACCCAAAATACAAAAATATAATTGTTCATATGTATGGAGTAGAGTCAGCCAGCAGCACTTCGAATTGTCCCAATCTGCATAATCATACTAAAGATTCTTAAAGCTCATATCTCACAGTTCCCATGATGATGGTGTTGGGTTAAAGTGTGAGCAAGTGTGAAGGACAAATTGTCTGACCCACACCCAACAACCATAGTTAGATTCCAACTGCCATGTGCATGTCTTTAACACCCGTCTTGTGTTGTGGACTTTTTTGAGTACTTAACCCTTTCAGACTGTGTTTGCATGTCGAGATAATTTCAGATTACTTAAATTGATATGTTAATAGTATTGTTTTGTGAGTTAATTGAGATGTATTTGAACGTATGAAATAAGTTAAAATAAGTTTAATTTTTTATAAAAGATTAAAAAGTAATGAATCTTATCACTCATTGGTTATAGGTTGGTGGTTTGACTGTCAAACATAGCCTTAATAGACTGTAAGTTGGGAAAAAAAGTTGCATCTCGATGTACGTAAGAAACATATAAATTCCCGTTTATGTTCATGCTAGTGCATATTATAATTGCATTTTAGTCCTTTAAATTATTATCAATTTTATAATTTACATCCTAAACTGTTAAAATTTCGATAACATGCACTCTTATTTAAGATATGATTGTTAAGAACCATATCATAACCATTCCCCCCCATTCTCTTGGGGACAAGCTGGCTTGTTTGGCTTAGGCTTTTTAATACATTGTTGTTGAAAGACTATGGTAAGCGAGAGAAAGATAGACGCATAAGGTACGCTCTATATCATTTATAGCTGCACCAGTTAATTTCTCGGATAGCATGAAATGTGTTTTAGGATCCATTTTATGTATTTATTTATCTTATATTTTAGAACTTAAGAGTTCAGAGAGGGAGACTTCAGAAAATCTGAATCCGGCCCAAGAGCTAGAGCTGATGACTGCTCTTATGTATGGGCCATTTACTGGTTTGATAGGCCATATTTTAGAAAGATTGCTTACAAAAAGCCCATAAATGATCCATCATAACATAACCTCCGTGGGTTTTTGTTTAGGAAAACGAGACCCATCACTCAAAACAGAAAACAAATAGAAAATGGCCCGAAGCACAAAAGAGATTACGGACTCTATTATAGATTTTTAGAGTATTGACAATGACTTATTAATGTTCGTATTTATCTTTATATTTATATAATATTCTTTTAAATTGGTTTATATTAAATATTGTATCTTCAAAATTTTACATAACTATGAATAATATTTATTCAAGTTTGAATAACTACAATTCACTCTTTAAATATTATTTTACTATTTTTTCTCTCTCCTAATCATTAAAATCAATTTTGTGAAATTTTTATTAATATGATTTTGATATATTAAGTTTATATTAAATTAACGATACAAAATGTTTTTTTTTAGTATATATTAATATTTATTGATAAAAGTAGTCATTTTGATATATAAAATTGGTAATATTTAGATATACGGAATTTATATTTTTGAGCACATTGTGTTAATTGTAAAATATATAAAAATAATAATTTTAAGAAAAAAATAAAAAAATAAAAATATTTTATTGTTATTTGGTTCAAAAATACATAATCTAATGTGGGGTTTTTCTTTATATGCAAAATCAATCTTCAAAAGTTATGATTTTGAAGATGCATATAAAGAAACCAATGTTAGTGCTCTTAGATGCGGTTTAGATAGTTAGGTGAGATGATATAATTTTAAATAAAAGTTAAAAATTAAATAAAATATTATTATTATTTTGAGATTTGAAAAAGTTGAATTATTTATTATATTTTATATTGAAATTTGAAAAAATTGCAACGATGAAATGAGATGAAATACTTTTACTATCCAAACGGGATCTTAGAGAAAGATTTTGAGATATAAAAGGGTTAGTTATGCTTTAAAATTAAAACTAATAGAAGGTGCATAATCTTTTAGTAATTATTTAATTTTACAATATATTTATCTTATAAGTAGCCCTTTACTTATAAATATTTTCATAATCTTAATGTTATTTCATTTCTCTCTTTAGAAATTTCATTTATCCCATAGAATGAGAGACACTTGCTCTCTTTCGTGTTTATTGAGGCTTTAGGTGAAGAATTTTTATTTTTTATTTTAAAAAAGAAGACACTTTTATATTTTATTTGATAAAATATGAATGTATGGGGGGTAATATAATTTTTTCTAAATATAAGACATGGAAGAATGAGAATTTAATAAAATAACAAAAAAAAAAACAAGTGTGAGACAAGTTAAAAATGACAATGAATAAAAGAAAAAGAGAGAGAAAATAAACCAAGCAAAAATTAAATTGAGTGTATACAACACAAACTGGATATAAGAGAGTGAATGAGAGGAGGAAAAAAAAAGAGTTTTTATTTTTATTTTTTACTTCACTTTTATTTATTAAACAGCAAACTTCTATATATTGTGCATGCATGTGTTTCCTTTCTTTGTGTCTAAATTTCTCTCCCTTTGTTTTTGCCATTTTTTTTCTTAAAACTAAAAGCTGAAGTTTTTTATATCATAGGCTTCATTAGACTGTGTTTAGTACTGACTTCACTACTATTTATAATCACTATTATTTACAATTTTTTTTTATTATTATCTATAAATTATCTGAAATTACGTCATTATCCAATCGGACAAATGCCTACGCTGCCTAACCCATAGTGTGAGTTTCTTTAGTTAACAAGCCTCTGGCCCACAACAACCTAGTGCAGGTCTTTTTGCGAAAATTCTTGCTACATGGTGCAATGACCCCGCGGCACACTTGCGTCCTTTTTTCTTTTCTATTTTTTCCTATGACACGGAGTAGTCAATAAGCTAATGTTTTTTTCTATTTTCTTTTTGAATTTTTAAATAAAAAAATAAAATGATTTTAAAATAAAACTAACCCACCATTTATTACAATCTTTAAGGAGATTTTTTTTAATTTTTCCTAAGCTTCTTTCTTTTGTTTATTTGTAAGAGAGGAAATCGGAAAGGGGATGCAAAATGATAAATACATATAACTTTTCACAACACTTATGTGATGTCATTTTAGAGATATTTTTGTAAAATACCTTATAAAAATAACATCATTTTATAAAAATATCTTTATTTTATATAGTAATGTTAGGTACAAGTTCTAAATAGACAAGTTATATATAAGTCATTTGTAAAAAAGTAGGTCTCACTAATAAAAAACAGTTTAGATTTTTTTTTTTTTTTTTTTTTTTATATAGTTTTTCAAAGTGGGGTTTACTCTTTTTACAAAGACTTGCGTGTGACTTATGATCTATTTGGGATTTGTCTGGTAACCCGTACAAGGTATCCAAATCCGTTTTTGTCTCAATGGAAAGGTTGAAATTTACTCTGGGTTTCTTTGGGGTTTTGACGGTGGATTGTTTGGGGTGTAGTGGAGGGTTGGTTTTATTTTGGAAGAAAGATTTGGATTGAACTCTATTATCCTACTCTAAACATCATTTTGATGCCTAGGTAGTGGATAAGGTCATGGGTTTGAAAAGTCGTATTTCTGCTATGTATGGTCATCTTGATGTTAGTAAGAGAAGTTTAGTGTGGAATTTGCTGAAGAGTCTGTCAGTGAGGACTCCTACTCCTTGGATGTGTTTTGGTGATTTCAATAAGATCATATCTAATTCTTAAAAAAGAGGGGTAGGACTTGCCCAAGTAGTCAAATGCGTGGTTTTCGCGATGCATTAGATTTTTGTGGATTGCAAGGGATTGATTCTAAGGGTCCTATGTTTACTTGGTCTAATTTGAGAGAGGGTGATGCATTGATTGAGGAGAGTTTAGATCGATCTCTTGCTAATTCAGATTGGTAATGTTCCCGTATGCTACTGTAAATAATTTTCTACCTTCATATTCTGATCACCATTGCTTGGTTATGAATACGGTTGGTTCTTTAGAGTGGTCTATAATGGGGCGTAAACCTTTCAAATTTGAGGCAATGTGGGTGGAAAATAAGGGTTGTGTAGAAATTATTACTAGTGTTTGGCACAAGGTAGATGGTGGGGATGTTGTTAGTGGTTTAAGTACTGCTCTTCTTTCCTATCGAAGGGGTTTGAAAGTGTGAAATGCTGTCTAGTTTGGTAAGATTAAAACTCAATTGAAGAATAAAAGATTGGAGTTATTTGGAGCAGTTGGTGATTCTTCTTCTAGTTCTTCTATGGCTTTAATGAAGTCATTATGTCATGATATCAACATGAAATGGAAGAATTAATGTGGAAGCAGCATTCTCATGTTTTATGGTTGGATTTTGGTGATCAGAATTCAAAATTTTTTCACAGAAAAGCATCACAACAAAGGGCCAGAAATTACATCAATAAGTTATGAGATAATGTGGGCGTTTGGTATGAGGGGCGAGCTATGGAAAATGTTAATAATTATTTTGAGGAGCTGTTTGCTATTTCTAACCCTTGTGATATGGCAACTATTCTTAGTGTTATACCACTTCGAGTAACTACTGCAATGAATGACGAGTTATTAAAACCTTACACAGAGGATGAGGTAAAATTTGCATTATTTCAGATGCCACCCATGATAGCCTCAAGTCCTGATGGTATGTCCCCTTTATTTTTTTAGAAATATTGGTCTATAGTTGAGAACTTGGTGATTAAATCTATTTTATGTTGTTTGTGTAATGGGTATGTTCCTCCAAATCTAAATGCTTTTGTGGTGCTTATTCCTTAGAAGAAGAAATTTGAAACTATGAAGGATTTTAGGCCTATTAGTTTATGTAATGTGGTCTATAAGATCATTGCTAAAGTCATTGTTAATAGGTTTAAAATCATTTTACCAATGGTGATCTCCGACTATTAAAGTGCCTTTGTGCCAGAACGTTTAATAACGAATGATGTGTTGGTAGTGTATGAATCTATCCATGCTATAAAGAATAGAAAAAAAGGTCATCGGGGAGTGGTGTCTGTGAAATTAGACATGAGTAAAGCATACGAAAAGGTAAAGTGAAGTTTCTTAAAGCAAGTTATGCTACAACTCGATTTTCATCATCGTTGGGTGAGTCTTGTGAAGTCATGTATTCGTTTAGTTTCATATCGTGTTTTGTTGAATGGGGTGCCTACCTTTCCTTTTGTTCCTTCCCATGGTTTGCGTCAAGGTGATCTTTTGTCACCTTACTTTTTTGTGTTATGCACAGAAGCTTTATCATCTCTGTTGAGGTATGCTAATAATTGTCGAATGATTAATGGTGTTAAGGTTTGTTCTCGGGCACTTGCTATTAATCATTTATTTTCTTGCAGATGATAGCTTATTATTTTGCCAAGCCACTTGTGCTGAAAATAAGGCATTGAGACAACTATTGGCCTCTTATGAATATGTTTCGGGGCAACAATTGAACGTGGATAAAACCGAGTTGCTATTCATCCCTCATGTGAGCAAGGATGATATTTAATCTATTATGGTAATTTGGAATCTCTCTTCATTACAACATCATTCTTGGTATTTGGGGCTTCCCTCATTTGTTGGGAGTTCTAAAACTGTTACTTTTCAAGATTTGAAAGAGAAGGTGTGGGGTAAGCTTCAGGGGTGGAAAGAACCGTTACTATCTCAAACCGGAAAGGAAATTTTAATTGAAGTAGTGGTTCAAGTGTTACCAACATATACAATGAGCTGCTTTCAGTTGCCTAATAGATTTTGTGGTGAGTTGGAAGCTATGTCTGCTCATTTTTTGTGAGGACAAAGAACTTCAAAACGTAAGATGTATTGGGTGAGTTAGAAGCAAATGTGTGATTTGAAATTTAGAAGAGGGATGGGTTTTAAAAATCTAAATATGTTTAATTTGGCTCTACTTGCTAAACAAGGGTAGAGATTGTTAACAGAACCACCATCTTTGTTATTGTGGGTATTTAAAGCCAAGTATTTTCCTAATGTGGATTTTTTGCATGCTAGTTTACCAAAAAAGCCATCCTATGTTTGGTGGAGCATTTTTGCTTCTAAGAAGATTTTGTATACTGGATGTATGTGGAATGTTGGTTAGGGTGACAAAGTCCTTATCGTGCTAGATAGATGGCTACCCATGGATGTTCATGTGCTGCCTCAATTTTCTCAGCATATTATTCAGCTTGATACCACTGTTGATTATTTATTAATGCAAAATTTGTCTTTGTGGAATCGGGAGTTGGTGTTTTCAATTTTTCTTGCTAATGTGGCTGCCTCTATATGTTCCATTCCTTTGTTGTCTAGACAGGAAGATGATAGAATTATGTGGCTGGGTACCAAAAATTAGGCTTTGTGAAGATACTCTTCCATTGAAGAGGAACCTTTGTTGAGAGATTGGAGTTTAGCTTTCATCTACTGAACTCGATCATGAGTATGTCGACCATACAACGTTTCAAGGACATCACAAGCTTCATGAGACGTTTCAGTGTTGATGACTTGTGAGAGAGGTCCATCCAAAAGAGAGCTGTTAATCCATCCAAGGATTAACTGGTCAATACGTAACCACTTGGTTGTAGCGAGGTTGATAGTGATTTCACCATTTTCTCCAAGGAGTGGTGGGAAGGCAAGGAAGCTTATTGGTGACTTAACCAAGAAGTCCATGACCACAAAAACAGGGATAACTTGGGCTTTTCAAAGGAGATAATTTTTTGAGGTTAGTTTCGTTGATATGTCAGGAACATTGGTTTTGAAGGAAGCGAAATCTAGATAAGCAAGCTTGTCCACATGGATCATTTAGGTTGAAGATGAGGAAGCCATGGAAATAACCCCGTTGGGCTGCTGATACCATGTAAGTGAAAATAGCCTGCATAATGCATGGCTTGTTCTTTACTTAAATAAAATAGCTTGAAAATACTGTGATGACCCGCTTTTACATATATTTTCATTGAATGAGTTGTTTTTAATTTAATTAATATAATAATTTTTTTTATTTTAAATTATTGTAATTTAAATTGGTTTTATTTTATTTGATGTTGTGTTTAATTTATTTTAGTCGTTTTATGGTTTTTAAAATCGTTTTCGTCGGGTTAGTTTTTGGACTCCGGAGGTGAGGATTGGATTTCATTTCATTTCTTTTCTCTTTTTCTTTTCCCCTTTTTTCTTTTTCCCTTTTCCTTTTCTTCTTTTCTTCTTTCTTTTCTTCTTCTTTTTCCTCCTCTCCTGTGCGCTGCTTCTCTCTTCCCTCTCTCCCGTTGCCAGTCTGTCCACAGCCCAGAACCACCACCACCGGCCGACGTGGCCGACACAACCACCACCATCTGACTCCCCTCCGGCCGGTGCACCATCCCACCAAAAATCACCTCCATCCAAGCCACCGATCACTACCTAAAGCACATCTAAGCCGCACGGCTTTTTGCAGTTTCCGGCGCCGTCGCTCCACCTCCGGCCACCACCTCTTTACAACTTCTTCCCCTACCTCTTGCCGTCCTAACCCACTCAATTTCAGCCTCGATCTGTTGCCGGAGCAGCTCCCACGAGCTCAACTCCGTTCAGCCCCTTTTTGCACTTCCACGGCCGTTTCCACCGCCACCCACGGCTAGGGGTGAATTCGGTCCGGTCCGGTCCGGTCCGAGGAGGTTTTACGAACCGGACCGGACCTATTCGGTCCAGGGTTTTCCCACCCTGGACCGGACCGAACTTCATACGGTCTGGTCCGGTCCGGTCCCATTCGGTCCGGTCCGGTCCGGTCGGTCCGTTCGGTCCACCCTATGAGTTTTTTTTTTTTTTTTTTTTTTTTCAATGACATTTTGTTTAATACTTATATAATTATATTGTGACATATTTAATATATATACATATACTATACTATTATATATATTAGTAATACACTACTACTATTAGTAATAGTGATAATTATATATGTAACTATATCATGTAATAATAATAGTAATAATAGTAATATATGTAACTATATGTAATATTAATAACTAATACTATTAGTCTATTAGTACTAATACTATAACTAATAAATATATGTAATATTATATTAAATAATAGTAATACTCTTATTACTAATATTCTATGTAGTTATAGTGATTTAATGCTAACATATTACATATTAAGTTAACTATACTAATACTATTATAAATTTACAAATATATGATATATTATAATTTATACTATAACTTTTATAATATGTTAATACATTAATATATATACTAGTACTAGTATTTATCAAAAAAAAATATATATATACTAGTACTATATTTTTTTTTGATCGGTTATACTAGTACTATATATTATAGTTAATAGTTATATATTAAAGAATATAGTAATACATTGATACGAAATATATATATAATATAGTTATAGACTTACAATGATTTAGTTATTATGAATTTATAATTAGTATAACTATATAATTGTATTAGTATTAGACTATTAGTAATTCAACTATTATATAAATAATAATTTTTTTTTTTAATCTATTCGGTCCGGTCCGGTCCGGTCCGGGGTGAAAAACCCCCGGACCGGGACCGGACCGAATACCTTCGGTCCCTTAAAAATTGGACCGGGACCGGACCGGACTCATTCGGTCCGGTCCGGTCCGGTCCAAAAATGACCGGTCCGGTCGGTTTTTCCGGTCCGGACCGTTCGACTTTCAGCCCTACCCACGGCCAAAGCTCACTTCCATTAGCTTTCATAAACATCTCTAGGCCATTCCCTATCAATTTCGTATCTTGGTTTGTCCCCGTTCGAAAGTGGATAATTTACAACCCACTGTCACAGTGTAAAATACACTGTTACGTTGATTTTTCTCCGCCGTTTGCAACGTCGTGAGCTTTTGAAAAATACCTTATAGCGCTGTAAGTATTTTTCAAACTCTACTTTTAGATTTAAATATATTTTGCTCTTACAATAAATCTTTAACTGCTGGTTGGTTGATTCCGGACTGAGTTCGAGGAGTTCGGGGGTCGGATGGATTGAGGGTGAAGTTGATTGATTTTGTTGATTTGTGATTGGTTGGTTATTTGTGCCTTGAGGCGTGCATTACATGGAGCATACATGTGCATTTTATTTAATTTGAGAAAATTCGATTTTAATCGTGTAAATAGATTTTCAGGTGCGTGTGTATCACGACCCCAAGCGGGGATGGGGTATTATCTCGGTGGAGCTCTTCTGGTTATTCAAGAGTGGATAATACTGAGTGACATCCCCTGAGTTGTCGCTGGGCGATGACTGGATAGCACGATACAGTAAAGCTGTCGTGTCGACTCCGTGGTCCCTAGAGTGGCAGGGACTAGAGAATGGCTTGATCTAGGGACGCGCTGGGCACGAGTACTGGGCATCGCTCGTTTAGGTGTCACATGCGTAGACATTACCTGCAGTGTGGCACAGGAGCCAGAGTGTGCGGGTGATCCCTAGGGGAGATCATGGTGCACGCAATAATTGGATCGGTTTTATGGTTTTCGGATACGGGCTATTTTCTGGAAAAATAGCGAGATTACGTTGAGGCTTTGTGATCCATTTTCTAAGAAAATGGTGGTTTCTTGCCTTGTGCCATTATCTGGGATAATGAGAAGGCTGATTTTAAAGGTTATGTTTTTGGGCCAAAAATAGGAATTTGGCGTGCGTGGAAAAATGTAGTTTTTATGGGACATGTGCATTTGCATTCTTTCATGCATATTTTTGAGTTTAATATGTTTTTATCTTGTGGCTTTTGGATTTTACTTATCTGATGCACCATTTTTGGTATTATAGATTTTGATACAGAGATCGAGGAGGAGGATGAGGCTGAGCCCTAGGATGCGGCTCCGCCGGAGTATTGATTTGGGAGTTTATGCTTTGTAGTTGGTTTTGAAACGATATTGGTGGTTTGTAATATTTTATTATGTATCTTTTGAACAGTTTTGTATTAAATTAGGAAAAAAAATTCTGGTACTTAGTTATGAGACTTTTGTTATTCGCTGCGTATTTTCTTTTGCACACTTGTTGCATGTACACACACTTGGCACTTGGCGATAGGGTGGTGACCCGTGTTGTCATCATCCGGACGTCTCGATTTTTCCATGTCCGTACGTGGGATTTGGGAGCGTCACAAATATCCTTTTTGCACTTCCACGGCCGTTTCCACCGCCACTCACGGCCAAAGCTCACTTCCATTAGCTTTCATAAACATCCCTAGGCCATTCCCTATCAATTTCGTGTCTTGGTTTGTCCCCGTTCGAAAGTGGGTAATTTACAACCCACGGCCACAGTGTAAAATACACTGTTACGTTGCTTTTTCTTCGCCGTTTGCAACGTCGTGAGCTTTCAAAAAATACTTTATAGCACTGTAAGTATTTTTCAAACTCTACTTTTAGATTTAAATATATTTTACTCTTACAATAAATCTTTGACTGTTGGTTGGTTGATTCCGGACTAAATCCGAAGAGTTCGGGGGTCGGATAGATTGAGAATAGAGTTGATTAGTTTGGTTGATTTGTAATTGGTTGGTTATTTGTACCTTGATGCGTGCATTACATGGAGCATATATGTGTATTTTATTTGATTTGAGAAAATTCGGTTTTAATCGTGTAAATAAATTTTCGGGTGCGTGTGTATCACGACCCCAAGCCGGGATGGGGTATTATCTCGGTAGAGCTCTTCTGATTATTCGGGAGTGGATAATACTAAGTGACATCTCTTGGGTTGTCGTTGGGCAACGACTGGATTGCACGATACGATAACACTGTCATGTCGACTCCGTGGTCCCTAGAGTAGTGAGGACTAGAGGATGGCCTGGTCCAGGGATACACTGGGCCATAGTATTGGGCATCGCTCATTTAGGTATCACACACGTAGACGTTACCTGCGGTGTGGTACAAGAGCCAGAGTGTGCGGGTGATCCCTAAGGGAGATCATGGTGCACGCAATAATTGGATCGGTTTTATAGTTTTCGATACGGGCCATTTTTTGAGAAAATGGCGAGATTACGTTGAGGCTTTGTGATCCATTTTCTGGGAAAATGGTGATTTCTTGTCTTGGACCATTATTTGGGATAATGACAAGGCTGGTTTTAAAAGTTATATTTTTGGGCCAAAAATGGGAATTTGGCATGCGTAGAAAAATGTGATTTTTATGGGACATGTGCATTTGCATTCTTTCATGCATATTGTTGAGTTTAATATGTTTTTATCTTGTGGTGTTTAGATCTTACTTACCTGCGATACCATTTTTGGTACCGTAGATTTTGATGCAGAGATCGAGGAGGAGGAGGAGGCTGAGCCCGAGGATGCGGCTTCGCCGGAGTATTGATTTGAGAGTTTATGCTTTGTAGTTGGTTTGAAACGATATTGGTGGTTTGTAATATTTTATTATGTATGTTTTGAACAAATTTGTATTAAACTAAGAAAAAAAATTCTGGTACTTAGTTATGAGACTTTTGCTATCCGCTGCGTATTTTTTTTTTGCACACTTATTGCATGTACACACACTTGGCGATAGGGTGGTGGCCCGTGTTGTCATCATCCGGACGTCTCGATTTTCCAGTATCCGTACGTGGGATTTGGGGGCGTCACAAATACCATCTTTTTTTTTATATTCTTGAAATAAATAAATGTTCTGATCATAAAGTTTTAAAAATTAAACATAAATTATATAAGCTTATAGGTATTTATAAGAGACTAACCGAGCTTATACAAGTTAATAATTAGTTCGTCTAGCTAGCTTGTGAAGAATTATATAAACTCTTGTTTAATAAAAGAATATTAGAACTCGAGTCGAGTCGATCGAGTTCAAACGACAATTCAAAGTTTAGACTATTCATAATAACCCAACTTGTTTGAGATCGATCGGTCTTATGTGCATGTAAAAACTATGTGACGAACATCAGCCAAAAAACAAAAAGAAAAAAAATCACGCCTAAGAATTTTCTTTACAGCCAAACGCGTGCCGTTCCCAACTTGCCGTTGATGTGAATTGGCAGTTTTGTCTAGGTTGCATAGACTTTGAATAATATAAAGGACTCATGTTTAGGACATGGACGTACAATTGTACAAAAGAAGCTGATCACGCTTGCTTGATTAAGGCAAGGCGTATAATTAATGAACGTCATGCCGTTTTAGAGGTATCAAAATTCAAAGGTCACCCACAAGCATTAATATGATTCATTAAAATTGCGTACAAGGCATGCTGTTTAATTTCTTTTTCTGTATTATTTTGACCAGACAACTAAAAAGATCAAGTTTGTTGGCTATAACATTACTACCGATAGTCATTTTTGTCGTAAATAACTGACTACAAATAAGCGTTTTTTTGTATCATGTAATCCAAGAAAGATAATATAGAATATGGGAGTAAAAAATATTAATGAATTATAGTAATAATACATTCATTTTAATATTTATATTCAAGATTTATACTTTATAAATCTATAGTAGAGTTTGTTAATTTATATCTATCATTTGCATTCATAACTTATATATAGGAATAAGATTTATAAGTAAAAATGTTTTGCCAATGTATATTATATGCTATTGGTATGGGTATATATGGTTAGTTATTTCTTTTATTTGCAAGTCGTGAGTAGAATATATCATCCATATCACTTACAGCGTAAGATTTGATTTGTATAGTTCAAATTTTATTTTATTTTTTGAAATCAAATTAGTTCATATAAGCATTTAATTTGCTAGGTGTGTTAACCACACCGGTTTATGAATATAATTTTTCAAAGTTATTTCCACCTCTCTTCCAAAGAAATGCCACTATCTCAAACAATAAGCCATTATAGTTAATCCAAAAGGAATTTCAATTGGAAAATGATTTTTACAATCTTAGAAGAACAAGTCTCGCATACTTATTTTAAAAGAAAATTGACAAATTTAGTGTACACATGAAAAATCTCACTTTACAATGGGCATCACTATTTTTTAATATGAGTGCGATGAGCTTGTATATATTTTCTAGAACTGTATCTAACATTCTTATTCTTATTCTATAGGAAGAAGCATAGCAAAACAAAATATTGTAGAAACATTAAATTCATCCACTTTTTTAAAATTATATGATGATTAGTATGGTATGCTTACCATTAATTTGTATGAAAATGACCCCATGCACCATTTTTTTTTTTTTGAAAGAAGACAACAGAAATGTCAAATGTGCTGTAATAGCATGCTAATGTAGCTCAGAAAAGAAATAAAACAAAGAAAAATGATGTTGTAATCCAATGCAGCAAGAAGTTAGCTGGGGATGGGGTTGTATATTTCCAAAGGGGAATATGCTGTTCACAGGGTTGTATATTCTCTGTGGATATGTAACAAAGTTGATCATCAATACAATGAGTGTACTCTACAAGGCTGCCGTCTTGTTCATACCTAGAGATGTTGATCTTTCAGCCTCCTAAAAGGCAGGTCTTGAAATAATAATAATAAGAGTGATATCAGCTCTCTCTCTCTCTCTCACTTTTTTTTTTTTCACAATTATATTATAAATGGAAAACTATGAATAAAAGAAATGGTAGTGTTATTGATGACGTGGCACCATCACTATAATTGATTGTAAGATAAGTTATGAAAATGTTATACAAATTTTTTTAATTATTCAACAAGTACATCGCTAAAAATTTATATTATTGAGATTTTACATTTTAAATAACTACCTAATTTAAAATACAAATGTAAAAATGATTTTCTGTGTATCATTATTGATATGTTCACAAAGTTTGGTGAGAAAATCACAGCCCTTTCCCTTAAAAAAATGTTTGGTGATTTTTTTTACTTAAAATATAGTCGTGAGTTTACAAGTGACACACAATTATTTTTAAAAAAAATGAATATATACGAAACCTACATAAAAAGAAAATTAATTTTTTTAATAGTATATCTCACTCTTTTTTAAAATGACTGCACGACGTTTACACACTTTATGACTATATGTATCATTACTCTTTATTTACGCTTTGATTAGTACTTGCAGTAGAAAATCATTTAAAACTTAATGGTAAGTTCTACGTTAGATAGTGATCTTTAAGAAATTTTTAAAGTGATAGTTTATTCTGGAACAAAAATTAAATCGCATCTCTTAAATAACAATCCTATCTTCATCATTGCTCCGGAACATTACAAAAATTAAATTGCATGTCTCTTAAATTATTAACTAGAACAAGCTTTACAAGCATGCTGAACACTACATTCAAACGTGACGATTACGAAAGGATATCAATAATTATTTGAAGATCAGAATAGACACAAAAGCATGTTGAGCATAGTCTATTCAAACAATTGATGATTTAACATAAAACCATCAAACTAATAATAAAAGAGTTGTATATAGTTGTAGAGTGCGCAAACGCTGCATAATCATTTTGAAAAATAGTGATTCACTGTTAAAAAATTAGATTTTTTTTATATGAATTCTATATTTACTTACTTTTTTAGAAAAGATTGTGTGACGCTTACCCACTCTATGATTATAAATATCATTTCTCATAATAAAATAACCGTTCACCCGATTGCATATCTGAGTTTTCTGCTATATTTAGATTCGCATCAAAGTTTGTAACGCGGTTTGGATACCTACTCGGGTTAGCCTTGTTATGACCTAGATTGATACTAATTGGCTATGGTATTAGATATAAAAGTCCAGGCATTCGAGTACACAGGTTGTAGCAGGATACTTGAATTGAACAAAAAAATCAGTGGAAGGAAAAATTATTCGAATAGAGAGATACTGTATTATCCAAATATATATTAAAATCACTTCTTAATCTAAAACGATCTCATTTCATCTCACTTCCTAATTCAAATATACAATTTTAAAAAACTATCTTATCTCATCTCAACTCAATAATTTCATTACTATTTACAAACTATCTCATCTAATTTTAATGTTCAAACTAACCCTAAAATGACACTGTTTTGAAGATCAAAATAATGTTATTTTATCTATATATCAAATTGTTTTAAAATGTGAAACCGGATTAAGGTACTATCATCCGAAGGATATAACTGTACTATCGTCCGAATCGGATTAGGTATGAAATCCGGATATTCTTCCGGGCGGATACCTTTAATGCAATATTGATTTTGTTTTCATTTAAAAAAGTTATAAATAGAAACTAAATAATGCTGTTAATATTAAAAGATACTACATTTTTAATAAAGCGGGTAATTAGGTAATTTCAAAATATAGATGGAATACCGGTAAATCCGTTGTGTGGAAGTGGAGGGAGGGACGGCAGGTAGAATAACAACAATGTATCGAAAAGTACAACTCCAGAGAATATTTGTTGGATTTTGAAACAGTCACGGAGCTGTTCTACGCCACACCTCTAATCCTCTCTTTCCTCTCTCTCTCTCTCTCTGTGCTCAAATTCTGTGTTTACCTTTTTTTGTTTTTCGTTTCTTTTTTTGTTCCCTTCTTTTCCTTCGTTTCTGTACTTTCTTTTTTTATATTTCCCTTCATCTTTCGTTTCTCTCGAATCCGTAGGGATTGATTACAAGCACCTTCTTTCTCTTTGGGATTTTTCTCATTTTCCTTTTCTTATTTTCGTGTCCTATTTTTGGTGTTTGAAACTATTGAGGCTGTTATATTTAGCTAGTTTACTATATTTGTTGCATAAAGGTTGTTTTTTTTTTTTCACGATTTGCTTCTTCCTGAGAAGAGCCAAAATTGGTTCTTGGTGATGAACTCCGGGTCTTGGGCTCCTTGTTTTGTGGGGTTGGTTTCATTTTTCTTTTCTTTTTGAAACTTTTGATTTTGAAGTCTGTTATTGACTCCTTTGCTTTTTCGATGGTTTTGGTTCGAATAGGTAGCCAATTAACTGCTTACAAGCCGATTCTTTGCTTCATTTTCTCCTAGTTTTGAAAAAACAAAAAAAAAATTGGCTAGTTTTTCTGGGTTTCCATTGTTTTTGCTATCTTGAAATTTGATTATCGAATTAAGATCAGAAAGATGGATTTAAGCAATGGTGAAGGAGCTGAAGCTGTCACGGAAGCTGAAAAACCCCATACTCGTGAAGGGGACACAACTTTAAAAGAGTCTAATTGCAGAGAGAAGGCCTTGGGCTCGAAGGGGAATGGCGTGGGAAGCATTAGCGGCAAGGACATGTTTTTCAGAGCAGATAAGATTGATTTCAAGAGCTGGGATATTCAGCTAGACAAGCACTTGAGCAGAGCATGGGAGAGGGAAGTGCAGACGCGAAAGGAAGAGTGGGAAATTGATTTGTCAAAGCTTGATCTTAGATATGATGTAGCTCATGGGACATATGGGATAATATACCGTGGTGTTTATGACGGACAAGACGTAGCAGGTAATTAATTTGTGCTTCCTTTTTGGTTTAATTTTACTTGGAATTCCTCGTATATTTGGTTTGATGATGTAACTTTGTAAGGTTCTGTTAGAATCTTTTCATTGCTTATCCAAGTGTTTTTAGTGGGAAATTTACTTCACATTTCTTAATGAATTTAAGGAAAAGGAAAAGGGAAATTCAGATAGAAGCTATTATCCCAGTTTTGATCGTTTCAAGGCCGCTGTAAGAAAAGGAAAATAGAAACATGGGTCAATTAATTTAAAAAACAAGAAGAAGAAAAAATCAGGGCTGGAGGAGGGATGGGATGTGAAATCATTGGGGATCTCCTACCTTTGGATGTGGGGTGGCCCCCAACCCCATTATTTAACTTTATAGAATTTTCGTTTTTGGTTTTGGTTGTATGGGTGGATTCCATTAGCAAGTTTTCGTCAACAATTTGCAAACAAAGTAATGAAGTTGCAGATTTACGTTGATTTTAAACTTGGGGCTCAAAGTTATCAAATTGAAAACTGCGGTATTAATGTCAAAATTGGAACGAGCAAAAGGGTCTCCTATTTGATTTCTCCTAAAGAAGTTAGCCATGCTGTTAGGCGAAGCGCTATAAAAATTTTCAGCCTAATAATAGATCTGATATGATCTAGAATGCATGATGATAAGATAATGATGCAAGTCATAGATAGCGTGGGTATAATAAGTGGTATGCATGTGAAACGTAATGAGTTTCATGAGGGATGGCTTTTGTGCTTCATAGGTTTCAAAAACCAATAATTTTGAGGCAAGATCAGATGTAAGCTGAATACATTGTTTTGAGGCATGATCAGATTAGCGGCGTAACTCATTAAGATGGGCTACTATGTGCATAAGAAACATAAAATAGACTCTTATTCTGCATGCTCTCGAAGTTAATGAACAAAAATAAATGAATGTATTGAAGTGTTAAATGTATATAATGTTCAGACAAAAACGTGCCAAATTTTGCATAGAGCTTCGGGGAGATTTTGGTTTGTTGCTTTTTTGTCTTTGAAGATCTGAAGCAAACTCTCAGTATCCTGTCAGAGGAATTACGTGCACAGAAACCTTTCTGTTAGTGACTATAATCCATATAAACCTTTAGAGAAATCCTTTGCCTATGACAGTTTCCCAACATTGAAAATGCTTGGGGGATTTCCCCAATCTTTTGAACATTTCTCAAATAATTTCCTGTCTTATGAACAACTAGGTGGCAATTTTAAAATAGGAATGAAGTTGTAAAAAAAAAAAAAAGTTCTAAAATAGGGATGTCCGTTTTTTAGCTAACAGTCCTTTGAATTTGGAATTTTATATCTTCATAAGCTGAAACCTTGTATCAAGCTTTTGGTGCTCTGCCTACTTCACTTTCTCGGTCACCTTTTTTCCAGCTCCCAGGTCTAAACAGAACGCTGAGCTTCTATTGGCCACTAGGGGTTGCTAGTGTCGATAAATATCAGCCTTAATTTATCCATATGTGTTAAGTGCACTCCTTAGTCAGCAGATACTGCAACAGATGTCTTAACTATTAGTATTACAAAACTAGAATTAATAGTTAGCATTTTGTCCTAAAATATCCCATTGATGTAGAATTTCTTCTCTAGATGTGAACTCTGAGAGTACACTATTAAAGAATCGATGCAATTATGTGTATTTGCATACTTTTGCATCTACAATACATTAAACACATAAAAATACTCGCCCATGTATCTGTTTTAGTGCTTTACAATGACGTAACAAGTACTAGCTTTAGTCTAAAGGACTAAACTTTCAGTTTCATCCAATGGCCCAAAAAAATTGAGGATTTGTTAATGGTGTCAAGTTATGCCACTTCTCTGAGGATTTTTTTTAAGACTTGCCACCCACTGTTATTCTTAATCTTATAGTGAAGATATTGGATTGGGGGGAGGACGGTATTGCCACAGCTGCTGAAACTGCTGCTCTTCGGGCGTCATTTCAGCAAGAAGTTGCTGTTTGGCATAAGCTTGACCATCCAAATGTTACAAAGGTAAAGGTTGATTTTTGCTGCTGTACATAGTGTGATGTTGTCACGCATCCTTGATGTCATCCGTTAGATGCTATGCATTTCTCTAGTTCAGTCCAAGCACACACACAAATACAGAGGCAGACTATTAATAGTCATTGACAGCAAATAAAAAGTGGAAGATGTTGGATTTGCCCAATACCAAATTGTAAGAATGAGGCTCAACCAAGTTGAGCTATATTTGTTGTCTTGACTTGCATGAAAAGTCTTTCCCACTTACTGATTTTTCTTTATTTTCAAATAATAATATTCAACAGTTTATAGGAGCTTCAATGGGAACTTCCAATCTTAAAATCCCTTCAAAGAGCGCAACAAGTGAAGATCATAATTCTCTTCCGTCCAAGGCTTGTTGTGTCGTTGTTGAGTACCTTCCAGGTGGGACTTTAAAGAAATTTTTAATCAGGAATGTGAGAAAGAAACTTGCCCTTAAGGCTGTGATTCAAATTGCTTTGGATCTCTCTAGAGGGTAGGTATCTTATATTTCTAGGCAAGGATTTATTTCAGAATGCTGTTGGGTTATAAACAACTGCATCATGGTTATATATTCTTTAATCCAACGTTTCAGGTTGAGTTATCTTCACTCAAAAAAGATAGTACATCGTGATGTTAAAACAGAAAACATGCTGCTAGATGCCCATAGAACTTTGAAAATTGCTGATTTTGGCGTTGCTCGTGTTGAAGCCCAGAACCCAAGGGACATGACTGGGGAAACTGGTACCCTTGGATACATGGCCCCAGAGGTACCTACTTGTTTTCAGGATAATGTTACTTCTGCAACTGAGAGTTACATCCTTGAAAGAACATAGCCATGCTTGTTTTGAGGAACTTAGAAGAAAAAATGGGCCACTAGATATTTGAAGCATATACCTATTATTTTTATTTCTAGCTATATTTTTCCTTCTAATAAGGCACCAGATTTTTTGCAGGTTCTTGATGGCAAGCCTTACAATAGGAAATGTGATGTCTACAGTTTTGGGATATGCTTGTGGGAGATCTATTGTTGTGACATGCCTTACCCTAATCTTAGTTTTGTTGAAGTTTCATCCGCAGTTGTGCGACAGGTTTGCATTGCTTTTTTCCCTCAAGTTATAAGATTAGGTTCTTTAGTGAAGAAAAATGATATTCATCATCCATTTAACTATCATCTTTTCACCATCCCTTGATGTAGTATCAAATGATTGGTATGTGAGTAAAACATAAACAACAGTTTTCTAATCATTTGACTCAGTAATTAAAATGGTGCCTTACTAACTGCATTATGTGTCAAATGCCTATCTTTTCACGTGTGCTTATGGCTAAGGGGTTCGGTTTAGGTTGGTATGTACTCAGCAGTTGTGCTTTGATGGTTTATAATGTTTGGTGCTGAAGCCAAAGAACTTGACTTGTAATATTATGTTGATGACCTATGTTAATAATTGTGTTTTGACAGAACTTACGACCAGAAATCCCTAGATGTTGTCCAAGTTCATTGGCGAGCATCATGCGAAAATGTTGGGACGCAAACCCAGATAAGAGACCAGACATGGATGAGGTGGTGACTTTGTTAGAAGCAATAGACACAAGCAAGGGAGGTGGAATGATTCCTGAAGATCAGGTTCATGGCTGTTTCTGTTTTACCACAGCTCGTGGCCCATAGTAGTAGTATCCTACAATGTGCAAATGCAGTTAGTCTTGCAGCATTTCATGGCAGGACTTCAGGATATGGCATTAGAACAAGCGGTTCGGTTTTCTGTCGTGCATTGCATAATATAGAAGCCAATTTTGAGTTTGTTTTCAATGTGAGATCCTACTCATTTGCAATGTAGGGAGATTTGAGGGCAAACAATTCATAATTGCAATTACTTTGTTGCATAATATTCTTGGATGTGAACTCCAAAGTTGTTAATCTATCAACTTTCTTGGGTATAGTATTCTCTCTCAAGTCTCATTGTGCATGTCAACTGCCATTTGAAACTGCGGGTTGATGCCGATTAGACCATCTCTGTTCGGCAAATTCTACTCCAATAACCAAGTTTTATTTATTTATTTTTTTTTTAAATTTTTTTACGTTTCCCTTCCTTTGGGAGCATATAAAATTGGAATCCTAAATTCCCTCCCATGCTCATCAAAAAGAGCTAAACTCTTAGAGTTTGACTCAAGTGGTAAAGGTCTTGGGCTTGTGGGCATGCTTCCTCGGGTCTAAGGTTCAAATCCTTTTGGGTGCAAATAATCTCTAGGGGGTCATCGGATTAAGAGATTTTCTCTATTAATTACATGAGATGTACTTACGAGAAACTCTTTATCAAGAGCCTGTGCACCCCTGAGATTAGTCGGAAAGTTGTTCTTGACACCCAGTGCCAATAAAAAGAAAAAAAAAAAGAAAAAAAAGAGCATTAATGACTTGTTCTAAATTCTTGCAAAAAGTAGGTTCAGAATTCAGATGCCATTTGATAGGGACTCTACACAAACATCCAAAGCCATGTATTGTGAATTTGTGTGGTGAAGCAGAAACAGAATACAGAACAAAAGATAACTTAATATCAGTTAATTGCATAACTAGTCCCTGAGTTTTTATCGTTTTACAAAGACTTGGTGCAAAGTCCAACAGACACAATTCCAAAAATGAACAGTAACATTATTTCAACAAGAAAATACCTGTAAAAAAATTATAAATTACCTATATATATATATATATATATATATATTTTACGTCCCTTCCTCTCTTCTATCTTCCCTTCCTCTATATTTGTTATTGGTTCTTACATGCAGGGCAACTTACATGGTTATGCCTAGCATGTTGTGTATAAACTATAAACCTTGAGTTTTTATTGATAAATTTTTTATCACAGTATCTTTTTCTTTTTTTTCTTTTTTAAATGCATGATTTAAAATAATAAAAAAAATTAAACATTTCTCTATATATTGAAGTTTCTAATAAATTGAAAGAAAAGATCAGGGATGAAAGTTATTTTTTTAAAGTTTTATGTGATCAGTATGGCCAATTTTATTTTATTTTTAATAAAAGGATGTGCATTTACCATTCTTGTGTGTTCATGTACTTGTAAAATGTATAGAAATAAATTTTTTTTTATGCATGTGTACATTGAATTTTACCTTTTCTACTTTCTTTGGTGAGTTTTTGGTGCTCAACGCTTTTCACTTCTTATCTTGAGAATTTATGTCGAAATATATGCACAATTTAACATTTTCGAGAATACTAAGGTTGAAACATAGATATTTAAAAAATTATTTGCTCTTATCAATCTGGAAGGGTAATTCAGGCCCTAAAAAAAGTAAGCATGTAAGTTGGAAGGCCCAAGCCTGAGGCCTCAAAAATGAAGCCCAATCATCTAGTATGAATGCAAAGTCAAGTATCCAGCCATTAGATGCTTAAATGATGTGATAAGTAGATAATACCTTCACTTTTTTAGGAAGGTTATCTTATTTGTTTGTTTGAGATAGTAAATGATCGACTTGGCGGTTAGTTTGTTCTTTGTACCCATCACTGAATTCATGTGCCTATAAATAACACTTAAATGTAATTTATAAGATGGATTCAGATACACAATTCAATATTCACTTTCCTAATTTTTAGATATCGAAGGTTCACTGGACATGCCATGCCGCCATTTTCTTTGTTGCAGGTGACTTGTGTGGTTGGAGGTGTGTGTGAAACACATCCCAAACACAACCAAATACAAGTTGGGTCATTTGAATTGTACTCATTTATGCTTGAAGTATATTAATCTTGAATGAGAAATACTTCAACTATAAAAAGATTCTATAAAAGTAATTTCATAAATTGACTTTACATGATATGATACATTAGATTGTAAATTTATTTTTATTGTAAAATAGATTTAACATATCATATGAAACTATATAAGTTTGTAGATTTATTTTTATAGGATATTTTTTTAACTACAACATTTCTCTAAATGAATTCATACGATTCATGCAAGAAAAATGTAATATACGGAGTATTAATTTCCTACTTAGTAGTTTAAGTAGCATTATCGATGTGGCATCCACTTTTTACGTGTATTTTCATTGAAAGAGTATTTTAATTTAATTAAAATATTAGTTCTTTTATTTTAAATTATTATATTTTAATTAGATTTATTTAGTTGTAATATTTATTTTGTGGAGCTTTCTTAATATTAATTATCGTTTTTATTTTAAGTTGTGTAAATTATTTTAATGTGCTTTCTTGTTATTAGTTACTATTTCACATTTAAATTACTTTATGCTTTATATATTCGATTGTTGGGCTTTATATATTTTACTTAAATAATATCGAGTTGTAGTGTTTTTACTTAGCTTTTAATTATTTTTATTGCACCTTTTTATTTCTTGGTTCTTTGTATTTTGGGTTGGACTCTTTTATTTCTCTTTTTCCTGTATTTTCAGACCCAAACCCAGCCATTACCTAGCCCAGCCCGTGACCCACAAGACCAGCCCCTCAACTTACCCAAAACGGCTTTGTTTTAGTGCCTTAAGGTTTCTTCTTCTTCTTCTTCTTCTGCTTTTCCTTTTCCTCCAGCGCCGTCCACCTCCTTCTTTTCTTCCTCTTCATTTCCGTCCAGCTGCTGCTGCTTCTCCTTCCTTCTTCTCTTCATTTCTTTCAGTTTTATCTTCTTTTCTTCCCCTCTTGTTGGGCCGGTTTATCTTCTTCTTCCTTAGGAAATTTTCTGCATCTTCTTCAACCTTTGAGCCAAAATCTTTCCTCCATTTTTGTTCAGGTGAATCCGTGAGCCAATGCTTTGTTTTTAGCCACACTTCCCTGCTTAGTTTCTTTCTTTTTCTTAGGTTTTTCGGGTGCATTAATACTCTGTTTTGTGCCGAAAATATTCTCTGATTTGTATCGAAGTTATACCCTATTTTTGGCTTCAATTTCTTGCTCGTTTTTCCCTCTTTTTCCTCTAGTAATTTTATGTCCTAGTTGTGTTTGAAAGACTTATTTTCATGCCCTGATTTTGAGCAAGCCGTGCGTGTGTTCTTGGCCATTGTCTTCCCTTGCCGTGTAACTATATTTCCAATCATCATTTTCAAGTTTTGTTTTAGAAAAATCTGTCATTTAAATCCGAAAATTCCACCTTTAAACTCCTTTGTTTTCGAAACCCATTTTACTCCCAAACAAATTGTATTTTTAGTAATTTATTTTCAAGCTAATTTGGGAGTTAAAGTTGGTGTTTGATCTTCCAGAAATTTACCTTTAAAGCATTGTAAGCATTTTCTAAACTCTATTTTAGATTTAAATATATTATTGATTTTACAATATATTCATTGACTGGTTGGTTAATTCCGGATTGAGTCTGAGGAGTTGAGGGTCGGATGGATTGAGGATGGAGTTGTTTGTTATTGTTGATTTTGTTATTTATTGGATGGATTGTGTCTTGAGATGTGCATTGCATGGTGCATTCATGTGCATTTATTAAATTGAGAAAAACTGGTTTTATTTGTGTAAATAGATTTTCGGGCACATGTGTATCACGAGTCCAAGCCGGAATGGAGTATTATCTTGGTGGAGCTTCTTTGGTCACTCGGGAGTGGATAATACTGAGTGACATCCCCCAGCGACAACCGGATCGCACGATACGGTAATGCTGTCTTGTCGACTCCGTGGTTCCTAGGCTGGTGGGGACTAGAGGATGGCTTGGTCCAGGTACGCACTGGGCACGAGACTGGGTATGGCTTGTTTAGGTGTCACATGCGTAGTCGTTACCTGGGGTGTGATACAGGAGCCAGTGTGTGGATGATCTCTAGGGGAGATCATGGTGCATGCAATAAATTGGAACGAGTTTTGGATCTTGGATACGGGCCATTTTCTGGGAAAATGGTGAGGTTATGATTAAGGTTTTGTGATTCATTTTCTGGAAAAATGGTAGTTTTCTTGATTTGGGCCATTATTTGGGATAATGGCAAGGATTTGTTTAAAGGATACGTTTTGGGCCAAAATGAAATTTTGGCGTGCATGGAAAATTGTGGATTTACGAAATATGTGCATTTGGCATTCCTTCATGCATATTGTTGAGTTTAATATATTTTTATCTTGTAGCATTTGGATCTTTACTTACCTACGACACTATTTTGATACCGTAGATTTTGATGCAGATGTTGAGGAAGAGGAGGAGGCTGAGCCCGAGGAGGCGGCTCCGCCGGAGTTTTGAGTTGAAGTCTTTGATGTTTAAAATTAACTCTATCGGTTTTTATGGCTTGTATTGTGATTTCAAAGAATATTAGAGGCTTGTAATATTTTATTATGTATGTTTTAATCGGGTTTGTATTAAACAAAAATTCTGGTACTTAGTTATAAGACTTTTATTATCCTCTGCATGTTTTTATTGTATACTTTTTGCATGTGCACACACTTGGTACTTGGCGATAGGGTGGTGACCCATGTTGTCATCATCCCGACGTCTCGATTTTCATATGTCCGTATGTGGGATTTGGGGGCGTCACAGGTGGTATCAGAGCGGTTTGGCTCTGGGTAAAACCACATGTCCCGTAGGTGTAGTACCAAAAAGTTTTTAAAGTTGTGATTTGGCATCCATTTTATTTAAAGTTTGCTATTTGACATGTTTTATTTAATTTGAATTTATTTGAGTTAGCTTGTTTGTATTTATTTATTTAGTTATGTTATTGCATGCTAGTATATTTTATTTTCTTGTTATGTGGTTTTGGTTTTGGTTTTATGTTATTTGATATTTAAATGGGGTCAATGGTTGTGTTATGGCAGGAGGATGGTACGATCGATAATACTGTTAGGTATGAATATTTAGTATAGTAGGCTGGAATTTTTATCGATGTGGCTTGCTGTTATAACATCGAGACTTGAAGGGACTGATATGGTTTAGGCGATCTTTGTGGAGTAGGAACTCAAGTCATAATAGGAGGGGGAATTAGCTTTAAGTCGCCTAAAATGATTTAGATCTTAGGTTTTGTAGAATTTATGCAATGAGTCTGTAGAGCAGGAGATTGTAAGTTCAACTAACATTAGGAATAAGTATTTTTTAAACTTTATTTTAGATTTAAATATATTATTTAATTTTACAATAAAATTACATACATGCTTAGTTTTAAATACACGTTTGATGGCCACTCATAATTGCCTATATAGGTATTGCAATCTCATCCTTAATTGCAGTCAAGTTTGGCGTAATTCGGTGGTTATGTCTAGATGATGAGATGATTTTACCATGTCAACAACCCCACTTTGGTTTCGAGAGAACTATATGTTGCTTTCGAATAACTAATCATTCAGTATCATTATTCTAATAAAATTACGCAATATATAACATGTTGTAACAATGAGTCTTTGCCTCCCAATGATATATGTAGGCATTCAACACACTAAATATGCGTTCGATAACATTACGGATTGGAGAATGAAAATAATTAAAGTAGTCCTTAGACCCCTTAAATGAACACTCACTATCACCATCACTGTTGCGATATATTTCTCTAGAATATGAGGGCATAAATCATTAAATCCTAGAGTGCATGAAAAGCCAAATTGATTAGATAATAGTAAGCTAAACATATTTCATCCAAAACACAGTTAATTAACAACCTGTTAACAAAAATCTACAGAAAAAAAAACATTTCATAATCAAACTAAATAATATTGAAAATTTACCCTCGGGTGGTCATGGAAATTGGTATTGAAAATTTACCCTCGGGTGGTCATGGAAATTGGGCAAGGCATGGAGGAAGACTTGGGCGCCATGAGTTGTTCCCTCTTATCTCATGTAAACAAATGTAAACTTTTTATCGAAGTCACATATACACAATACATCTTGGACAATTCAACCATGCCAATTTTGATATGCCTCACGTATGTCAACTAGTACTATCGCATCCATCATGATGCCATCTATTGCACCAAGGCATTGCTACAAATAAAAAATTGAGTGTACATAATTAAGGCCCTTGGATCTATTTTAGTTTGGTTGCAAAAGTAGTCAAATCAAGTTATTGAGATATGAGAATAGTGGAAAATTTGTTACGTCAAATTAGGGAGTATTTCAGGGGTTGCTTGCGATATAAGGATGCACATTGCTTGTGTGTTGTGCAATAATATATCTCCCAAGCTCTCATAGCGCCCGCATCACTACACTCACATGATGATTAGTGGTTTCACTGAAATGTTGAAACCAATCCCCCATAATGCATTGCTCCTGTGCATGGCCTACTAGAAGGCAAAAATGGCTACCGATTCCTCCACGATCACCGATCGTCTAGAATCAACCAAGTCATTTCCGCTCACCAACAAATATAATGTACGACATGTCCTCACCTCCATTTGAAATAAGTCAATGCAACTTTGTGGATGACCATTCAAAATTTCCAAAATATACTGATTTCCGTGCAACCTTATGTCGTGTTACAACATTCTAATATTAAAACCCAATTCTTAATAGACGAAAATAACAAGAGTAACAATCAAAATTGTCTTATATTCGAACTCATCACCACTAGAACTCATAGGCAAGTCAGAGCCGATCTGTTTGCCATTGTAGGTTGCATAAACCCATCTCATAGGGAAGTCAAGAATTCTAGCAACTAGTATAATTGAATGTATTATAATAGATAATGAAATAAAAATTGAAACAACAATGAAACTGGGACATGCCAGTGGAGGGTGAGTTAGGCAAGAGGAGTGTAGAACACACCAGTTTTGTATATAGTATAAGTCAATAGAATTTATTTACAAAACACTTAAAAAGCTGCTATAACATTGCTTTGCACATGTATTACACTGGTTACCCACAAAAAATAGGATTAATAACACACACTTGGGCCTTTGTAGAAATAGCACACAACACATGTAAGGGTTGGAGCATGAAAAGGGCACACATATCTAAACACATAGCACATCGAACACAATAACGGTACACATCACACATAGAAATTTGTTTGTCATGATTATTCAAAGTATTTCTTTCTTTAAATTGAATGCTTAAATAGGTCAATATAAAAAACCCTAACGTATTTTTTGATTTAAAAAAAAATTAACAAGTAATTACCTCCACAGAATTAAAGTAACATTGTTGACTTAAAACAGACATAGAAATTGTAAGTGACCCACAGAAACAGAAAAACATACACACGATTTGATATAGACATCTAACCCACACACATGCAAGTGCAGGCTATGGCTAACTCAAAGGGGCTGTTAATATTACTTAAAAAAGGAAAATGTAAGCTACAATAATAACTACTGATTTCAAAGCAAACCTCAGCCATGAAAAACACCGACTAGAAGTATATTGCACTTGATTTGAAAGTAATAGACCAACTAGCAACATAGGTAATAACAACACACCAAGTAGCGGTAGTAAGGCTTAGGCTTATATGCCATAGAATTATAATACATATATGAACCAGTTTTATATATGGTATAAAACAGTCATAAACATTTACAAAATACATAAAAAACACAGTGTAAGAGAAACATAGCATTAAAAAAGAGACACTACAAAAAAAAAAAAAAAAAAAGAGAGAATATCTATTGAGCCTAACTAGATACACTGCTTCCTACACAAGTATTGCACTGGGTACCCACAAATTAATAGTTGTCCAAATGAGAACACACTACAGGATTAATAACACACACAACACACAATGACACAGTGAAAACAACACTCAAATATACAACACAGTAGAAAACACTCATACATGTTACTTTTAGTTATAAGGTAAATAACAAACTGAGCTAAATTTTTATCTCTCACCTTTCTAAAGAAGAAGGTAAGGTTTGGGGCACCAAAAAGGCACCCATATCCACCAACATTGCTTAGATTCCTAATTAGACATGTTTGGAATAAAAATGATTAAACTATAATAAAATGCACAGCATTGTCACGAGGTCGCCAATATGTATGACATATAAAGTATTGGTGCAAACAACCAATATATTCTACTTACATCAGCATGGCCCTATTATCACAAGACATCACATGGGGGCTTAGGTTAATAGTAATCGAGAAAGTCAATGGGGTTTTTCTATATGTAGAAAATGAAGCCCCCATTTTGTGGGTTGTAGACCACCAATATAGAATTGACAAACACGATACAGACCAATGGAACACCAATGTTAAATTATATATAATTTTTCCAATGAAAATGGAAAATTTTCAATTGGAGCAGTAGGTTTAAAAATGTTTGGGAGTATAGAATAGCAATAGATTATATTTTTGTCAACAATTTAGGATTCTCTTCATGTTAACATAGTCCCAACCTCACAAACATCATTGACCAGGTTGCACAAACCCTAACAAAACCAAATAACAGCCATTACACGCAAACATAAACAGAAAAAACAAACAAACAACAAGCAATATCATCTCAAGGAAGACCCATTAACTCCATAGTGGGTTGAGAAAACCATAAAGTATTAATTGAAAAATTGTAATCTAGTCCCAACAATATGTGAAGATGAGAAATAAACCATATCAAAATACCCACGCCAAAACCATATTAGAATATCCACAAGAACAAGCGAATAATGAGTGTATTTTTTTAAAATACTAGAAAATACACACAAATGCTTTAAAAAGCATTGATCAATACACTTTATCAGTGTAACAAGCATCTTCCTTTATCTTTATGCTGTTCCAATCCAATTATGCATATGTTAGGGTTGTTATTTTCTAGTATTGTTATTAAAAGGTCATTTATTATTGCTCCAATTTTTTCAGTTGTAGCCTATTTTTACATTATCTAATTTGCTCATGTTCACCACAATAATTTAGGTTCGTTACTTGCTAGATTATTGATGACTCACCCGTTTATCTCTATTATTTTCCAGATAACTTTGCCAAACCTTTCCTATTTGAGATTATTGACTTTCAACCATTCTAAAGTATCAAATTTTGCATTAGTACGTTTCTCACATATGTAAACATCCTCTTCCAAATATACATCCAAGTCTGTCTTAATAGGCTAAAAACTACCAACACTTATAACGAAAGATTGGAAAATTGACCACCCACTTGGCATGGTTCGTGTAACAATATTGGTGGAGCTGCTCAAGGAACTTACATTAATGTTTTTTTGCGCAATTTGGCCCATAGCTATTGAATTATGAATTGGGACATACTCATTATATAAATCATGGAAAACTTAAAAAAAAAACCTCAATATTCTGAGAGGCTTCAACCTCAGGACAAATTAAGGGAAAACAAAACTTTATCAATAACATTTTGTATCTTGGATCCAATACGGCAACTATTGCCATTAACAAATTACATTCACCTCAATATTTCTCAAATTTCTCATTCATCCTTTTTGCCATGGCTTGAATATATTTATTTATATCCAAACACTTCGTAGCTAGCATTTCTTTCATCCTCCATAACTCAGGAAGAAACAAATTAGAAGTTGGATAGACGTTCTAGATACAATGTAGGTCACTTAATTGAAAACCTCCAAAATATCACAAACATTTTTAACTTTCACCCAATCTTTAATAGTAGGCATCCATTGAAAATTTTGATTCATATCTTGAAACCTAAGGAATGTTTCCTTCAATTCTATAGTAGTCACCAACATCAAGTAAGTGTTATTCCATCGAGTGGGAATATCCAATATCAATTTTTTAAAAGGTACTTGCAATTGTTTTGCAATTTTACTGAATTGTCCCAATCTTCCCTTATATGCTACCCAATACTCGATTCCTTCTCTGACACAATCAATAATATTTTCAATTTGGTCAAGCCCGTCTTGCACCAACAAATTTCTTACATGGGCACAACATTGCATGTGAAATAATTTACCCACAACAGTTAAAAGTTTTCTCAATTGAAAATCATCTTTGAGAATTCTAACGGCAACATCATTAGCTTTGGCATTATCGACTATTACTGTAAATACTTTGTTTTCAATACCCCAATCAAAACACTTTTGTAAAGTATTAGCAATAATAAAATCACCATGCGGAGATGGCACATTACTTTTAGTTCAAGAGCCATTTTTGAAAAAGTAAATCTGGATCCACAAAGTGACAAGTCACCACCATGTATAAAACCTTTTGGCTAGAAGTCCACATATTTAGTAGTGATATTAACTTTATCGACACCAATTAATAATGTTTGAACTTTCTCTTCTCAATCTAATATGTGTCTATACAATCATTTTTAGTAGTTGTAAGAGATTTTTTTTGCCAATGAGGTGTGTTTACCTTCATAAACTTATTGAATAATACATCTCCACAATATTAAAAGGGTAGAGATTAACTTCAAACCATTTGGGTGTTGTTATCCTTTTACACCCTCCAATAAAATGGGGACATGTAAGAGACTCATAAGACTTACGATAGGTGCGAATGTTTCCTTCTTCCTTCTCCCCTAGTCCTCCCCTCTCTCTCCCTGATCCCTTTCTCTCCTCTCTTCTCTCTTCTCCCTCATCTGGAATTGGAACCCATTTCATGCCCATCTCTCTCTCTCTCTCTTCTCCCCCTGTCTTCAAGAATCTCTCTCTCCTCTCCTCTCTTCTCCTCTGTGGAACACATTTCAAACCTATCTTGAACCCATCTCTATCAATAGATTTTGAACCCATCTCTTTCAATAGATTTTGAACTCATTTAGGCAAATTTCGAACAAACTCATCTTCCTCATCTAGATTAAAACCACTCAAGATATTTTAGCACGTACATGTTTTATCTTCATTGAAATTTTCTACCTGTATGGAACTCTTCATAAAAGTTTCTTCATTGTAATCCATATTGAGATTTTCTCATCTTCACTTATAGTGAATATTTTAAACTGTTCAGCAAGAGCAGACCCTATATGGGAAGTATTTTCTCTTCTTCACTTGTTTATGGAGTATTTTAGTGAGAGAGAGAGCGTGATGAGGGGGCTTTAATGCAAGCGTGAGATATATATATAGAGAGAGAGAGAGATAGAGAGAAAGAGAGAGAGGGGGGAGGGGAGATTGGGTAGGGCGAGGGGAAGAAGACGAAAGTAATGACAAAATTAACGCAAATTCACTGCATGGAATTATATTGCTAATTTTATTAGAATCCCTATGTGTTTTTTTATTATTGGTTTGTGTAAAAGTGAAAGTCACCCATCCGGTTCTTAGCGCTTCCGAAAAGGGTACTCATGGTAAAGAATCATATGAGAAAGAAGTTCATGTACTTTCTTATGATCATAGATAAAGTTTCCAATAGTGATGGAATTATCATTCTCCTTAGATTCAATGCTTATAATCTTTTGCTTCTTGTTATATACAACACGTGCAAGACATGTATCTCTATGCCTATGCCTAGTACTAGTCGAACTTGACTTTAATATGGTGAATAATGCCTTACACCACTTAAATTGTGATTTCTTCTCACCACTTACACGCGTGCAAGTCACACTAGTTGCACCTGCCATAGAGGTAGTAAACTCAACATTTTTGGGGTCACCATCTTCGTGGGTAGAAAGTATAGGGATTTCAAGCAAATTAATATCAATTGACTCATTTTTATTTTATATATATTGACTTGGATCCTTCATAGCAATACAACTTGTTCTAAAACATAATAATGCAAACTAATGTGGGAATTTATTTCACACATTTTCTTACTTATAATTGTTTTGATTAAGAGTGTTTTGTATGTTTTTTAACTTGTTTGTCTAGAATTTTAGGTGTCTTTTACATTTATTTAATTATTAAAAATTCTTGACATTTTTCAGGTGTTTAATTATTGAATTAGGTTGAAATTGAGATGACGTGAAGAGACAAAAATCGGGCTAGGCCTAGAGAGCAAATTATAGTTGGTTTGGTCTAGTCAAAACAGAATACTGTTCATTTTTTGGGTTCTAACTAGAGCTACATACTTTGGTTTCAAGTATTGTTTAGCTTGTTGGAAAGCTAAGACATAGGCCTAAAACTTTTATAAGAGCCTAAAACCTAGCTCTACCGTTTTGAAGTTCAAAACTGAGCATAAAAGAAGAAGTATGAATTTGTTCAAAAGTTTACTATAGCCCAGACCCTGTTTCAGTTTTCTGTATGTATCTAGAGTTCTAGAAGTTAGAATATGTTATGGATTGTGAAGGTATTGGAGTGGAAGCATGGCTATCGGCAAGGTGCTGTGTTTGTGATGCAACTACATTCTCGATTTGGAAGGGAAGGCTGTTGCTAGTACTTTGCTTTAAGTGGAAGCTGGAAACATTGTCATTTTTGTATGCATTTTAATTGATTGTGTTTTAATAGAACATTTTCGTTTAATATGTTTCTTTTCAATAAGTGTAACATTGCCGTTTTTGTTCATTTTGTAATAAAATAGTGTTGTTAGTTGATAAAACATTGCGTTTGTAATTGATTCAGTATAAATACAGGAAAACCTTCAACGAGAATTTAATCAAACAACTAAACTCCTCCTTCTCTCTCAACTCTTAACTTCTTCCTCTATAACCTTAATTTCTGGATAGTGACTCTCTTGAACTAGTCCATTCGGGTCCATTATAGAATAAAGCAAGCCTAGGTGTGTTGGAAAGTTGAGAATGAGATCTAAAATTTTCATGAAGGGCCCAGCTCCAAATTATGTCATTTTGATGCTCTAAATCTAGTTAGAATTCAAGCAACCAAGAATTCTAAATTTTCAACAGCATATATGAGGAATATATTTTGTTTTAAAATTTGAAAAGAGAATCGATTTTGAATGGATTGGATGGCCTGAAGATATGGAATGAGGGTTTTAAAAAGATAAATTTCTAGAAAAAAAAAAAGAAAAGGAAGAAAGAAAAAAAAAAAAGAAATCACAGGAGGAATCCACAAGAAATTCAAATTCGAAATGTGCTAGGAGATAGCCTGGACATACTTTAGTATTTTAACTGTAACTTTCTACTCACATATCCGATTGATACGATTATTATGGATTGAAAAGTTATCTTATAGGGTTACAACTTTGTCTCTAATAAGGATCTCAAAATTCGAACTCGTAAAGCCTGAACACGGCTACCAAGATAAGTCTAAAAAGTTAGGTATTTTTTAAGGAAAATCAGGAAAACCTTAGAGTTTCTTTTCTACCATATAGAAGCATATTATTTGCACGAAATTGAAGGAGGAGGATTGAAAGGAGCAACTGTAACTCTAAAACAAAGCTCACGATTTCTACAATTACAGAGTCTTTTTTTGTTTCTATAATTTTTAGTTGCTAAATTGTTATTAACGATGTTGAATTTGAATTTATATTTGAGAAATAATTAGATTGTTTTATCAGTTATGATTTGCTAGTTTTCGTATTCTAGGGCTAGGATGTAATCATTGAATTTTTAATATGATTTGAGTATGGTTGTATTGAATATCCTTTATTAATTGCAATTTGATGATTTCAGTTTTCATTTTTTGCAATTTACTGGCCATGAATTGCATGCTTAAGATGTTGAATGAAGTAATGAAAGTTGAAGTTCAATATTAGTTTGTGAATTCATCAAACCTAGGCAGTGTAGTTTAGAAATAAATACACACCATTACGACCTACATTCAGGAATTCTACAATATAATGAATTTATATTAGAGCTGTGCTATGTACAATCCCTATTTTGGGACTCCTTTACAGTCTGCACGTGTATGTCAACTAATTGATCAAAATGTCATTGGTCTTCCACGAGCAAGGGGAAATCAGAAGTTAACCTCAGGCCATTCCCTCCTTTGGTCTTCAAAAGAGAGAGAGATCAAACTGTGCCATCGACTGCCTAGACGCCTGTCGGCAACCTCTCCATCAAATAAGAGACTGAGAGACTATACACAACATTAGATACTGAGCTCCCCGTCATCCATTACAATATCAAAATCTTCACCAAGCAAAATGCCAAGTCTTGTGGAAAGTTAACAAATTAATGGTTTTGATTTGACCCAGATGAAGTTTTGAGCCCACATTCAAACAGGCTAAGTTGATTATCCCTTCCATTACCAACTACACAAAACTGAATTTAGTCCCAATTTTTCCACCATTCAAAAAAATACCCATAAGAAAAGAAAAACAAAAAACACATATAGCAAAGCTAGGCTTCTCATCCTCCAAAAGCCAAGTGAAAAAAAAAATTGAGCAAAAATTTACCTTGTTTTCTTTCCAGAACCTAATCTAGATCTTTCATAGATTAAAAAAAAAAAAAAAAAAAAAAAAAAAGAAAGAACCAATCCATATGTGAACAAGAACTTGAGTTTCCAAAGACTTCTTGGTTCGATAACGTCGAACTAGAAAGCCGAAATCTGACGCATTTGGCTAGAAATGGGCTTTCCTTGCCGGAATGTGATAGAATTTCGACGAGCCAAGCTGTTCAAGAAAAGGAAGATAGAGAAGCATGGGAATCCATATTATTACTAATATCGCATTTTGTCTGGTTGTATGTAGGAAAGAGTGTCTTGCTATGTTCTTGTTTTCCTCTCATTTTCTTAACTTTTCTACCATCTTAATTAAAAATAAATGAGTTTTTGTACTTATAAATATTTTGTTTGTGATAATTCATAGGCTCTACCACAAGTGCATGTGTCGTGACAAATAATAGTGAATATTGTATAACATTTAATCCATTTTTGTTTTTTTCATTCAAAAGAATTAAGTGCATGTTTGTTTATATACTACCCACATTTATGTGTAAATTACTCCAAAAAATTATTATCTTTCATACAATTTACAAAAATTAAATAAATATTTTCTTGGGTCTAATGAGAGATTTAGATTCATAAGAAGTTTTACTAAAAATTAAAAAATATAAAATTGTATACAAAATTATTTACACAAAGATAGAAAAGATATAACAATAACAGAACTAATTATATCCATGTCTCATGAATTATATTAGCATTGCAAAAGGCAAACGAATCATCAAGCCAACTCCTCAACAAATATATGTATTAAAGTTGCTTAAGAAATACATAAAATTACAAACAATAGCACAAATTTATAAAATATATAAATACGTACCTATGGTGGTGAGATAAAACTGAATCTCAATCTTGTGGTCCAAACTTTGTGGAGTCAAATGAAACTCCAAGGCTGAAATGAAACCCAAGAGATAAATTACAAACTGAAATATATATATATATATATATATTTTCATATGTAGAATAGGGAAAAGATCAATTTTATCGAACAAAAATTCTATGTGCAATCATTTTTATGTATTATTTGTATACTTCACTAATGTGATCAGCTGCATTATTTTTTTAATATAAAATAATTACTTTAGTTAATCACATCAGTAGAATACATAAAAAATACGTAAAAGTGACCGTAAATAATAGATATTTTAAAATTTATAGTGGATTCTCACAAAAGTAATCAAATGTGTACATAGTCTTAATATAAAAAAATTGGATTTGAACTCTTTATCCCAGAGACAAAAGTGCTACTTCAAAAACACATACCCAAAAAGCACTAAAAACAATCATATTGATAAAAGACAAAGCTTTATACACATTATTTTTATTAATCTTTACGTAGAAAGACAAAAGTCATGCATACTTACTTCCAAGGCAACTGTTACCTTATATGACAATTAAGCATAAAGGAAAAGTATATTATAAAAACATAATAAATAATATAATTTTTTAAATATATATTATGGGTTAATGATTTAAGAAAGAGAATGATATAACTACACTTAATAAATACATCCTAGATCGAATGAATAATATTTAACTTCGGACTAAAGACTATGTCATAAACACTTTATACAAGATATCCATTATAATATATAACTAGTTGACATTTATTCATAATAACTATAAACTATATGTCGAAATAAATTATTTTTCAGTTTTATACATACATATATATATATATATATATATTAGCAACATGGTATGTGTCTCATATTATACACATTACATAATCATATATAGTAACATCTCCTATATGAAATTATTAAGTTGTACGATTAACTATTGTACAAATTATAATTTAATGACTTAAGAAGTCTTAAGTGCTTAACTAAATAATGTATATAGTATATTCAATATATATGCATATATAGGTGACTAGGTGTAAGTAATTAGGTTATATATATGTATATGTATATATACAGAAAGATATATATGCATATCAAAGATGTATGCTAGATACACACACACATATGTATGAATAAGTTTTAATCGAGTCGACCAAACGAGTTGAATTGGGTATAAACGAGTGAGCTTTAACGAGGTTTGGCCAACTCGAGTCAAGTTTAATTAAGTATGTGTCATTTACAAATCGAGTGGATATCTACTTTCATGAACGAGTTTCCTTTTTCACGAATAGAGTTCAATTTGAGTTTAATTGAGCGAGTATTGGATGGTATATCGAATAGATTGGTTTATTTATAACCCTAGTTAAATGATAAATTTTGATTTATAGAAAAAAATTTTCTAGATAAAATTATGCCATGTAAACAATTTATTAGATATATTCAATTGTTAAATAAATCATAAAATAATTGTGTGTACACTATTATTTTTCACTAAAATTAAAAATAAAGAAAAGTGAGGCTATGCTCGTTTACGATATGGGAAACATCTTGGCTCGTGGGATAATCTACTTTATTGCATGTTTCATTTTTAGCTCCTGGGTACTTGCTCACTAGTACACTTCCACAGTTTTACTCACTCGGACAACCTCGAGCCCACCCAGCCAACTTGTTCCTGTTAGACTCAGTGAGAGTGCGTGTGATGGGACTTTGCAGTGGCAACAGAATTGCCGAAACTTCTTCGTTGATGAGGGAGTTCCTCTGTCAAGCTGGCGGGGCCACCGTGTTGGATGGAGCGTTGGCAATGGAGCTTGAGTGCCACAGTGCCGACCTCAACGAGCCCCTCTGGAGTGCCAAATGCATTCTCACTCCCCCTCATCTCATTCTCAAGGCTCTCTCTCTCTCTCTCTCTCTCTCTCTCTCTCTCTCTCTCTCTCTCTCTCTCTCTCTCTCTCTCTCTCTCTCTCTCTCTCTCTCTCTCTCTCTGTGTTTATATATTTGTTCTAGGAATGTAGGTGTGTGGCGGAATGTATATGTTTATGCATTTAGAGTTTTCTCCTTCAGGGTTTGACAGTTATATAAATGTGCATTATACAATTAATTAGATTTGTAACTCATTTGGACTCTGCTCAATTGATTTTTTAATACAGTCGTTTGGTTGTTGAGAAAAGGGACAAAATAATGTAATTTGAAAAATGTTGAATTTGAAATATTCATTGATTAGGGTCCAATAGATAGTTGATGGAAAATGAAGGGCTCCCCATTTATCAGACAAATAGAAAACAATACTGTAGGGATCAAATTAGTAGCCTATAATTTAGTCTCGGGATAAGATCGAAAATCAAGTTAAGAGATAAATTCAAGAAGATATAAGACAAGCGACTCAAACTCCTAAAAGGAAAAAGATACAGACTTTTAAAAGGAAAAGCCTTCACAAAGCAAGTTGAATTCCATCACTCCAAGGAAATAGACCTTTATATAAGGCAGAGACTCTCCACAAATTCTACACACAAGTTCTCTCCATAGAAGCTCTCACCACAACTTCTCTATGCTTAGACTAAATTTCTCCATTGTATTGTGGTATATGTGAGGTCATGAGAAATTGTAAAATCATACATTATAATGGATTTCGCCTCAAACAACCGGTGGATGTAGGCATTATGTCAAATCATGTAAATCCATGTGTCTCTCTTTATTTACTTTTATTTGCTTATTTATTATTTATTTTATGGATAAACACGAATAACATCATATCGAAGCCCGAATTATCATCATGGGCTGGTGATGATTCTTTCCTTCCTTCCTGTCTGTTGTGCAAAATAAGGTATTAATAGTTGACGCCGTTTGTGGGATCGATTTATTATCTACACAGGAATCGGGAGGAGGATGACTCCTTGGCCCATGAGTTCTTCTCCAGAATATAAGATAAGTTCCTCTACCTTGCATTTATTATTTTATTTCAAAACTAATCTATTAAAACATATCATATATATGTATATGATCCCGTAATGTGCATATATATATATATATATAAATTTTATATATATATAAGTTGGTATGAACACGGCATACACCATGCACAGCACATAATGTGCATCGTCCCGTGTGCTGTCTTACAACATAACTCCTAGCGGGGCTCGTTGTGCATGGTCCGCCAATCACAGAGGGCTTGTAGCACCTCTGTGACTGGCGCATCACAGTCTTGGCCACTAGGTAGAGCACTAGAACAGATTCGACGGTGATTTATTTGCCGTTATCTTGTCGCCAAAAGCCTGAGAGCAGGCAGGAAGCCACTCATAAGCTGCCCAGGGATTTTCAAGACTACTAGTGGCCACAACTGAGACCACATGGCATTGTCTATTGCTGGAGAAGTGCTTCTCGCCTTGTGGCATGACCGGATCCGACGAACAAAGGGTGCAACATGCTGCAGGCAGCACCACCTAACAAAAATTAGAGAGCCAACGAGCCAGTCAGCAACCACCACACGCTGCCTTCTAACCCATTGGCATTTTTTGTCACCGATGAGGTAGCCTTAGACCTCGAAGCTCTTTCCCGATGTTTTCTGTTGTCGTATGCCATTCTGCGAATTAGTGTTGCTGCCAGCCACCTACGTGCATGGCATGGCCCAGATCTAGCCAAGCCTCGGTTGTTTCATGTGTAGGGCCAGCCGCCTTCATGCACAATGTTGCCCAAGCTGCCCAAGTTTGACCACGAGGATGGAAAACTTCCACCGTCGATTCCTCGCCACAGTAACGCACTATGAGCACGAGTAGAGAAAGCAAGTCGATGTGAGCACACCACTGTGCACCCAGTGGCCTTAGTCGGTGGGCACGATGGCCCATCACTTCCTCTGCCCGGTGAAGGGCAAGGCCCGCCGACTAGTCAAGAATCAAACTGCTTCTCGCTGCTGTAAGCTTATCAACTTTTATTGCTGGCATGCACAGTTCACATGACAACGTTTTTGTCGCTGGAAGCTCAGGCTGTAGCGATCCCCAACTGGCTTGCTGGAGATTTCTGTCACTAGCAAGGTGTTGCGCCCTGCAGAAGAGGTCACCACCTTCACACCAATCAGATTTGCACCTCTACACCAGTTAGCCGCAAGAGTTTGGCACCCATATACAAGTAAGGAGACCAACAAATCGTCACCCCCATGACAGTAATTTTTATCGTCGCCCCATGGCGACCAAGCTTTATGCACCAAAAGCCCCTCGACAAAGTTTGGGTGCCTACTATAAGTCCATCTTGTCACCCCATGGTGATGAATCTTCATGCACTAAAAGCCCCTCGTCAGGGTTTGGGCTCCTACTATAAGTCCATCTTGCCGCTCGATGGCGACCAAGCTTAAGGCACTAGTGGCTCCTCGCCAGATTTTGGGCGTCAATTGTAGTGCATCTCACCACCCCCAATGGTGTTCCCATGGCCTGCCCCTAGTGGCGGGCAATGGTCTTACCTAAAGGAACATGGCCTTTGGTAGTCGGCAACAATCCCCACGTTCTCTCCATCCTTGTGGCGGACAACAAGCACAAAACACCTCCAACGTGCAACGACCAACGTGCAGCGACAAGCCTCAATTGTAGTGCATCTCGCCACACCCATGGTGGGCAACACCTTGCCAGATCCACACAAGTGTAGATAATAACTCCCTGCTGTTAGCTGTGTACACTACAACAAAAATAGGTTTTAGTGACAGATGAAACTGTCACAAGAAATGGGAAAAACGTCATGAAATACATTTGGTGACAGTTTCTAACCATCACCACCACTGTCACGGATTACATTTGGTGGCAGTTTACTGTACAAGCGTCACTAAAAATATTTTTAGTGACGGTTGGGGATGTGCTATTTGAAATAACGTTCGAACGTATCATTTTCTGTGACAGTTAGAATCTGTCACAGAAAATTACGTTCAAACGTTTCGAGCGTAAAAAAGACGAGCTGACATCCGAACGAGAAAAGGTAATATTTGTTGATTATAGTTCGGACGTATAATGTAAACATTCGAACGTTTATACGTGCGAACGTTACATTCGAATCTCGATTCCAACGAAAATGAAATAATGTCCGAATGTTTGTATCATAACGTTTGGACATTAATTCGAATGTTAAGAGAGTAGAGTTCGAACGTAAAGTGTACATTCGGATGTTTGGAACGTTAAACTTTTTTGACATTCGAACGTTTTTTTAACTTGGGTTTAAACGTTCGAACGTTTTGTTACTATTTTGTATGGTTATGTTCGAACATATTTTCAAATGTGTAATACTGTTGAAACGTATTTTATTTACATTCAAACATACATATCAGAAATGCTAAACTCATCCACTTAATAAACAAACCAATTGTTTCATATTACAGTACATATTTCACAACCAACATTGTTTGAAACTGTTTTCAAATTAGATGTTAAAAACGTAATACACAAATAAAATTCATTTCTTTTTCTTTCCTCGCCTAGCACGATTCTGTTGCAATGACATAACATGCTCTATTTGCAACATCATCTCCCGCTGCACTTGCTCTTGGACCTCACTACGGATTATTTCCTCCTGGTCTCTTTGTTGGTCTTGCAAACGTGTCTCTAAATGAGACTGTCGCTCTAAGTGGGACTCCAACTCTTGTTGTCTAAACCTCATATACTCATTCTCGCGTCGTGCAGCTTCTAAATTTTTGGTAAGATTATTAATTTGTGATGTCGATGAGGTTGAGGAAAATGAACCGAAATGCTTGACGGATCGTCCCAAACCTCTTGCCATACTAGAGTTGGGCCCAAGCACCTGTGTAAAATTGTCCAAGTCACTAGGAGAGGATTCCCCAGAAGCTGACTACATCTCCATCATTTTTTCCTGCAGTTTGAAAGGTCAAAACACACAATAAGTAACATATTAAAAGAAATACAAATAACAAATAATTTAATCACATGTTACATAATTTATTTAACAAAAAGAACACCGTTTACATAATTAATTGCAGTTGCAGGATCCATCCACTCACTATACTCATTAGTGAGCAGCAGCATAAACATGAACGAGGGAAAAGTTTTCAGAATCATCACGTTTCTAAGAAAACGACATTAGCAATTTGAAAAAGACAGTGTTAGTATTTATATAAAAGAATAATAAGAAAAAATATGAATTATTACGTTTATTAATTACTATTTTTTCAGCAAGACGATGGAATGATCTTGAACCAGCACGATGGTGAATAGTCAGAGCAGATCTATTATTTGCATTTGTAGAACTTAAGTACTACAAAAATAATTCCCACCGTTAATTGTAATATATGTACATACATATAATATAAACAACAAATATAAATGTAAATAATTATAGAAAATAAATCTAGAATACCTGATATTTTGGAGAGGTAAAAAGATCACAACACTTTATCCAGTCGTCTAATTTCATCTATTGGAAAGGGCACTATGTAGCCTCTTCAAACGTCTCAAATTTCTTGAAATGGTCGTGACATCATCCCTTTTGACGTCGAAATAGTATAGCCATTAACTCATTCACAGTTCTCAAATCCTCGCTACGACCAAAGTCGAGGTCAAATTCATCCTAATTATAAATTAATTACGTTAAAAATATGATAAACTAATGTAGGTGAAAAAAATGATATAATAAGTAAACTCACCAGCACATGACTTCGAATGTGTTCCTTAATCTCATTCGGCACATCTCTCCAGGAGCGCACATAAAATGGAGTGTAAGCTCGAACTACTGTGCCAATATAGGAGGAAAGCGCTGCTGCACTATCATTCACTCCTCCAGTGGAATTATCAGGAATTGTGATTTTCAGTTTACCATGCCTTCGATTTTTCTCAAGTGAGATGCCGCGTGTATAGCCACGACCACGATGAGCAGATGAATTAACTAATAGATGATAGTATAATTTTGAAGGTTATATATATTATTTATTGAAACAAACCTCTTGATTATATATAGTATTAATGTAAACATTCCTTACAGGTAGGTGTCGACTGTGCATCGTTCTCTGTAATGTTAACTTCATCTTCGGGAACGGACTCCTCAGGTGGGGAGTCGTCAATGGGTTCAGGACTTGGACTCGGTGGAGGAGGCACATTTCTCCTTTGTCTTTTTGGCGGCATACTTGGAAATGATTATATATAACAAAAAAGTATTATTAGAATAAATTTATATTTATTATAAAATTCTATAATGGCTGTATATGAATAAACTTTTTAGTACTTTTAGTCTTCATCTTTGGATGTATTTTCCATGGTTGTTTTAGAATCTCTCTGCATAACATCTTTGTCATCATCATTAAGCTCTTCTTCGTCATCCTTATCCACTTCCCCCCCCGGATTCTTGTTCGTCTTCTTCTTCTGACTCTTCTTCTATACTTTTCTCACTTTCTTCAATTGAATGATAATTTAATGAAGACGAGTCGAGATGGATGAGTGGGACGTCATCTCTACATAAGGGGAGCAACTCGAGTGCATCAAGGTCAACAAATAAGTTAATACACCCTCCTCCATCTTCCTGGTAGGCCTCTACATTTGGAATGTCATCTTCATCTCCACTATTATCGTAATTTGCACTCGTTCCTACTTCATATATATTTCGAGGGACAACTTTTTGTACAACTCGCCAAGTTATCTTTCCACTATCTTTATCAGCGCTTTTCATTGGATCGATCAAGTAGTAGATTTGAGTAGCTTGACAAGCCAGTACGAATGGATCATCTTCGTATCATTTAGATGCAGTATTGACACTCGTAAAATGATTATCCCTATATATCGAATCCTGACCACCGCATAGATCCCACCAGTCGCATTTAAAGACATATGTTATAGACCCACCCAGATATTTCAATCCGATAATATCACAAATGACACCATAATAATCAATATCATCTGTTCCATGACTCCCCTCGACCAAGACACCACAGTTTTGAGTTTTTCTATTACGTTCAAGGTCTAGAGTATGGAATCTATAACCTCGAATTGTGCATGCAGTGTATCAAAGTGCTCTGTTTGATGGACCACGGGCCAATGCATACAATTCAAAAGAGACTGATTCGGGATCACGAGCACGTTGTTCCAATATCTAACAATTTAAATAATGTCATTTATTAAATATTAGCAAGAGTTAAAACTTTAATCATGTAACATATATTATAGAGTTTAGTTCATACACATTGTTCAAACCATCCAGAAAATTCTAACTCGTGTCTTGCCACTATATCCTCAACGCCTTCCATCTTAAGTTTGTCCATGTGCTCACTATATAGTATAATTTATCATATTATTTTACATAACAATAGTTAAAGTTAACCTCATTATCTTTAGAATTATTTAAACCTTGTACAACGACATACCTGAGATAGTGATCAATCTCCTGACAATTATTTAGCATGTACCACCGAACTTTACCCAACTCTGTATCAAGTAAATCGTAACCCATTTGTGCACCCAAAGGTCATACATTTTGAGAAAACACTGATAGCTCACGAGGAGGAGGAGCAGCAAGATCAGCATTTCGTTCTTGACGAGTAAATCGTGTCTCAACACCGCGAAGATATAAAGAGCAAAATGTTAACCATTCATCATGTATATAGGCCTCTGCTATTGAACCCTCAGCTCTGGCTTTATTCCCAATAGTGCGCTTCAGTCGACCTAAATATCTTTTAACTAGATAAATCCAACGGAACTGTACCGGTCCACCCAACATGATCTCCCGGGGTAAATGTATTGCTAAATGGACCATGACATCAAAAAATGACGGTGGAAAGATTTGCTCAAATTTACATAGTATAGTAGCAATGTCTTCTTCCAGTTTCTGTAGCATATCTCAATTCACTACCTGAGCACACAAATCCTTAAAAAACATACACAATTCAGTTATGGCAACACGTACAACAGATGTTAGCTTCCCACAAATTCCCACCGGTAATAACTTCTACAAAAAGACGTGACAGTCATGACTTTTCAATCCGCCAATTTTCCAGTCATTAAGGCTTACGCATCTACTGATATTTGAAGCATAACCATCTGGCAACTTCACACCTTGCAACCATTTGCAGAAGTCCATCCTCTCCTCCTTTGTCATTGTAAAACATGCATGCGGCATGACCACCCTCTCACCTTCCACTCGTAAATGCAAATTATGTTTAATTCCCATTCTCTCAAGATCTTTCCTTGTCTTAATCGTATCTTTCATCTTTTTATTGATGCTCATCAATGTACCCAGTATATTATCACAATATTCTTCTCAATATACATTACATCCAAACTATGTCGCAACATGCAAGACGACCAATACGGCAACTCAAAAAAAAAATACTACGCTTTGTCCAATTCAATTTTGCTACGCCTCGTTTTCTCTTGTTCTTTCCCCGACCTTTGCCAAAATTGTTCGTTGCCACATGTACCAATTGTTCCAGGATCTCTTCCTCAGACAACTCATTTGGCGTAATTCTATCTTCTACTCGTCCATCAAACTTAGCGGATTCTGTTCTCTATGCATGATTTGTTGGTAGATAACGTCGATGACCCATGAAACACAACTTTTGAGAATATTTTAACCACTCACTAGTAGTTTCTTTATTACATGTCGGACACGCTAACTTTTCTTTAGTACTCCAGCCGGAAAGATTTCCATATGCCGGAAAGTCATTTATCGTCCACATTACTGCAGCATGCATCTGAAAAGTTGTTGATGTGGATGCATCATAAGTTCTGACGCCTGCTTCCCATAACTCTTTCAACTCTTCAATCAACGGCGGCAAATATACATCAATGTCATTCCCAGGTGATCTCGGGCCGGGGATAAGCAAAGTTAACAAAAAGTTGGGTGCCTTCATGCACCTCCATGGTGGAAGATTGTATGGAATCAACACTATAGTCCAAGTGCTATAACTTGTACTCATATTTCCAAAAGGGTTGAATCCATTAGTTGTGAGTCAGAGGGGCACATTCCTTGCTTCTATCCCAAACTCTGGAAACTGATTATCAAAAGATTGCCACGCAAGTGAGTTAGCAGGGTGCCTCATAAATCCATCATTTTGAACTCTTTTCTCTTTGTGCCACTTCATATCGTGAGCTATTTTCTTATACATGTATAATCTTTGCAACCGGGTTTTCAATGGGAAATATCGCAATACTTTAACCGGCACGCGTTTCTTATCCTTCCACCTCGACTCTCCGCATACAGGACATGCTTGTTTCTCCTCGTTCTCATTCCAAAATAAAACACAATCATTCTTGCATGCATGTATGGACTTATACTCAAACCCTAATCCCTTTCTCAACTGTTTTGCTTCATAAAAGTTCTTCGGCAATGCAGATCTTTCGGGAAGCACTTCGTTAAATAAGTCTAATACCATATTAATTGCTTTGGTTGACATTCCACACAATGACTTTATGTGAAGCAACCGCATAATAAACGACATTTTAAAATGTTTTGTACAGCCTGGATAAAGCTCGCGCTTTGTTCCCACATTTTTGAAAAATTATCTGAATCATTCAGTCACCCACTTGAGCCATTGTCGTCAACCTCATTCATAATCATCATCCACGTGCTGCAAATTTTCCTGCTGACTGAATAAGTTATCAGCTGATTTTGCATATGGCTCACCATGCAGTACCCATCAAGTATACCCCATATCCATACCGTTCACAAATATATGACTTTCAGCTTCATCCAATCCTATCGCACACAAATTTTTACAACCTCGACATGGACACTTAATGTAACCACGACTATTAGCAGAGGTCTTTGCAAATCAATGAAGGCCCTTACTCCACGCGCATAGGGTATGTAAACTGCGATGACCCGCTTTTACGTGTATTTTCACTGAAGTGTTGTTTTTAATTTAATTAATATATTAGTTTATTTATTTTAAATTAAGGTATTTTAATTGGTTTTTAATTTATTTAATGCAGTGTTTATTTTATTTAGTCGTTTTACGGTTTTTAATCTCGTTTTCAGCGGATCTGTTTTGTTTTCTGGAGTGAGGATTGGACCTCATTTCTTCCCTCCATCTTTTCTTTTCCCTTTTCCTTTTTTCTCTTTTTTTTCTCTTTTCTTTCTTTTTTCTTTTTTCTTTTTCCCTTCCTTTTTCCCCTCCCTTCACGCGCGATACCCCCCCATTCGTCTCTCTCTCTCTCTCTCTCTCTCTCTCTCTCTCTCTCTCTCTCTCTCTCTCCTCTCCCACGCCAGAAGCTTCTTCTGCCCAGACCTGCCGGCGGCGGCCACCGTGCAGTACACCACCCTCACCAAAATCTTCCCCTCCCTTCGGTGAACCACCCCACCAATTTTCACAGCCAACGGAGCTGTCGTTTGGCCAGAAAAAGCCCATCAAGCTACACAATTTTTGCTCCGATCTGCCGCCGTCGCTCCACCTCCGGCCACCACCTCTTCACCACTTCATCACCGACTCCTTGCCATCCTAACCCATCCATTTCCGGCCTCTAACAGCCACCGGAACAGCTCCCACGAGCTAGTTTCCATTTTGGGCATTTCGGCCCTTCCTCCGCCGTTTCCGCCACCACCCACGGCCAAACACCACTTCCTTTAGCTTCATAAACATCCTTAGACCATTACCTATCAATCCCGAGCCTTGGTTTGTCCCCGTTCAAAAGTGTGTATTTTACAACCCACGGCCGCAGTGAAATCTCACTGTTACGTTGCTTTCCTTCCGCTGTTTGCAACGCCGCGAGCTTTCTAAAAATACCTTATAGTGCTGTAAGTATTTTTCAAACTATACTTTTAGATTTAAATATATTTTGCTCATTCAATAATTATTTGCTATTGGTTGGCTGATTCCGGACTGAGTCCGAAGAGTTCGGGGGTCGGATGGATGGAGGACGGAGTTGCTTGTTTTATTGATTTATGGATGGTTGATTGTTTTCTGCATTGATATTGCATTTACATGGTGCATGCACCTGCGTTTTAATTAAATTGAGAGAATCCTGTTTTATTGGCGTAAGTGGATTTTAGGGTGCGTGTGTCTCACGAGCCCAAGCCGGGATGGGTTATTATCTCGGTGGAGCTCTTCTGGTCACTTGGGAGGGTAATAAACTGAGTGACGTCCCCTGAGTTGTCGCTGGACGATGACGGGAGCGGGGACTAGAGGATGCTTGGCTATGAAAGCGCCGGGCGCGGAACCGGGCATCGCTCTATGCACCGACTCCGTGGCCCTTCCTTGGCGAGGGCTAGAGGATGCTTGGCTATGAATGCGCTGGGCGCAGAACTAGGCATCGCTCATTTAGGTGTCACATGCGTGGTCGTTATCTGAGGTGCGGCACTGGAGTCAGGGTGTGCGGATGACCCCTAGGGGAGGTTATGGTGCATACGGTTTAATTAGTAAATGGTTTGAGTTTGATACGGGCCAAATGTGACTTTTGACGTGATATTTGGAAATGATATGTTTTTGCGCCAAATGGGATTTTTGGCTTGCGTGGAAAAATATGATTTTATGAGTTTTGTGCATTGGCATCCTTTCATGCATATTGTTTGAGTTTTATATAGTTTTATCTGGTGGTGTTTGGATTTTACTTACCTGCGGCACCATTTTTTGTACCGTAAATTTTGGTGCAAAGATCGAGGATGAGGAGGATGAGCCTGAGGATGCGGCTCCGCCGGGGTGCTGAAGTTTATGTTTTGTATTTGGTTAAAAATTATATTTGTGTTTTGTAATATTTATTTATGTATGTGTTGAACAGCTTTGTATTAAACAAGAAAAAATTCTGGTATTTAGTCATGACTTTCGTTATCCGCTGCATATTTCTTTTTGCACATTTGTTGCTTTTGTACACACTTGGCACTCATTGATAGGGTGGTGACCCGTGATGTCACCATCCGGACATCTTGATTTTTCCATGTCCATGCGTGGGGATTTGGGGGCGTCACAGGTGGTATCAGAGTGGTTTGGCTCTGGGTAAAATTACATGTCCCATAGGTAGTACCAGAATATTTTTAAGGTTGTGTTTTAAAAATTATGTTAAGTAAAGTTGTTATTTGATTTGTTTATTTGTTTTATTTGTTTGAGCTTGTTTGCTTGTTTTTATTTATTTAGTTATGTTTTTGGAAGCTGGTTTCTTTTGTTTCTTGTTATGTGGTGTTGGTCTTTGATTTTTGTTTTTGTTTGTTGTTGGTTTTATTTGTTTTGTTTTCTTAAAGGGGGTCAAAGGTTGTGGTGGCAGGAAAAAATGGTGAGACCAAGGAAATCTACTCAGGAGCCACGGGACAATACATCAAGAGATGACTCCATAGCCCAAGCAATACGGCAGATGACGGAGTTTATGCAGCAGAATTTTAGGCCACAGCAGACAGGGCCTTGGCCACAACCAGGAGGACCATGGCCACAACAAGGGGGTCCCTGGCCACCACAAGGAGGGCCTTGTCTGCAACAAGGAGGGCTATGGCCTCAACCAGGAGGTCCTTGGCCACATCAGGGAGGGCCTTGGCTATACCCAGGAGGATCTAGTAGCATGGTGCAAGCCGGATGTACCTATGAGCGCTTTCTGGCACATAGGACTCCATACTTCACTGGAGAAGAGGATCCACTTCAAGCTGGAAAGTGGATCAAGGACTTGGAAAGAACTTTTGAGGTGTGTGGTTGCACCGAGGCACAACAAGTACTCTACGCCAGCTATTTGTTGCAAGGAACCGCTTCTGATTGGTGGGATACCAAGAGGGTGATGCTGGAATCAGAATTGGGATCTTTCGCCGCTGTGACCTGGCAATGCTTCAAGAAAGAATTTAACGACCACTTCTTTCCCGCTTCGGTAAGGAAGCAAAAGGCAAGAGAGTTCTCAAATTTGGTTCAAGGGAGCACGACAGTGGAACAGTATGCCCGAAGATTTATAGAACTTGGGCGGTTTGCTCCCCACCTCATCGTCACAGAGGAGATGCGAGCTGAGTGTTTCCAGGAGGGACTACGCCCTGATATACGCCATATGGTGGTTAGTCAGCAGATATCCACTTTTCAGGACTTAGTGGATCTGGCCACCCTTATAGAGCGAGTGAATAATCTGTGTATGGGCTCCCCTCCGGGTCATAAGAGGCGGAGTTTTTCTGGTGAAGGAGGTAGCTTAGGTTCGCCTTAGAAATTTATTCAGCAAACCGGAACTTGACCTCAAGCGTCCTCAGGTGTTCGTATGGGAGGACGGGTGCCAATTTGTGGAGCATGTAATAGAGCTCATGAGAGCGAGTGTCGGCAGAGTGGTGGACCTCAGTGTTACCGATACGGCCAGGTGGGCCATATTGCTCGTGAGTGCCCCGTTAGAGTTCAAGGAAGCCATGGAGGCAGACACGGAGGAAGAACAAATCCAAGACAAGCAGTGCAAGCCTGGGTCTATGCTGTCACACTCAGAGATGTGGATGATGAGGCGCCAGCGACCCATGATGCTGGAGTAATTACAGGTATGGATTTAATTTAATTTTATGTTGGATTTAATTTTTGGTGTATTTGGTTTCTCCTTTGTTTTTTTTGGATTTCATGGGTTAATGTCTTTGGTTCAGGAAGAGTCCGTTTATATGAGTTTTATGCTTGCACTTTGTTTGATTCGGGTGCTTTACAATCATTTGTATCTTCCACATTTACGCGGATGTGTAATTTGGTCACGGAACCTTTGCCAAAGTCATTGGTAGTGGCTTTACCCGATGGTGAAATGGTGTGGTGTTCCAAAGTTGCGTTGGGATGCCTGTTAAATTTTGATGGAAGGTTCTTGGATGCTGATTTGGTGGTGTTTAAGCTGTTGGGTTTTGATATCATTCTTGGGATGGATTAGCTATACCGATATTCTGCGAGTATTAATTACAGAAGTCGGGTAATTACCTTTCAGCTTCCAGATGGTGATTGTCTGGAATTTGCGGGGAGTAAGTTAAAAGAAAAGCCGGTAATTATATTGGCAATTCAAGCAAGAAGAGAGATTGCATGGGGAGTGAATGCATTCTTAGTCCAGATGGTGTCCACGCCGTCTGAGAAGAAGTCTTTGGTAAACATTCCAGTTGTGGAAGAATTTCCCGATGTGTTTGTGGATGACTTGCCTGGACTACCCCCTATTCGAGAAATGGAGTTTGTTATAGACTTATAACCTGGAGCGGCTCCTGTACATAAAGCTCCTTATCGCATGGCACCGGCTGAATTAAAAGAGTTGAAGGCTCAGTTGCAAGAGCTGGTAGAAAAGGGATTTATTCAGCCTAGTACTTCGCCGTGGGGTGCGCCAGTTTTGTTTATTAAAAAGAAAGATGGAACCCTCCGTATATGCATTGATTATCGGGAATTAAATAAGGTGACCATCAAAAATAAATATCCTCTCCCGTGGATAGATGATTTATTTGATCAGTTTCAAGGAGCAGTCGTGTTCTTGAAGATTGATCTGAGGTCGGGGTACTACCAGCTGAGGATCAGAGACAAGGATGTGCCCAAAACTGCTTTCAGGTCGAGATATGGGTATTATGAATTTAAGGTGATGCCGTTTGGGTTAGCTAATGCCCCTGCTGCTTTTATGGATTTAATGAATCGAGTATTTCAACCTTATCTGGATTCCTTTGTGGTAGTATTAATTGATGCTATTCTGATTTATTCCCAAGATGTCGAAGAGGATGTGTATCATCTTCGTCTAGTACTTGGAAAATTGAGAGAATACCAGTTATACGCCAAGCTCAGCAAGTGTGAATTCTGGTTGGAGGAAGTCAGATTTCTTGGGCATGTGATTTCTCAAGATGGAGTGGCTGTTGATCCTAGTAAGGTGGAAGCCATTTTGTCATGGCCGCGTCCGACTACAGTGCGCGAGATCCGGAGTTTCTTGGGACTTGCCGGATATTACTGAAGATTTGTGGAGGGATTTGCTTGCCTATCCGGACCTTTCACAGCTTTGACTCGGAAGAATGCAGAATTTGTTTGGTCAGATAAGTGTGAGAGAAGCTTCCAAGAATTGAAGAGCAGGTTGACGACAACACCAGTGTTAGCGCTTCCAGAATCGCATAAGCCATTCGTAGTCTTCAGCGATGCGTCTAAATTCAGTTTGGATTGTGTCCTTATGCAGGAAGGACGGGTTGTTGCCTATGCATCTCGTTAGCTAAAGGACCATGAGAAGAATTATCCGACTCACGATTTGGAATTGGCTGCGATCGTGTTTGCTCTCAAGATCTGGCGGCACTTTTTGTATGTGGAAGTATGTGAAGTATATACTGATCACAAGAGCTTGAAGCACTTGTTTTCCCAGAAAACTCTGAACATGAGGTAGAGGCGATGGCTAGAGCTAATCAGTGACTACCAGTGTGAGATCAAGTACCATCCGGGGAAGGCAAATATAGTTGCTGATGCTTTGAGGCGAAAATCGCACTTGGAAGATGAAGCCGAGCCGTCGGAATTGGATTCTTTGCTTTGTGGGATGAGAAGGCTCCTTATTGAAAGTTCACAGCAAGAAGAGATTCTATCTTCAGTTCTTGACATTCGGGTAACTGATTTTGAAGAATTGAAGACTCTTCAAAGGAAGGATCCGAAGCTGCTGAATATCAGAAAAAGAGTCAGAAAATCTCGAGAGCCGTTGTACTATAGCATGGATAAAGATGGAATACTTTGGTTCCGAGATCGCAGAGTGGTCCCCAAAGATTCAAAATTCAAGGAGCGGATCATGGCAGAAGCTCATGCAGCCCCTTATTCAGTTCATCCCGGCAGTACGAAGATGTACCGGAACTTGAAGAAAAATTATTGGTGGTATGGAATGAAGAGGGATATTGCCTTGTATGTTGAAAAATGCCACACATGCCGTCAAGTGAAGGCCGAGCATCAAAGACCCGCAGGTATGCTCCAACCCCTCCCTATTCCTGAGTGGAAATGGGATGACATCACGATGGACTTTGTAGTGGGTTTGCCGAGAACGCCTAGTGGGAAAAATTCTGTTTGGGTGATTGTTGACCGGTTAACGAAGAGTGCTCATTTCTTGCCTGTTAATAACACCGATTCCTTGGGTAAGTTGACATGCTTGTATGTGAAAGAAATAGTACGGCTGCATGGCATACCAAAGAGTATAGTGTCGGATCGAGACCCAAGGTTCATGTCCCAGTTCTGGAAGAGTTTGCAGGCAGCTTTGGGTACTAAGTTGAAGTTTAGTACTGCTTACCACCCACAGACAGACGGCCAATCAGAGCGCACCATTCAGATCCTTGAAGACATGTTGTGAGCATGTGTCATGGAATTTCAAGGGAGTTGGGAAAACCATTTGCTTCTCATAGAGTTTGCATATAATAACAGCTTCCATGCGACCATTCAGATGGCTCCCTATGAAGCTCTTTACAGGAGGAAGTGCAGATCGCCCTTGTGTTGGGATGAAGTCGGGGAGAGTAAGATTATTGGACTCGAAATAATTCAAGAGATGCAAAGCCAAGTTCGGATCATTAGGGATAAAATGGCGGCAGCTCAGAGTCGTCAGAAAAGCTACGCTGATACCAGGAGGAGAGAGTTAGCTTTTGAAGAAGGTGATTGGGTTTATCTCAAAGTCTCTCCCATGAGAGGAGTTAAGCGTTTTGGTAAGAAAAGGAAATTGGATCCGAGGTATGTCGGCCCTTTTCAGATTCTGGAGAAGGTAGGGTCCGTTGCCTATAGAATTGCTTTGCCAGAGTATTTTGGGGATATTCATGATGTCTTCCACTTATCGTCCTTGAAGAAGAGCTTTGAACAACAAGAGCCACGCTTTGTCGATCCAGGGAGTATTTAGTTGCAACTGGATCTCGCATATGAGGTTGTTCCGTCGCAGCTCATAGATTGGAAGGAGCAACAGTTGAGGTCCAAGACGATACCTTTGGTTAAGGTGGCATGGGGAGATTCGTTAGCTCAAGACTTCTGTTGGGAGCGAGTAGCGGACATGAGGGAACAATACCCATACTTGTTTGAGTAAAGACGGTACATTTCTTAATCTTGGTCACAGATGGTTTGTGTGATTTTATGTGGCTTGTTTTAAGTTGGTGGTTGATCTTGCAAATTTCGAGGATGAAATTTGCTCTAAGGGGGGGAAGATGTGATGACCCGCTTTTACGTGTATTTTCACTGAAGTGTTTTTTTTAATTTAATTAATATATTGGTTTATTTATTTTAAATTAATGTATTTTAATTGGTTTTTAATTTATTTGATGCGGTGTTTATTTTATTTAGTCGTTTTACGGTTTTTAATCTCATTTTCGACGGATCTGTTTTGTTTTCCGGAGTGAGGATTGGACCTCATTTCTTTCCTCCATCTTTTCTTTTCCCTTTTTCCTTTTTCTCTTTTTTTTTTTCTCTTTTCTTTCTTTTTTCTTTTTTCTTTTTTCCTTTTCCCTTCCTTTTTCCCCTCCCTTCTGCCCAGACCCACCGCCGCTGGCCACCGTGCGGCACACCACCCCCACCAAAATCTTCCCCTCCCTTCGGTGAACCACCCCACCAATTTTCACCGCCAACGGAGTCGCCGTTTGGCCGGAAAAAGCCCATCAAGCTACACGATTTTTGCCCCAATTTGCCGTCGTCGCTCCACCTCCGATCACTACCTCTTCACCACTTCATCACTGACTCCTTGCCGTCCTAACCCACCCATTTCCGGCCTCTAACAGCCACTGGAACAGCTCCCACGAGCTAGTTTCCGTTTTGGGCATTTCGGCCCTTCCTCAGCCGTTTCCGCCGCCACCCACGGCTAAACTCCACTTCCTTTAGCTTCATAAACATCATTAGACCATTCCCTATCAATCCCGAGCCTTGGTTCGTCCCCGTTCAAAAGTGGGTATTTTACAACCCACGGCCGCAGTGAAATTTCACTGTTACGTTGCTTTCCTTCCGTCGTTTGCAACGCCGCAAGCTTTCTAAAAATACCTTATAGCGCTGTAAGTATTTTCCAAACCCTACTTTTAGATTTAAATATATTTTGCTCATTCAATAATTATTTACTGTTAGTTGACTGATTCCAGACTGAGTCCGAGGAGTTCGGGGGTCGGATGGATGGAGGACGGAGTTGCTTGTTTTATTGATTTATGGATGGTTGATTGTTTTGTGCATTGATATCGCATTTACATGGTGCATGCACGTGCGTTTTAATTAAATTGAGAAAATCCTGTTTTATTGACGTAAGTGGATTTTCGGGTGCGTGTGCCTCACGAGCCCAAGCCGGGATGGGTTATTATCTCGGTGGAGCTCCTCTGGTCACTTGGGAGCGTAATAAACTGAGTGACATCCCCTGAGTTGTCGCTGGATGACGACGGGAGCGGGGGCTAGAGGATGCTTGGCTACGAACGCGACTGGAGCGGAACCGGGCATCGCTCTACGCACTGACTCCGTGGCCCTTCACTGGCGAGGGCTAGAGGATGCTTGGCTACGAACGCGCGGGGCGCGGAACTGGGCATCGCTCGTTTAGGTGTCACATGCGTGGTCGTTATCTGCGGTGTGGCACTGGAGCTAGGGTGTGCGGATGACCCCTAGGGGAGGTTATGGTGCATACGGTTTAATTGGTAAATAGTTTGAGTTTGATACGGCCAAATGTGCTTTTGGCGTGATATTTGGAAATGATATGTTTTTGGGCCAAATGGGATTTTTGGCGTGCATGGAAAAATATGATTTTATGAGTTTTGTGCATTGGCATCATTTCATGCATATTGTTTGAGTTTTATATGTTTTTATCTGGTGGTTTTTGGATTTTACTTACCTGCGGCACCATTTTTGGTACCGTAGATTTTGGTGCAGAGATCGAGGATAAGGATGAGGAGGCTGAGCCCGAGGATGCGGCTCCGCCGTGGTGCTGAAGTTTATGTTTTGTATTTGGTTAAAAATTATGTTTGTGTTTTGTAATATTTATTTATGTATGTGTTGAACAACTTTGTATTAAATAAGAAAAAATTCTGGTACTTAGTCATGACTTTCGTTATCCGTTGCATATTTCTTTTTGCACATTTGTTGCTTTTACACATACTTAGCACTCGTCGATAGGGTGGTGACCCGTGATGTCAACATCCGGACGTCTCAATTTCCCCGTGTCCGTGCGTGGGGACTTGGGGGCGTCACATAATCTTTTCCAAGTCTATCGTGTAGACGCATCCAATTTTTATCCATTTCTAAAAACATCTAATTTTTTAGTAACACGTATAAGAGTTAAATACACATGCATGTCATGATACATCATGTTCAAAATACTCTTTCTCAAGGTAGTTGGTCCTATCCCATTCGAGATTATATTCTCCATATTGCACAAGTCCCGTCACTCTACTACTTTGAACGTTAGTAAAAATTTCGGCAGCACTTCCCCATAGTTCTCTAAGTATACATGTTCACATATAGGGATCATGACCCTAAGAACAGTATACCCGAAGAACAAATGAGGAAGACATCGAAACTTCATACTAAACATTCAACGTAGGAATACCGTTTATGTGCAATACAGATAATATAATCTCAAACTGTCCACACTGGACAATTCAGGAATTAATGTATATCTAAATGTACACTAATTCTCAAATGGGTATAAGGATATTTATGCAATGTTATATAATATCTAACAAAAAAGTATACAAATAAATTAGCGCACATTGTTTGAATTATCCCGATGTACTAATAATATTTATATTATTAATGATTGATAACACTTAGAAATTATTTGTAGACTTATATATATTATTTGTAGATTTATATTATTTCGTATTTAATATAATATATAGTAAATTAGATTATAATTACTAGTTATACTATATATTGATAACACTTAATTGTTATAAGTTATTATATAATTATTACTATTATTGCCAAAATTATTATAATTATTATAATAATTTTTATTATTAAATAAGTAATTATTATTATAATTACTTATCTATTTATTATTAATCCTTCTTTAATACTATACATTACATGATAATTATTATTAGAGATTGATACTAATAACACTATACTATATATTATTAGATAAAATATTTATTATTATTGAGCTATTACATTTTTAGGAATTATTATTTTATAATAATTATATATTAATAATTGTTAATATATAATATAAATACTTATTTATATTATAATTTTAGTAATACGAATTTTTATATATACTATATAGTTATGCCTTATAATTAACACCTAGTAATATATCTAATTTATTATATTAGTTATTTAAATAATTATATAGATAATAGTTTTAATCGTAATATTATAATTTATAATTATCGTTATTATAATTATATACTATTTATTTTTATTTTTACACAAATAATCACACTATTTATTTTTATCGAAATTGTTATATATATTCTTTAATCACAACATATTACTAAAACAGACACATAAATTTACAAATAATTATTATTCAAAAACATACACTATACTAAAACATTATCACATTAAGAATAAACATATCCAATAACAATAATTTTTCATTTTAATTCATCCAAACAACACAATCCATATCACAAATTAAATCCACAATAAAATGTAACAATAGAGTTTAGTATATATACCTTATGCTTTAAAGAAATTCCCTTTCAAAAATCAGAAATTTTCAACAATTCACAACAAATGATCCTTCAAAAAATACACAATACTAGTTAGTTAAATATATATATATATATATATATAAAACATTGATAATTATCATGTAAATTACAAATAAAAAATGAGAAATTTTTTTTACCTTAATGCTTAAAACTATACCTTTGCAAACTCTCTCTCACTATAACCCTCCACTTCTTCTCTCCCTCTCTCTAAAACTCTCTGTCTCTCCGTCTGTTTCATCCTCTCAGCTCCCTCTCTCTAAAACTCTCTCTGTCTCTCACTCTAACATGCACGAAGGAAAGCTGAAATGAATCTGCTTTCCCGTGCATGAAAGTTTTATATTCTACTTGTTATGCAATTAACATTCGGACGTTCATTAATGAATGTTCGAACATTTAATTTTTCGTGCGAATGTTCATGCAGTAACGTTCGAATATATAATTATCCCGCCCAGCAATTATACAGTACGTTCGAACGTATGATTCTTCAGCCTACATATCCAACTATAACATTTGAACGTTAAGATAAACGTTAGAACGTACTGTTTAAATTTGGTTTAAGCGGGAAATTTCCCTCCGAATTTATTATAATGTCTGAACGTTACACACGAAGGTTCAAACGTAAATATTATTATTTACATATTAGAATTTAGTATATTCCTCATAATATATTTATATATTCAATTATAAATTATACAATATTAATTAATATATAATTTGTACCAGTTATAATATATATATAACATAAGTATTATATAAGAACGTACTATATATAAATTATAACTTTATATTAACTAATAATATAAAATATATATTATATTATAGCTATAATATAATAAGTATATTATATATTATAGTTATAACAAGTATATTATAATATATTATATAGGAAAAATTGTATATTATACTAGTATTATAGTACATATTATAGTATATCTAATAACTATATTAAAGTAATATAGTTATTAGATAATATAGTATAAGTATGATATAATATATTATCTATATTATAGTCTATAATATAGTATAAGTATTATATAGTATGTTATCTATATATAATAACTATATAATATAGTATAATATATTATATAGTAAATATATTATAGATATAATATACTTCTAGTACTATGTTATATATACTACTTGTATATAATATAGTATATATACTAACTTTATATGTATATACTATATATATAATATAGTAATGAATTTGTTTAGGAATTTGTATACTAGAATTTGGTGTACTAGATTGTAATAATAATGTATAGCCCTTTGGACTAGTAATGAGAGCTTGTGGCTCTAATGTTGTTTTCATTAATTTATAATGGATTCTATATACTACAGTTAAAGGATGTGATCCTTTCATCATATGATAGCCATTTGTTTTAATATTTAATGTTAAGGCATGTAGAATATTAGAGTCAAATAATGAGAGTGAATAATTAGGATAACAGTTAAAATATTAATAGATTATCTCCAGCACAGCAGACAACATCATCGCCACTACAGCAGGCCTCTCCATCCCAACAGGCCTCTCATTCTCATGACAACTCACCATATTATCCCTCACAGATGATGGATTCTCAAGATCCATATGAATTGGAACTGGCAAATTATGACCCTCAGATTATGTAATTCCAAAAGATTATCGTCCTTTTCTTCCATTATCAGAACACTGTTTAAGATGCTCGTCACTGTTCAAGATGCCCGTCAGTCAAGAATCATCCAGCTGTCTAGTTACTGTTTAGCCGCCCATGTTTAATAAATGTAGCCGCCTATTTACTGTGTATGAGTCTCTAGAAATAAAATACAAAATCTAGATACACAAGTCCGGGGAATTATTCCTGGAAATATTATTGATACACCTGTATATTCAGTCAATCACCCTGATTCAGCATCCTCTTCTAATCCTCATCAGAATAAAGAACCTGAACCTTCTTCTCCAACCTATTCACAGGTAGTTGGAGATGATTCCCAAATATTTACCCTGAGTAAAGAAGAATTCAAAATCAATAAAGAATATCTTAAACAAGATTATATGAAAGAAGAAAATAAGCAGAAAAGACTTTTGTTTTTCTCTACTTTCTCACAACTAGAAAGAGATTATATCCAAATAAAATACTATGAATATTTAGAAAGCATAAAAATTAATATACCTTTCTTCATATGGTTTGAAATATATAAATCAAATCAGTTGTCGACTATAAATAGGACCACTAATCAATGGGTTAAAGTAGAAAATAATCAAATTATTTATGAAGAATACCCTCCTTTTGAGGCTATTAAATATAATCAAAGAAATACACAAATATTAGCATCACCAATAAAGAGATTAACTTCTCCAGAAACTAAAAATACTGATAATATAATCCAACAAAATAATTATACTAATTTATATTTAAAAACCATGAGTAAACAATTAGAAAGAATTGAAAACTTAATATCTCCTATTAAAACTCCTGTTAAAGAAGCTAAAGAAATTCCTTTGTTTATTCCCCATGAAATACCTGCTCACTTAAAATCTAGTTTTTCCAAGACTAAAGAAGATTTACTAGAACAGATCTCTAGCAAATTAGAAAAATTAAATATTGATAATAATGCATCCACTTCAAGACAATCTCATATTAATGTATTAAGTAAGACAGATTCACCTGATCTATCTGATTCTGAAATTAATAATCTTGAAAATCAATTTAAAGAATTACAGATAAACAAAATTAAAGGAAATCATAGTGGGCAATTTTATCCTAGGGAATCAGCAACGCATACTTTTACTACTCGAAATTGGTATCCAAGGCCTACCCCTCCGGATATACAATTCGAGGAAAGAGAACATATAGTGAGATCTGCTTTTGCATCAGATGCATTATATGAATGGAATATAGATGGATTATCTGAATATGAAATATTAAATCATTTTCAAGAAATGATTATGGTAGCTAATGTTTATAAAGCCAGTAGAAGATCAGATCATCAAGTAGCACATGTTCTAGTTACAGGATTTACTGGCCAATTAAAAGGCTGGTGGGATCATTATCTTACACAAGAACAAAGAATAAGAATATTAAGTGCCTATAAGCATGATGAAAATCTGCAGGAGATTAAGACAGAAGATGGTCAACCTATAGAAGATGCTGTTAATACTCTAATATTTATATTAACAAAACATTTTGTAGGTGATCCTTCCCAATTTAAAGAAAGAACTAGTGATTTATTAATCAATTTAAGATGTCCTAGATTATCTGATTTTAGATGGTATAAAGATGTCTTTCTAACTAAAGTTATGATCAGAGATGATTGCCAACAACCATACTGGAAGGAAAAGTTCATAGCCGGACTTCCATATTACTTCGCCCAAAAGGTACGAGAATCTTTAGTAAAATCAGATGGTACTATTGATTTTATTAATCTTACGTATGGAGATATAATATCTTCTATTAATAGAACTGGTCTGACTATGTGTAATGATATAAGATTAAAAAAGCAAATGGAAAAAGAAAAGAAATTTGCTACAAAAGAATTAGGTACCTTTTGTGAACAGTTTGGTTATTCTCCATTATTAGCTCCTTCTACAAGACACAAAAAAGGAAAAAGAATTTATAAAACTTATCCAACTAAGAAAAGAAATTATAAGAAACCTTATAAAAAACCCAATGAAAAATCCGTATATAAGAAACCAGTAAAGAATACAAAAAAGTTTAATAAAAAGAAAAAACAAATTGTATGTTATAAATGTGGAAAGGTTGGACATTATGCATCAAATTGTAAGGTTAAAAAAGAAATTAATGAATTAGATATACCTGAAGAAGTAAAAGAAAAATTATTAAATATCTTTATACAATCAAGTGAAGAAGATGAAATTTCTTCAGAAGAAGATGAAATTTACCAATTAAAAGAATCAAGTTTTTCAGAACAATCTTCTGATAACAAGTCAGAAGAAGATGAAATTCATGTTTGTAATTGTTTAGATAGAAATAATTGTATCTGTAATAAAACTATTAACGTATTATCGTCACATGAAAATATTATATTAGAATTAATAGATAAAATTAATAATCCACAAGAAAGAAAAGAATATTTAGAAAAATTAAAAGATACTTTTAGTAATCCCAAGACTTTTGAACTCAATTCAACCCCCTCATCATATGATTTTATGGAAATAGTAAATAGATTTCAATCAGAAAAACAAAATATTACTTTAAAAGATTTACATCAAGAAATTAATGAAATAAAGAAAGAAATTAGAAATTTGAAAGCTTCTAACACCAAACTTGAAGTTTCTAATGAACAATTATTACAAGAAATTATACTATTAAAAATAGATAAAAATAATGACACTCATAAAAAAGAACAAGGAGAAAGCTCAGTAAAAATTACAAAAGAAGAATCAGATAATTTTATAAACATACTTAATAAAATGAATTTTCAAAAATGGTATACTGAAGTAACTATTTCCATTAATGAAGAATTCTCTTTTTCTGCAATAGCCTTATTAGATACAGGTGCAGATTTAAACTGCATACAAGAAGGAATAATACCCTCTAAATATTTTGAAAAAACAAAAGAGACATTATCTCAAGCTAATGGAGCAAAATTAAATATAAATTATAAATTATCAAATGCGCACATATGTAATAATGGAATTTGCTTTAAAACAACATTCATTCTAGTAAAAAATATCAACACCAAAGTAATATTAGGAAACCCATTTCTTGCTTTACTTTACCCTTTCTCTGTAACAGAAGAAGGAATTTCTACTAAAATATTAGGAAAAGAAATTCAATTTAAATTTTTATTCCCTCCAGTCTCAAGAGAGATTAATTCCTTAAAAGAAGCATCATTGACTAAAGAAATTAATTTTTTAACAAAAGTCAAAATCAAAAGAAAAGAAAAACAAATAAATTTCTTAAAACAAGAATTAAAATACAAAAGAATTGAAGAACAATTAAAAGATCCTTTATTAATCCAAAAAATTAATAATTTCAAAAATATAATTGAAAACGAAGTATGCTCTAATTTACCTAATGCTTTTTGGAGTAGAAAACAACATATAGTCGAATTACCTTATGAAAAAGAATTTTCTGAAAAGAATATTCCTACTAAGGCCAGACCCATTCAAATGAATAAAGAATTATTAGAATTCTGTAAACAAGAAATTAATGATCTATTAACTAAAGGACTTATTAGAAAGAGCAAATCACCATGGAGCTGTGCTGCTTTTTATGTACAAAAACAAGCAGAATTAGAAAGAGGTGTTCCTAGATTAGTTATAAATTATAAGCCTTTAAATAAAGTTTTACAATGGATTAGATACCCTATTCCTAATAAAAAAGATTTATTATCCCGACTTTATGCTGCTACTATATTTTCAAAATTTGACATGAAAAGCGGATTTTGGCAAATCCAGATTGCTGAAAAAGATAGATACAAAACTGCATTTACAGTCCCTTTCGGACATTATGAATGGAATGTTATGCCTTTCGGATTAAAAAATGCTCCTAGTGAATTTCAAAATATTATGAACGAAATATTTACACCTTTCACCCATTTTTCTATAGTTTATATAGATGATGTATTAATATTCTCTTCATCAATTGAACAACATTGGAAACATTTAAATACCTTTGTTCAAATCATTAAACAAAATGGATTAGTAGTTTCATCATCTAAAGTCAAATTATTCCAAGACAAGATTAGATTTCTTGGACATGATATTTATCAAGGAACTATTACCCCAATAAGTAGGGCCATAGAATTTGCTAATAAATTTCCTGATGAAATAAAAGATAAGCAACAACTACAAAGATTTCTAGGAAGTTTAAATTATGTTGCTGATTTTTATCAAGCACTTAGACCTTTATGTGAACCATTATTCAAGAGATTAAAAAAGAATCCACCTCCATGGACAGAGGAACATACAAATATTATAAAACAAATAAAGGCCCATGTTAAGAAATTACCATGCTTAGGACTCCCATCACCTGATGCCTTTAAAATTGTTGAAACAGATGCCTCTGATCTTGGTTATGGAGGAATTTTGAAACAAAAATTATCAGATGGAAAAGAACAGATTACTCGATTTCATTCAGGATGCTGGAATCCTGCTCAAAAGAATTACAATACTATTAAAAAAGAAATTTTAGCTATTGTATTATGCATTTCTAAATTTCAAGATGATCTTTTGAATCAAAAGTTTTTACTTAGAATTGATTGCAAATCAGCCAAGGAAGTTTTAGTAAAAGATGTTAAAAACTTGGCTGCTAAACAAATTTTTGCAAGATGGCAAGCTATTTTAAGTATTTTTGATTTTGATATTGAGCATATTAAAGGAGATTCTAATTCTCTTCCTGATTTTCTATCCCGAGAATTCTTACAGGGAAAATCATGTCTTCCTCAAAGTCCAGAGTGAAAACCAAATCCTCCTATGCCAAATCACCTTCTCCTCCTTATCCTTCACCCTGTCCTTCCGTCACACCAAAACCCTATACAGTACTAGGGACATTACCACAAAACATTAGGCCATCCTATAATCCATTTTCACCATTATCCTCTTCAAAATTACCCACATACTCAAAAGCTGTTTCTTCTACTAGTTCTTCTCCTTCTCAAATTATTAATCCTCCACCTTTATCTCAGCCCTCTGTAACTCCTATTATCTTTAAATCCCATTGGCATCCAGTATTTCCTATTGAATCAGAATTACAGCATCTATCTGAACCTCAAAAATTACTTGACGCTTTTCTATTACCAGATTGGCATTATGTTCCCCAGAACATTACCAAGACTCAGAACTTTTATGAATTTATTTTAGTAGACACTGATTCTATTATTATCTCTGAAATCCCCTGCTCTTTACAATCTCAACCTTCTCCACCTGCAACTCCGGTCATTGCATTCCACAAAGTTACTATTAAACAGGTTCTTACCTTAGAACAGTGGGGAAAAAGCCCGTACTTGACGAGAAGATTTTCTCAGCCATATGATCCTCCTTATTTCGATTACTACGATTATCAACAAGCATGGAACAAAACATTCTTACGACAGAATAAGAATTTGCGCCATTCCTGGTTTCTCCATTTTGATAAATTACAGGAAATTAAGACTCTACCGCGATGGTTCCTATTATGGTGGGATCAATTTGGACCAGAATCTCTCATTCTTCCTCCACCTCTCCAGGAGAGTCTTCAGGCTTTCACATTACAGAATGATTGTCCACCTTCATTATCACACTGTTCACCACTTCTCCTTTTCTTTCTTAAAACAAAATTAAATTGGATCATGAAGTGGGAATATGTCATCAAACCTCATCCTTCTCTCAAAAATATTATGTTCTTGGCCCGCCAAGTCTCTGTAAAATGGTGGGAAAAGTATAATTATGATCATGTTGTAAAAATGTTCTCAAAAATTACCAAGGCTCCTGAGGTTCTTGTTCAGAGAAGCAGATTCCAAGCTCAATTAGCAACAATTACCAATAAAAAAGACTTGAAAAAATTAGCAGAAGCAATGTCACAAGTATCAGACAGTGATGAAGAAGAAGACCATCAAGTCAGATTATCTCCAGCACAGCAGACAACATCATCGCCACTACAGCAGGCCTCTCCATCCCAACAGGCCTCTCATTCTCATGACAACTCACCATATTATCCCTCACAGATGATGGATTCTCAAGATCCATATGAATTGGAACTGGCAAATTATGACCCTCAGATTATGTAATTCCAAAAGATTATCGTCCTTTTCTTCCATTATCAGAACACTGTTTAAGATGCTCGTCACTGTTCAAGATGCCCGTCAGTCAAGAATCATCCAGCTGTCTAGTTACTGTTTAGCCGCCCATGTTTAATAAATGTAGCCGCCTATTTACTGTGTATGAGTCACTGTACATGTCAGTAATATTATTGTAAGGTACTGTTTTGGAGTCTATAAATAGGCAGTTTGTAAGTGAGGAAGGGCATTCAGAAATTCTCATCTGAAGCCAATCCTAGTCCCTCGTCACTCTCAAAACTTCTCTCTTGTAAACTCCTTTCCATGTCTCCTGCCTTTCAAACTTCTGAGAATTAATCTCCTTGTAAGTATTATGTTTTCAATAAAATTGAGTTTATCTTATTTTGATCTTTACTTTTATTCATGCCTTTACTTCCTGCACTTCATTTATTTGTTTATTATTATATATTCTATAATCTATTAATATATCTATTATATTAGCTATTATATATATATACTATATATATATATATATCCTGGTATACGTAGTTGGTATCAGAGCCAACGGTTATTATATATATATATAGTTATTATTATATTTATTTTATTTTATTGTTGTTTCATTCTGTTTATGTTTAATTTCATGATGAATTATTACGCACATAATGTTGGTTTCCGTGATCGCTATGAATTAAATTGTTTAGAATATAATTTGAGACTTGAATTAAATAATTTACAAGAAAGGATAAAACATCTTAAAGAAAAACAATTATTAATGAAACTAGATTATTGCTCAATGATGGAAAGATATCACGTATATAGAAGTAGGCAAGCTGCAATAGAAGAATTAGAAGATCACTGTAACTTCTTAAGATCTGAAATTAAAAGTTTAAAAAATCACCTAAGTATTCTTGCTTTATAAAAAAAAAAAAAAAAAAAAAAAAAAAAAAAAAAAAAAAGAGTAAAAATTCGTTGGTATAGAATTTTATCAACGGTAACCTACATAAAAGAAAATAGAGTATATTGAGAATCTTGTGATGGTAAGCCGTGAAAATCCGTTGGTCAGCCCAATCTTGCCAAGGAGGCTTTAAGGGTGGTCCCGGTGGTGTTCCCTCAAGATCTTAATCTACTTATTTCTCTTTTATATAGGAAATCTTTGCATAAAAATTCTATTTCTATGAATTCTTTATTCAAACCTGAAACATCTACGGTTAACACACCTTTAGAAACTGAAAATGTAAATCAAGAAGATTATAGCATTATAGACATAGAAAGAAATTTACAAGATTGGACAATTCCTAATGTACCTAAAAACCAAATATATAAATATTCAACTTTTTCTTCAAAATTATCATTCCTCACAAATTATACAATTAAAACAGTAGAAAAGACTATTAGCCTAAATAATGATTATGAATCATTACAACTATTAACAAAAGAAGCCATTAAACACCATAAGGAACAGAAATATTCATTTATACATATTGGATTAGTACAAGTGGCTGTAAAACCACTTACCAGAAATGGACTAAATGCTTCAGTATTACTCTGTTTAAGAGATGGAAGACATTATAATTTCCATGATTCATTACTTGGCATGGTTGAATCTAGTTTATTCCAAGGCCCAGTATATTTTAACTGTTATCCTAATTATTCACTCTCATTATTTGACTCTAATATTCTACATGCCTTAACATTAAATATTAAAACAAATGGCTATCATATGATGAAAGGATCACATCCTTTAACTGTAGTATATAGAATCCATTATAAATTAATGAAAACAACATTAGAGCCACAAGCTCTCATTACTAGTCCAAAGGGCTATACATTATTATTACAATCTAGTACACCAAATTCTAGTATACAAATTCCTAAACAAATTCATTGGAATCAGGTTACTCTTCCTAATGAATGGCAATTAGAAAATATTATTCCATTACCGAATGTAGAAAATAATTCTAAAGATGATTTAGATTATATAGATCAAAACCAGGACGGAACAGTCCAAATTGCCTTCCAACCTTTTAGGAGATCATTTTCTCGTTATTCTTCTCCAGCATCCTCCAGTTACCATACACCACGATCTACAATTAGTAGGAATAGATCTCAAAATTTTGACAATAGATCTACAATGACTTCAGTCTCTAGAAATAAAATACAAAATCTAGATACACAAGTCCGGGGAATTATTCCTGGAAATATTATTGATACACCTGTATATTCAGTCAATCACCCTGATTCAGCATCCTCTTCTAATCCTCATCAGAATAAAGAACCTGAACCTTCTTCTCCAACCTATTCACAGGTAGTTGGAGATGATTCCCAAATATTTACCCTGAGTAAAGAAGAATTCAAAATCAATAAAGAATATCTTAAACAAGATTATATGAAAGAAGAAAATAAGCAGAAAAGACTTTTGTTTTTCTCTACTTTCTCACAACTAGAAAGAGATTATATCCAAATAAAATACTATGAATATTTAGAAAGCATAAAAATTAATATACCTTTCTTCATATGGTTTGAAATATATAAATCAAATCAGTTGTCGACTATAAATAGGACCACTAATCAATGGGTTAAAGTAGAAAATAATCAAATTATTTATGAAGAATACCCTCCTTTTGAGGCTATTAAATATAATCAAAGAAATACACAAATATTAGCATCACCAATAAAGAGATTAACTTCTCCAGAAACTAAAAATACTGATAATATAATCCAACAAAATAATTATACTAATTTATATTTAAAAACCATGAGTAAACAATTAGAAAGAATTGAAAACTTAATATCTCCTATTAAAACTCCTGTTAAAGAAGCTAAAGAAATTCCTTTGTTTATTCCCCATGAAATACCTGCTCACTTAAAATCTAGTTTTTCCAAGACTAAAGAAGATTTACTAGAACAGATCTCTAGCAAATTAGAAAAATTAAATATTGATAATAATGCATCCACTTCAAGACAATCTCATATTAATGTATTAAGTAAGACAGATTCACCTGATCTATCTGATTCTGAAATTAATAATCTTGAAAATCAATTTAAAGAATTACAGATAAACAAAATTAAAGGAAATCATAGTGGGCAATTTTATCCTAGGGAATCAGCAACGCATACTTTTACTACTCGAAATTGGTATCCAAGGCCTACCCCTCCGGATATACAATTCGAGGAAAGAGAACATATAGTGAGATCTGCTTTTGCATCAGATGCATTATATGAATGGAATATAGATGGATTATCTGAATATGAAATATTAAATCATTTTCAAGAAATGATTATGGTAGCTAATGTTTATAAAGCCAGTAGAAGATCAGATCATCAAGTAGCACATGTTCTAGTTACAGGATTTACTGGCCAATTAAAAGGCTGGTGGGATCATTATCTTACACAAGAACAAAGAATAAGAATATTAAGTGCCTATAAGCATGATGAAAATCTGCAGGAGATTAAGACAGAAGATGGTCAACCTATAGAAGATGCTGTTAATACTCTAATATTTATATTAACAAAACATTTTGTAGGTGATCCTTCCCAATTTAAAGAAAGAACTAGTGATTTATTAATCAATTTAAGATGTCCTAGATTATCTGATTTTAGATGGTATAAAGATGTCTTTCTAACTAAAGTTATGATCAGAGATGATTGCCAACAACCATACTGGAAGGAAAAGTTCATAGCCGGACTTCCATATTACTTCGCCCAAAAGGTACGAGAATCTTTAGTAAAATCAGATGGTACTATTGATTTTATTAATCTTACGTATGGAGATATAATATCTTCTATTAATAGAACTGGTCTGACTATGTGTAATGATATAAGATTAAAAAAGCAAATGGAAAAAGAAAAGAAATTTGCTACAAAAGAATTAGGTACCTTTTGTGAACAGTTTGGTTATTCTCCATTATTAGCTCCTTCTACAAGACACAAAAAAGGAAAAAGAATTTATAAAACTTATCCAACTAAGAAAAGAAATTATAAGAAACCTTATAAAAAACCCAATGAAAAATCCGTATATAAGAAACCAGTAAAGAATACAAAAAAGTTTAATAAAAAGAAAAAACAAATTGTATGTTATAAATGTGGAAAGGTTGGACATTATGCATCAAATTGTAAGGTTAAAAAAGAAATTAATGAATTAGATATACCTGAAGAAGTAAAAGAAAAATTATTAAATATCTTTATACAATCAAGTGAAGAAGATGAAATTTCTTCAGAAGAAGATGAAATTTACCAATTAAAAGAATCAAGTTTTTCAGAACAATCTTCTGATAACAAGTCAGAAGAAGATGAAATTCATGTTTGTAATTGTTTAGATAGAAATAATTGTATCTGTAATAAAACTATTAACGTATTATCGTCACATGAAAATATTATATTAGAATTAATAGATAAAATTAATAATCCACAAAAAAGAAAAGAATATTTATAGTATTGGATATATAAATAACTCTATATACTACTATATAATATATACTATATATATTAACATATTAAATAGTATATAATATATATTAATATTATTACAATAATATATACAATAATATTATATAATTATTATATAAGTATACACTAGATATTATATAATATATAGTATATATAATATAATATATAATAACATACGTGTATATATTATTATAGTATATAGTATATTACATAATATTATACATTATATAATATATAATATATCATATGATATAGTAATATATAGATAATATAATATATATTATATTAATATATTATATAATATATATAATATAACATATAGTGTAAAAAACATTCGAATGTTATAATTCAAACGTTCGCATGTTAATATAACGTCCGAACATATAAGTTATACGTTCGCACGTATGATTCTCAGTCCGAACGTGTAATACATAACGTTCGCATGAAGATGAAACGTTCGAACGTTAATTAATGAACGTTCGAACGTTAACTGTATATAAAGCTAGGCCCGATGGTTTCCAGGCCATTTCTCGCACTAAAACTCTCACTCTCTGTTCCTCTCCACCACGCACGCCGCCGCAACCGTCGTCATACGCCACTACAACCGTCACTAAAAGGTAATGTGCCCTCTCCCTCTTCTATTTAGTACCATTTTAATCGGTGGGTTTCAAATCACCGTAGGCCGGTTATTGTTCCTTGCATTTTCGGCCACCATTCGCTGTAAATTGGTAAAATAGGACCGTAGAAACATTCCCCACTGTTAGTAGATGCTTATTTTGGTTGTTTGTGGTTTCGAAACATGCATTTTGAAGCTTTTGGTAATGGCTGAGTCGACTCAGCGATTCCGTGTAGTAATGTTCGGACGTCACGACACAACGTCCAAACGTGTGACCTTTAGTATTCCTTACGTTCTCATGTTAAACTGTAACATGAGAACGTATTTTTTTACGTGCCAACATTTTTATCCAACGCTTTAGCAGAACTTTGGATAAAACGTTCGAACGTAAACCGTTGGTCTTCTTCGGCTAGTAAGAACGTCCGAACGTATGACGGTTCAAATTCATTACGTCCAAACGTTTATATCATACATTCGGACGTAATGAACTCATTCGTAAGTTTTTATCGAACGTTTGAATGATACGTTTGACGTTTATACGTTCGATAAAACGTTCGAACGTATCATCTTTGTAAATTCACACATGACAGTTTTAATTTTAACGTGCGAATGTACTTTCAATAACGTTTGAACGTTTCCTATTAAAATATTTTTATATTGTTTCTTTTTATTATTATTATTTTAGATATTGAAAAAGTGAAATTATTTAAAAATTTTACTGCCAAAATTATGTAAATTTATAAGGATGATATTTTAATTTTCTGTATAATCCATATATGTCAGAATACATATGTATCTGTGATTCTAATCATTTTTTTTAAATATTATAACTTATATATTTTTTTTAATTTTCAGGATATGGCTCAGTATATGACGACAAGGAAGCGAGGGAGGGATGGAGGCAATCTGGACATTGCTCGACTGGGGGCACAAACTGTTATGGGGGAATGAGAAATCCTCATTAATGAGTTTGATGAGCTCAGCTGGGAGCAGAAGATGCTAAGAGACGTCTTCGTCACCAGAGGCTAGGGCCCCATATGCACATTGAGGGGAAAGATTTACCCCTCAATGGTTCAAGAGTTTTACATTGGGATGACCACCATGCCTAACGATGCATCATCCCATACTCTCAGTGTACACGGTGTACAGTTTCAGTTCTCGGCGGATGTTAATGCCGACTTACTCCAAATTCCGCGTATACTACCTGAGTCGACAGCTGCTCATGCTGGTGACACAGAAGCTGCATTTTCCCTGGGCATATTCGAGGCAGATCCAGCCGCTTCTGCTTCATCTTTGGGCCCTGTTGAGTTGATGCCCAGTCATGAAGAAGATTGACCCGAGGGCGATCCTATTGCTGCTGAGGTTGGTGATGATGAGCGGGACAATTTCTACATCCTCACTGGCACGGACCGCACGAAGCTCGATAGGCCGAACTCTTTCAGCTAGAATCAGCTGCTACCTTTCTTTCGCATGTTGCACATTTTTGTTGCAACAAATGTAGACCCGGTGGCACATAAGAGCACATTTAGTCGAGCTCGTGCACAGTTCCTGATTTGCTTGGCACGTGGTGAGCCCATTGACTTGCCCCTTGTTATATTTGAGCGGATCCGTTACAAGGCCAGCATCGTTACCACGGATAATCTCCCGTACGGAGTCATCATCAGCCGCTTATTACTAGCTCGGGGAGTGCCACTCCAGGCGGAGGAGATGATGATAAACTAGATGAGCCCCATCGACATGATCACACACCGCCGGAGCATTGGATAGGGGAGAGGCTCAGCTCGGCGTTAGTCTGGTCCTACGCCAGATCTTGTTCCCCCGACTGAGTTTGGGGTCGATGTTGCTCGCCCGTCAGCAAGTACTAGTCAGCAGCCAGGAGTTACATCTGCTGGGGATGTGCGACCTGCTTGGGTTGATGCAGTGATGACAGATATGAAGACGCATATAGACCGACAGATCGATAGACAGACTGTGCATATAGATCAGGTTGTCGCACATCTTGCACATCATGTAGATGTGCTAAACAATAAGGTTGAGACATTGACTGAGGAGTTTCGATCTTTTGTAAACTAGCAGTTCTGAAAGTGATTTGTAAAAATTTTTCATATTTTATTTTTTATTTTCGACTTATGTAATGGACACAAATATTTAATGTATGTATTGTGTAGCTTAATTTCTACTCTTAATTTTTTTTTAATATAACGTTACTCAACCTTACTATTAAAAAAATATATCTTATGGTTAATTTATGCAAATTAACATATAACGTTCGAACCTTATCACTTTAATGTTCGAACATTGGCGCTAATATATTAACGTTAGCACGTAATTAGTTAAAACATTCGAACGTTCGCGCTAAAATTTTTACGTTCGCACATCAATATACATAACATTCAAACATTATTGTGACGTGTGAACGTATTATGTGAAATGTCTGAACGTTTTAAAATTCTTGCCGAACATTTAGTGATAGTTCTCACAAACCGTCACAGTAAATACGTTTTAGTCACAGTTTGGAAATTGTCACTATTTATAATCTGTCACTAAAAGCCATATTTGTTGTAGTGGTACATGACAGGCAGCACTTCTTGGCGGGCAATGAAAGCAGTTCCATTGCTGCCAAACCAGACCAACGCCTTGGACAAATAACAAGAGCAATGCCTCTCAACGAGCAAAAATTTAGCAATCTCTACTGTGCAAGTATGGACAATTTCTTTATGCAAGAATCATTCAACAGCAAACAATCCTAGTTGACAAAATGGTAAGCAGTTGCAAAATTGCTCTGGCATATATGTAATATCTGCTCCTTCTCTCTTCTTCTTCTTTATGAGCCTCGATCCATGTGTCAAACTTCGGTGTATGTGCTGAGCCTTGTTTTACGTGTCGAGAGTCAATCTATCTAATGAGCCTCGATCTACGTGTTAAACCTTATCCTACGTGTTGTATCTCGATGGCGTGTTCTGAAAGTTATCCTGCGGATTTCAAAGTAAGATAGATATTTTAATGCTTACGAATAATTTAAATATTATGAAAATATCTATAGAAGATATTTTCAGTATTATTAGATAAGCTTATTTTAATGTAGTACAATTATAATATTTTAATGAGTTCTGAAAATATTATAATTGTGGATAATTATTTATATTAAATATTTTAGTTGTTTTAAAATATTAAGAGGTTTAACTTTACGTTGAAAACTCTTATTCAATTTAAATGATTTTATCCTCTTTGAGTAATTAATGATGCTTTATCATTTTAAATAATGATGAAAAAATATTATTTTATAAACTTTAGTTTATAAAATAATATTCTATCTTAATTCATCTCAGTATTTTATTTAAGTGTTTTATTTTAAATAAAACACTTACGCGTTTCAAATCAGTGTTTAAATTCATCGTTAGATTGTTTTGAGGATCCTGAAGCGTAAAACTGAGATTAAATGCCTAGGCCTTTTTCTTTTCTTCCTCATTTTTTTTTCTCTTTTTCTTTTTTTTTTTCTTTCTCTCTTCTCTCTCCCTCGTGCACGTCCAGCCATCCTTCATCACTGTGCATGGATTGCCTCCACCGTTCGGTTGAAGCTTCCAGCCGGTGCCACCTCCAGCCGCCGTGCCCCACCTCCCACACCAGCGTGATGCTCCCTCATCGGCGAGCTCCACTGCACCAGTGGTGTGCTTTACCGGCCACCCAATCTCTCTCCTTCCTCCTCTAAACAAATGAGTTTTTGAGCTTTTTTCTCCTCTTTGAGCCACCATACGCGGCCAAATCAGCCACCAAGCACCACTAATGGATTCAGCACATCAAGGGCTTCCTTCCCATGTCTTTCTTTTCCCCTAACTCTCTTCTTTTTCTCCGATGGGTCCCACAGCTAAAGTTTCGGTTGCACCACCATACGCCATCGTACACGGCCACCCATGGTGTTTCGCCACCCATGGTGTTTCGCCACCATCATCTCGTTCCTCTCATCACCATGATCTTCCCCAAGAAATTTAATGGCCAACGGAGTTGTGTATAGCTCTCACTCTCCAAGGCCGAAATGAGCTTCAAGTGGCCGATCCGCCGTTGTGAGCCACCGCATGGCCACCACCTTGCCACCATAACTCCACCACATCTTCATCTACCTTTCCCTAGCTTTCCATGAAGTTCTATGGTCTTCCACCGCCTCAAGCAAACTCCTAGCATTTGGATTTACTGTTCACGGCATGACGCCGCCGTTCTCTACCACCTTTGACCACCACAAGGCCATCATGAGCCTTTCCAAGGCCACGCCTATCTATCCTCAAGCCTGAATCACCACTTTATATGGTGGACAGCCACCATACGCGGTGTTACTGCTACGTACGCTCCTCCGACGCTTAATCGTGATGAGCAGCTAGCGACGCACGGGTTAGCCTGTCGATGGCATAAACCTCTATCTCTAGTTATTTACGTTTGAAGTAGTTGATTGATTGGATAGTAGACTGTGTAATAAGTAATTGTGAAGTTCGCTGCGTAGTTATGAAGCGAAATGTAGTTGTGAAGTGTTGGGCTCGAATTGTGGTATTGTAGATTGTACTATGAAGTGTGCACATGAGATGGATGCCGTAGTTGTGATATGGAGTGATGTGTGAAGAGAGTACGCGTGGAGTGTATTCTGTGTAGTGCAGCGACGCGTCGTGTGAAGTGCGTTGTAGTAAGGTGTGGCGTAGAATAAAGGCAGTGGGCGTGGAGTGCACTCTGTGTTGTATGGCGATGCACCGTGTAGTGTGCATCGTGTTAATAGAAGTTGTAGTGAAAGGAGTACGCGTACCGCGTACTCCATGTCGAGTAGCGATGCACGGTGAGGCGTGTATCGCAGTGATGTTTGTCATAGTGTAGATGGAAGAGAGTTCACGTGAGTGTACTCTGTATTAGGTCGTGATACACCAGATGACGTATCACAGAGTGTCGAATGGCATAGCAGAAAAGCGTGGAGTGTATGGTACAGCGTCGGGAACTGGGTAACAATGTCCCGAAACAATGGTGATATGAGCTATAGTCTGGAGTGACGAGTGTCACCTTGTGGTTGACTATGGCTAAGAGTATAAGGAAGTGGTGGAAAAGTATCAGAGCGTGCAGCGGAAGCATGATGGGTATCGTGACGTGACTCGGGATTTATCTCGAATTACATGACATGACAGAGGTGCATTTATGGATGCAATCCTCTCTTATCAAGTGTTGGGATGAACTTATAAAGAGCCGGGAAGTAGGAAGAGTCCTATCGATGGGTCTTAACAAGTTGGTATTGGAGTTTGGAGCTTGTTTATACAAGCAGGCATTTATTGGAATTATAAGTTGCTCTTAGGTGATAAAAAGGGGATGAGATACATGTGTCTCTGTCAAGACAAGTGTACAAGACAGATTTACCATATGTAATGAGTAATCTGTCCTGATCATAGTTACATGATATTTTAGTCCCAGAGTTGGCTTGAATTTATGTAGCCTAAGTGGATGGGAATAAAGATGTAGCATGGGCTAGGATACATGAAAGTAGTGATGAGTATATAGTTTAAGATTGGGGCCATGGCTCTGTATGTCAGAATCATGCATTGGATTGTGTAAATAGAAGAACGAGACGGAGGTCTTAGTGTCTTAACCTTAAGGTGAATCACAGAGGTTCACTTTAAGGAATAAGATTCCCGAAGGTTTTAGCATAGTAAATAGTACGTAAGAGCCTAAGGATGAGTACAGAATATTTCAAGCAAAGCATAGTTCTATTTTCTAGAATAGTTACTTATGCATTAGATAGATGATGACATAAAGTTATGTGTATGCATGTAGGTTGCCATCTGACACGCACATGAATAGACTGCATAGATTGAGTATGGCATGAAGTCCAAGTAAGTGTTACGTTCATACTCTTCTAGAGTTTTCTCTATAGAAATGGAAAAGACGACAAAAGCTTTTCTGTAAAAAGGAAAAATGAAAAGTAAGTTTTCAAGTATAAATATGTAGTAGCCTTCCTTGGCAGCCCCTTATTATGCACCCAAAATATGTATGTGTATGCATGTGAATGGATGCTATAAGTGGTACGTATTGTATGTATGTTTATGAAAGGAAACAAAATGAAGCTTTAAAAGACGTTAGAACTGTTAAGGACTGTAATGATTGTTAAAGAAAGAAAACTATCTTTTCTAAAACAAAATAACTCTTTCTAAAACAACTTTAAATGGAAAAGAAAGAAAATCATTTTCATCTTAAAGAAACTCTTCTTAAAGCAACTTTTATGAAAAATAAAGAAATTATGCTTTTAACGACACGAATAAAAAAGGAAAGAATTGTAAAGAAATGGACGGACTGAATGTATGATGTATGAAAATACGTAAGGGCCACATGGACTGGAATGAAAATGGTACCAAAAGAATTTACGGAGCAGATTGCAATGCCGGGTAAGTAGTACTAGAAGTGCACCCAGTGTTAGCACCCTGATGAATGGATTCCCAACCCGTGGCCACGGACGGAATCAGGTCCAAAAGACTGCTAACCCCAGCGCACGGGGTGTAACAATGTGCAATGGCCAATAAAAGTGATAAGAATGAACGAATGCATGTTAAGAATAGATGCATGCATGTATGTATGAAAGGACTGAATACATGAATGTACATAAGTAAGAAAAGATGATTTAATGAACGTATGTATGCATGAATGTACATAGAACTATAAATGCATAAAAAGATTCTTTAAGAGATGAAGGCAACGATGCGTGGGGAGTTGTTTCAAAAAAGAAAGCATGTTTTAAATAAAAACCTCACCTCGAAACATTTTCAAATGAAGAGAAAGACATATGCATGCTATGTAAAATATGTGTGTATGGAATGATAACTGCATGACTAGAAAGCTATGTTATTATATTTTGACTGTATGAAGTAATGCTTACGAGTCATCGACTCATTTTAGTTTTTATGTATGCCTCCCAGGTACAAGATGAGCATGACAGGTCAGAACAGGCACATCCCAAGGGGAAGAGCGCGAAGGCCTAGGCAAGATGTTTCTTTTTTGAAGCTTTAATTATGAAATGTAATATTTTCCGTTGAAAACTTTAATTAAGAAAAATGAAATTTTATTTATGACATGGAGTCTTTTGTATCCTGGTATGAATGGAAAAGAAATTTAAAAGGAATCGTAATTCCCGTCAATTTGTTTTTATCAAAATCGATATGAAAAAGGACCCACCACAAGGACAGGCGTTACAATATATTTGCTAGAAATCACCCAAGCACAAACATCACTTATAAAGCTCCTCTTGGCCATCTTAATCTGTCTTCACTAGAATAGATTGTTTGATAATCGCGACCATCTCAGGCTTTCATCAATGCAAAAGCATGGCTGCCCATGAACATCACTCGTGTGTCACTAGCCCTCACTACACTCTAGTGGAATGGTACAGGTTTACAAATCTCAAACTTGTAATTTCTATTGCACTAACCTATTTGGATTTTGCTGAAAACCTTTCAAGGGGGTCGAACTCAACCTCTTGCCACAAGAGTGCAAGTAAGCATCCCCTGAAACACTAATGACGAGTCTAAAAGATGCAAGGTGCCATGTAAAAAGGGCACGGAGGTCAATGGACCATAGCACCCTTAAACATCAATGACGAGCCTAAAAGACTTGTGGTGCCATGTAAAAGAGGTGTGGAGGTCAATAAACCACGGTACCTTTAAACACCAATGAGGAACCTAAAAGACTCGCAGTACCATGTAAAAAGGGCAAGGAGGTCAATAGACCATGCCACCTTTAAACACAAACGACGAGCCTAAAAGACTCATTGTGCTGTGTAAAAAGGGTGCGAGGTCAATAGACCACGCAACCCTTAAACACCAATGACAAGCTTAAAAGACTCGCGATGCCATGTAAAAATGGCATAGAGGTCAATAGACCACATCACCCTTAAACACCAATAACGAGTCCAAAGACTCATGGTGCACCGCTTGACCCCATCCACACCTCGCCTAAAGTCAACAGGTGGGACAAGTTATCTGACGGCTCGACCTCTCTCGTGACTAGCCAACAAATGGAAAAAGGTCAAGGATAGTCCAACCTCCAAGGCACCTAATAGGCAGGCAACTCTCTGGACTGCCTGAACTCTCTCACCAGAACAACAATACAAGAACAACATATTCTCTATCAAATGCCGAGTGTTTATATTCACACCACAATTGTTGCTAGCAGGTTACCTTCGAGAACAAGAAACTTAACTCCACAACTGCATCGTGCGGGTTTCCTTTGGGAATGAGTAGACGGGTTCGAAAACTACCAAATGTGGACCCAGGGAGTCGATGGGCTTCTCGAGCACTTACACCAAGGGGCAGAACATCCACTACTACCAACAAAAGCAAAAAGATCACAAAAATACACACAAAAAATCAATCATGGAAATATGTACTCTTCACTGACAATAAACAATCTCGCAAGCAAACATCCACACAAATAAAAAAACTCAAAGCTGAGCTTCGTGCTCGCAACTACGATGGTCAAATATATTTCCCGCCCAGCAAAGCTCCATGCTCACACCTAATGCGGTGGAGTACATCTCCCAACAGAGCTGAGCTCCGTGCTCACAACTAATGTGGTTGAGTACATCTCCTGTCAAAGCTGAGCTCTGTGCTCACAACTAATGAGGTCGAGTACATTTGCTGCTTATCTTTCCGAGCTGATTTCTTCACCACTTTGCACAAAACAAATAGAAAACCATAGACCAATTTTCAAGTTTTATTCTGCAGGTTATTAACTTGAAGATAATAACAAGGCTTTCTTATCCAGCAAATCACCCTTAAGATTTGCAGGCATCAAATAGGCATCAAATCAGCAGTCTATAATTTAGTCTCGGAACAAGATCGAAAATCAAGTTAAGAAATAAAGCCAAGAAGAGATAGGATAAGAGACTTAGACTCTTAAAAGAAAAAAGATACAAACTTCTATAAGGGAAAGGCTTCAAAAGGCAAATTGAACCTAATCACTATAAGGAAATAGACCTCAATATAAGATGGAGACTCTCCACAAATTCTACACACAAGTTCTCTCCACAGAAGCTCTCACCACAACTTCTCTACGCTTAAACTAAATTCTTTCATTGTATTGTGGGGTATGTGAGGTCATGAGAGATTGTAAAATTATCCATTATAGTGAATTTTTCCTCAAACAACTCATGGATGTAGGAATTATGTCGAACCACATAAATCCATGTGTCTCTCTTTATTTATTTTTATTCGCTTATTTATTATTTATTTTGTGGATGAATGTGAAGAACATCGTATCGAAGCCCAAATCATCATCGTGGGTTGAGGATGATTCTTTCCTTCCTTCCGGTCTTTTGTGCAAAATAAGGCATTAACAAATACAATTTGTGTGAACTTTAAGAAATCAATTTAGAATTTTGCTTTCTTCTTTTCTCTCAAACTTTGGACTCTTTGAGAGTACCTTTCTCAAATTAGTGGTACACCCTAAAACATAAGGATTCTAATAGAAATCCTCTCAAAGAGGCTTATTCATGCAAGAAAGTTATTGCAGTTGGAATCAACTGTGCCCCACCTAGGTTCATTTGGGGGCTAATATTATCTATCAAGAAGGTACCATCTTTAGGACATTGTTCATTTGTTGATTTTCTTGTTTTTCTTTAATTTTTTTTCTTGTAATTGTTCTATTTTATCACTGAATAATTTTTTTTGTCATTAGGGCCATTTCAGCTCATGAGCTTTTAGCTCTTTCTTTTTCTACAAATTCTTTCATAAAATGTGTACTTAGCAAAACACATCCAATATATTGGCTTGCCATGTCAGATATCGAGTCCTTGTTTGTATGAGATAGTTCTGCTAATGTTTGATGTAGAAGATACCGTTTACTCGGTTTATTGACAAAAAGTGGAGATGGAGGTTATGCTTTCGAGTTGACAAAATTCAATATTTAATTATAGATGGTTTGATTTGGACCTGTGAGGCTGATTACTACCTTAATCATGAATCATGTTCTGGATCATTGATCCAAATCGTGATACACTTGATAATGTACATTCAATTCCCTAATTTTTGGAATTAAAAAATTTTCTTTTATTTCTTCCTTCTGAGAGAGTTTCTGCCTTTCTGGAGAACCATAGGCTAAATTTCTAAAGATATAATCTTGAAGGCTGCTTATCATGTCTCAATTTGACATTAAACAAGTCTCCCCATTGTTCCACATTCTGGGGTAGGTGGTATGCACTATTCTTGCATCTGTTCCACATACTTTGATTATTCACATTCTAAACAACATTGTATGGAACTATATTTTCAGATTCAGTCTCGGTTTAGTAACTGCTTGCATTATGAAAAATAATGGGACTTATGTGCCTACTATTTTTTATTCCCAATAGATGAATCCTTTATCCCTAAATGGCTACACTCCTGCACTCTAGATTGTGGAATTCTTAACCTGATTATTATGAACAATACCTATAGGTGTCAACAAAACCTATAGTTATATATCCAAACAGTCGTGAAAGTTATGATGCCGAGTAGAAAGAGTGGGTGGTAAGTTCATTTTTTTTGTTGCATAGATGCAACATAAAAAACTACAATTTTTTGTTTTTTTAATTTTTGAATTTTGAGTAGCAGTTTTCCTTAATGAAATATATTCTTATAAGCAGAGGGTAAATTTGGGCAATGTTCTTGTGGTGATAAATATATAAATAAATAAAAATCTCAATTGTCCATTTACTTATTTTTGTATTGTAGGAATTCTAGTGAAGAAGAACCCAAATATTATATGCTTCTTTTTTGTTTTAATCTGTAAAGACGCACCAAGTATGTTTTGAGTGATCACATTAGCATCTAATTCACTCACTCTCTCTCTTTCTGCTCTTTGCTCCTCTTCTAGCCATATCAATGTTGATCACATCATAATTTGCTATTTAGTTTTTTTAAATAATGATTTTCATTGTAAATACATTAATGAACGTTTTGTTAAAATAAATTAATGCCATTGTTATGTCCATTTTAATCATTTTCTTGCATGTTTATGTAGTGGGGATTAATGTTGGACACGTGTAATGTTGTTATGGAGTCATTTTAAGTGCTAATTAATGTAAGACATTGAATATGGAAGATTCTAGGTTGGCTTGACCCACAAAATTTCCCTTCATGCTCTCTTAGGGTCTATGTTTTGGGAGGTTTTTCCCTCTTCTTTGAATGAGAGTACATCTTCTATGTGTTAGAAAAAATTTCCTTAAGTAAAAATCTCTTCATCTAATTTCATATGCCAACAAGTTTAGGAATACATTCTGGGTCTTTTTCTTGCATTATTGAATACTCACATTGCCTATGACCTTCCTTGCAGCAAAATACTGGGGTTTCAGATGATGATTTCGCTTCATATGTAAGCAGATGGTGTGAGGTAGGGGCTTCCCTCATGGGAGGTTGCTGCAGCCCTATATAGGACTCTCTCTGATAGATCTATTGTTGTTCTCCCACCATAGTACGTGAACTCTCTCTTCTTGTCTAGGGAGGAGGGCCTCTTACAACTTACAAGCCTTTTTTTTTTTAGATTGCCAATACATGGTTTGACGTTAGAATGCCATAGTTGGATTGGCATGGATTATATTTGGAAGGAATAAATCTCTTTGCCAATATGAGAGGTTTATATGGCAGCCTATAGTATGGTAGATAGTCACTATTTATCTAGTGTGGTGTATTTTGAGAGAAATGAATGATAAACCTTTTGAGTGGATGCTTGAGGAGCTTAAAACTTCTTTTTCTTTTAGTACTTTGTTCCTTTGGGTAGCTTGTATTGATTTTAATGAGCCAAGTTTTCATGATTTCTTGTACTATTTCTATTCATCAGCTACTTAATTATGTGTTAATATTTTTGGAATGCCCCAGTCAGGACCTCCGTATGGCAACAATGCTTAGATCAATTGTTACTAGAAGTTTTAATATGAGAATGTTACAATTGATAATTTTGAAAGTTCATACATGAGAGATCAAACATAATTAACTTATCGACATGTGATAAATGGATAATTATGTTGTTTTTAATACTCTTAACATAGTGGGATTAGTGAACTTTATTTGTTAAATTAAGAATATTAATCAAATAATGTGCATTAGCTCTTCCTAGCATCACTACAACAAATACATACTATTGCTGCGAAAACTTTTTGCAGCAAACCTGGAAAAATTTGCAACAAATGACCATTAAGCCACAGAAAAGTACTGCCACATCTTTGTAGATAATAAATTGCCAATTTAACTATTACTTTTGGCTATCTAAAATTTTGACGTAAATACCTACATATCTTGGCAATTTATGCCATTGCCATTAGTCATTTATATTGTTAGAAATACGGCTATAATACCCTCCCAACCTCGAACAGGAAACTCAATTCCCAGAATGCAGGTTGGCCACTAATATGCTATGTCCTCAATTTATAACTTGGCTATTGATTACTTACTACACATATATATTGTAGGAAATATATTTTATCGGGAACTTATGTCGACAGAAAAAGGAAAGATTGGAAACTTTGATTTGCCTCAATAACTTAAGTACTATGCGGTTCGATAAGTTCAGACTGACATCAATTGTCTTTTGGCACAACTACAAATCTATGTAATAGGTTTGTATTGGCAACTATGTTTTTTGGGAAAAACTTTTTAGCAGGAATGTTGGCTCATCTAGTCTGCCTTATCGTCGACTACCTATATTCTCTAGATCAAGAATTGGTTGGCAATTCAGCAAAGCCAAGAATAACTATTATTGGCCATTATTTTCTTTGCTATAGCTCATTCTAGCAAATTGCATGCACATATATATATATATATATATATATTCTGAATAGGACTTCCTACATTTTATTGGCTAAAATTGAAGGGTCCTGATGATGCATTGTTGCCAAAAATCCTCATTTCCCACAAAACCCAACATGTACATAAATACATAAACTGTAATTTAGGCATTGCAACTTAATTAATTGTTTTTCAACCTATGTACTTTAATTTCCTATACCTTACCATTTGTCAATCGGTACACAACTGCCCCATATATCTATAATTTATATAATTATATTCAACAATGACCTAAACCATAATTTGATCTATAAATTAATGCTCAAGTATATAAAATATAAAAATGATTCCCATGCATGTTGCAACCGAAAATACTGAAGTTTTATCAGCTATTATTTCCATCGATTGTGCGCCCAGCAGTATAAAATCAAAACTGTCAACATGCATTTTGGTTTTATACACCAACTGGATGATTTCCCCCCTTAGTTGCTATACCTTTCCAAAATATATATAGGATAAATCAAGTGGACAAAAATGATATGATTCCCATGGCAAAACTCCTAAACATTCGCCCAGTAAAGATCATCATCTATTTGATATATCACTTAGTTCTCAATATCCATACAATTTCTATCCAAATGCAGCCTGTTCAGTTAGTTAATATCCAGCCAATATAAACCACAAAGTGCACATGATCACTTCAACACATATCACATAATCATCAATTCTAGTCTCATTAATTACATGATCATGCCAACCATGACATCCTGTTCAAGCTGACATGCCCAGCCAATATACAAGTTCTATGAGTCCCATTTCTATGTCCCAAAACAGAACTATTACATATCAATAATATATATTGATTGGTTTCTAATCTCTTCCCTAATCAAAGCTATCTGTGGGGATCTTCACTCAAAAAAAAAAAAAAAAAAGACCTCCAATTGTCCACATAGATGGCAAGGTTGGCCTTATTGTGTCTTCGTTTCAACATTTCCTTCAAAGCTCCTCTTGCTGCCAGGCTTCATACTCCCTGCACATATATTTTGGCATAGAGTCATGCTAATCCTTTTTTGTGAGTTGAGTTACTTCCAATATAGCAGAGCTGATAAATTACCCCTAGAATGACAATAATTATGACACTTACAAACTATCATTCTGGGATCATGCAATTGACTCCACTCAAAAATAATAAAATGACATGTATTTTTATCCAACTCATGCAAACTATTTCTGTTAATCCTAAAGCAGGGATATCAAGAGTGTCAGCAATACCACGAAGGAAAACAACATATATATTTTGTTTTTAGCATCATGCAAATCCAACATTTTTACCTATCTGTTTCTTCCTAAATAGCAGGGCAGACTAAATGACCAAAAAGCTCATTCTTTGACACTTACTAACTACTCTATCCCATCATTAAAGTGACTGTACTCTCAGCCACCAATTGCATGTATTTTTATCCAATCATGCAAACTATTAGAATTTAATTGATCTGTACCATGGACAGTTTCAGTGTATATCCAAGCAAAACCATAAATGAGCATTCTTCAACGGTTAAATGGATGGGAGAAAAATATCTCTGAATATGTGACTCAAGAAATCAATTACAACATATAAGAAGATTGTGGACATTGCATACCTTACTCAAGCTTTTTTGGTAGAATACATGGCAGCAAGTATTCCCATTGTCAATATTTTACTAGCTGACTGTTAATATAGACACCAACCAAAGACTGATGCCACATCCATATAGGTGCATAGCAAAAAGGACCAAAAGAGTTTACTCCTAAAATGTTAACCTTACTTGTAACTTCAACTAGGACTTCCCAAAAATCAAAAGCTGGGCAACCAAAAAAAACAGAATACCTAGGATGCCTAGGCATCCATGCGAGTCTCTTGATGAGACTCTCTTCGATTGCATTCCAGGTTAGCTACACGATTGTTCATCGATTTCTTGTAGTCTTTAAATTGATTCTTGAAACTATGCAACTCATCTCTTAGTACCTCTACTGGCTCTTGTACAAATCAGCTTTAGTCTTGTTCCTTTCATTCTCTTCAACAATCCTAACATAGTCCCTATTTTTGTGCAATGCTATCAAAGGTTCAGGTATAACTGAGTGTCCAAGTCCTGTTGCATAGCCTAGTCTATATCCTAAAACCTCCTTGAAAGCTGCATTGCACTTCTCATTGTTGTTTTCTGTATTCACCTCAGTCTCATCCAATCGCTCAAGTATTAGTTTCTACATCCATAGATAGGAAAACACAATTAACTTTGGATTGTATACCTGTTTTAACATCACAAAATGAACTCAACAGGAACTAGAATTGACTTACGTAGTTCTATTCTGCTTGGCCAGTTATAAAGCAACCCTTCTTTCTTGACCAATGCACTTCTTTGTAAAATTGTATCAAGTTTGGGTTTTCTTCATTTTGGACCATCAACAAATTTTCCAGTTAAATTGTTAGGTTGGATAAGAAAGCATATGTGGTGTTAGATGAATAAGAAATTCATCTAGACTAACCATTTCCTCCAATATTCGTACGAATGGCTTTCTCCCTCCTGTATGGTTCACATTTTGTTTCTGCTTATTTCTTTGGTTTCTCTTTGACATTTTCTGTGGGGTATTGACAAGCAAAGTTTAATGAGGTTTAATTTTAAACTATTATTCAAATTATGCAATAGCAAGGAAAATTCTGGCTAGGTTTAATTTTATTAATAAAGTGCAAAGTATTTATAGTATTTGTGGGCTTTATATACGAATTTTCCTTAAGGATGGGTGTAACCTATAATGGCACTATATTTAAAAGATTACTTCCTTGCACACTACTGTCAACTACAATATTTTCAAGCAAACAACTGAAACCTAATTGTATTTTATGTTCTACATGACTATTCTGGATTTAATTCCACACAGTTTACACTATTTTTAACAAAAAACAGGTTAAAAAAAAACCATGCATAATTTGTACTACTTGTCATATTACACAAGATTGAGCTATACACATACCAACAAATAGCAAAATGTGTCTTGTCCAAAAGCAGATTGCATGCCAACTCTATTTTCTATGGAGCACACTCCTCTCTTTTTGGTACTTTGTTTTAAGAGGTATGCAAGTTGTAACACATTAATGTTAAAGTATTGTGTAAACTTGTCTATCTAATGTTCTAGCATGCATATATCTGGTATTCTCTACTTAATATGTACCATCCCAAAAGTTTAACTCATAAAACCATTTGCTCTATTTTAACCCAACCAGTATGCTACTTTGATAGAAATCACTTCCAGCAACTCACTTTTGCACATTTAAATAACTGCACTAGCAGCCAAGAACTTGAGTCATTTCATTATGTGTCATGCCAAAATATATAGAATATATAAGGCAGTTTTCCATTTTGCTAAATCATTCAAGGAGTTGTACTAGTGTAGAGATGTGGATATACCTCAAAATCTTCGCTTGACCACATTGCACATAGGTGTTCCTATATGGGCTTCTCCACCCACGATGTCCCTCCAGAGAGTGCTGCTTCTTTCGACCCATACCTTATGTATTACTTTCGCAATAAATAGTGAAATGCATTATATTTCCTAGCAATTGTGTTTGTCACACACTCACGATGCAAACTTCGTGTCCAATCCAATTTAAAATCAGCCTACGATAAACTCAAACAGTTAAAGCATTTCACTAACAAGAGCATCTCTTTGTGTTGATGATGACATCAATGAAAATGTATATTCAGATTTACCAAAAAAAAAAAAAAAAAAGATAGAAGGGCTCAAACACAGCACTCTTGCATTGTCTTACCTTAACACGGTCGAATAGCTCTTCTTTCTCCTCTTTTGGCACAGCTTTCCAGCTTGCATGGATCATGTTGGCATGAAGTCTCACGATCATGGTCACCCGTCCAGAAAATATATTGTAATTTTTGCACAATGGACCTATTTGTCCATCCTTAATAATCAGGGGTATCGGCCCAAATTTTCTGACTCTCTCAAACAATGTGTCTTTTGCTAGTCCTCGACCACGTTTTCAGGAAGGTGCATCAGTTCCTTCTATCCATCAATAACATTAAATCAACACCACCTGAAAGCTTTTTTCATCTTAAGTAAAACAAACACTACAAAGGGTTTTTAATAAAAGTTACTCAACTTACTTGCATTAATAACAATCCTAATATCATGATTTGCTTCATCCCTGGCTTCCTTTACACCCATATTTGGAGGTTGAGTGGAATCACCAAATACTTCATTTGCTTCCGTATCACGAAGCAATGATGGCCCATGATGAAGCCGTGAAGTATGCCCCCTACGTCCATATCTTCCAGGGAGTCTTCCTCTTACCCATCTCATCATTGTCTTATTTGGTGAAATGTCAATCCTACAAATACACCCACACATAAGCCAAGTCAAACATCCAGCCTAGATATAGTATATAGTGAAAAATTAGCTACTGCTATCTAATGCATCATATTGTCATTGACTCGACAATATTAAAACTATTAGAACCCTAGGGTAAGACCATTGCATTACTTACATCCAAATGTGAAAAGAAATACTCAGATTGAGAAAGTAGAGTTTGAGCAGTACACCCTCACTACATTACACATAAAAATGCGTTGTATTCTAGTCTAGATATGGCAACAGGGGAAAAGATATAAATAAAGGTGTACTGTTCGTTGCTTTTATTTGGAATGTGTTGACAATATTGAACCCAATATAACATTCTAGACTAACAAGCATGCATAGCCTTTCATTCAAAGCTATTAAGGTTAACTCATAGGGAGAAACCATATTTAAGCACTTTTTTGCCCCTCCATATCTACTGCCACATAAAATAGGCTGTATTCTAGCCTAGATATATGCAACAGGGGAAAAAAGTTACTAATCTTATTTTTTTATAGAAATGTGTTGCCAATATTGAAACTATTATAAGCCTAGAGTAAGATTGCATGCATTACTTACATTGATAATATAGACAGGAAAACGCAGAGAGAGAAATGAGAGTATGGGTCTGTACCCCAAAGCTACAAACTGCCACAAATTACCTTTTGTAATCTAGTCAATATTGCACCAGGGAAAAAATTACTAATCTTTTTTTTTAGAGAAATGTGTTGACATTATTTAAACTATGTATCATGAAGATCCGTGGATGAAGCATGCATTATTTACATTCAAAGGTAGACTGTAAAAATCTACCAAGAGAGAAATGAGAGTTCATGCAGTGGTCTGCCCATCCACGGATCTGACACAAAAAAAATGCCCATTCCAATCTATATATGGCAGCATGAAAAATCAGCATCAAACAACTTGCATGCATATTAGGATAATTTGCTGGATGTTGGGATTTGTTGACAATATTGAAACTATTATCCTACCCTAGAGTAAGAAGCATGCATTACTTACATTCAACTTTATTAACTCTAACTCAGATAGAGAAATCAGAGTGAGACCATAACTATGCTTGTCAGTTTCATGCATTACTTACATGTGGTTGAATGTAAGAAAAACTCAGACAGAAAAATGAGAGTGAGAGCAGTACTTCCTCTAGGTAAAGCTACAAAAAGGCTATGCATTCCAAGCATAAATATGGTCTCAGGAAAAATTAGCAGCAAGATTAAAACATGCATGCATTATAATTAGGACATTTAGCAAAGTTGAGATTTGCATCAAAGTAGTCTGAAACTTGTATAACCCTAGGGTAACATGCATGCATAGCCTTTCATTCAAACACTAAGTATAACTTGGCTGAGAGATATGGATTGTTATAGCAGTATCCCCTGTCTCACTACAAACTGTAAGGAAAAAAAAAAAAAAACCTTTTTACTTCCCAGTCTAGATATGAGAACAACCAAAATAAAAATGCTAATCTCTACTTTGTTAGAAGATATGTGTTCACAATATGCACCTACTATATAACCCTAGTTTAAGAAGCATGCATTACTCACCTTCAAAGCTATAAAGTATCTACAGAGAGAGAAATGAGAGTGAGAGCAGTATTCCGTGACTATCTTTTCTGTAAAAAAAAAAACACATTTCCAGACCAAAATGTGACTAGATATTGCAACAGGAAACAAAAACAAGTAAGTTGATTTGCTCTATATAAATGTCTTGACAAGTGTGGATTAAATACACAATAAGGGGAAGAAAGCATGCATTCATAATAGTTTGTTACGCTATTATGAAAAACTCAGAGAGAGGCAGGAGATTGAGAGCAGTGCCCCCTCACATCAAACTGCCATACAAAAGGTCCAACAATTTCTAGTCTAGAGCTGACAACAGGGGAAAAAATGTGCATCTCTTTAATAAAAATATGGAATGGTTCTTCATGAAAAATGTGTTCACAATATATCCCATTTACTTGTATAACCCTTGTGTCAGTTGCATGCATTACTTACATGCATGCAACTTAACAAAAATCAAGCAGAGAGAGGAGAAAAATGTCAGTTAGAGGTTTAAATCCAAAACATGTGAGAGGAAAAGGAGAGGAAAATGAGAGGAGGCAGACCAAGTTAACCCAAGGTATTCGTGGATGAAGGTAGAAGAATCTGCTCCTCTCTCTGCTTGGATGATCACAAGTGTAGTGGAAACTGATGCTTTGTTATGTTGGTCGAATCTCACCTTCAGAATGGTTGGCTGATATCACGCTTGGTTTTTCTCCTCTCTCAAAAACATTCAAATATGGCTTCTCTATTATGTGAGCAATGAGAAACAACCCTAGGGCTCCTAGGTGTTGGCAGGAGAAAACAGGAGATTACTGCATATGAGTTGACAACTAAACACAATGCACCCCGCCTCTTTTCAGTCTCTTCCCACCCACTTTTTTTGTCATATTTTTTTAAATGCATCATCCCCTATTTGCCTTTTAGACTAATCTAACATCAACTATTTTGCTGGGAACTCGCTGAGTGTGTAAGCATATATTTGATTATCTTGGTCAACCTTTAATTATCACAAGAGGATAATTATGGTTGGCTCATCTTTCTGTAATGTTTTCTATTTCAAGCAGATTATTTTTTATAGAGAATAATCTTTGTCAATCCCTATATACAAGTGGCATATTATTTTTGATAGAACAATACAGGTGTCAGCTTATATAGAAGTGGCGGGTTAATATATTTGCTAAAACTTGTAAGTGCCAGCTTATATACAAGTGGCAGATTATTGCTCAATATAGGTGTCAGCTTATTGAGGCTATATGTGTCAACTTTTAGTACAGATGTTACAATATAATCTACAGTTATATAACCAGCATTGCAAGACCCTCTTTATGTGAACTGATCCTCGTTGCAAACCTTAACTAGGATATTAATATTTTCGGCATTTTATCATAGCTGCACCATACATATAGAATAAAAAAGAATGGTAGTCTATAATTTTGTTGCATGTTTTGATTGATTTATCCATCTAAATCCCCCCCTCGATAGGTATTGAAACAACACATATGTTTTTTTAAACCATTTAGTCAATCGATATTTGCAATGAAGATATTGTCAATCAATTGGAAGTTTGATATATGATCACATTTCTTCTCTATTCTTTACTGAGGTGAATAAGTGATATGAGTGCATTATGGTTTTGTACATAAGCCGAGTAGCTTAGAACCATGTGCTTGCTACTTTGTAGGCTTCATGTAACTCATATATTCAATCAATTCTACTACCCAGGTGGCAGATTATGCTATTATCAAATTATCATGTCTAACATATTACCGCACCCACATCAATTTAGCCAATTAATTGGTCCACAATTTCATTTATCCCATGTACTTGGCTGGAGTTTATTGGATTGATAAGAAACACCTAATGGCAGTGCATTACACCATAATTTTTGGAGGATTGATATGGATGTTCAACGGACTTCATGTATACCTCTTATGCTGTATGTTATATTCATTGAAGCATGCCAGGGAGTTGAAAATGAAGCAACCAGATTGTGGTAAAATGCATTTTTGTTTTAGTTGAATTCCTTGATAACTATCATCCCATCTTCAACTTATTAGAATCACATCAAACAACTTGTAAGTGAAACAGCAAATGTGAATAAATTAGTAGTTAGCAGAAGACAACATTACTTAAGAGCATGCCAACCTTGTTCAACATAAAGTAATTGCCCTATATAAACTTGACAAAGAAGCAAGTAGGAGTATTTAGTATACAATATCAGCTACAAATTAGCCAAAACTATGTGAATTCTTTGTTTATTAAACTATTGTGTTTGATTAAAAACTTCACCTCAAAACGGTGGCCCAAAAGGATCAGATTCACGGGGCACATTCTAACAAAAGCAATCACACTTGACATTGGCTTTTCATTGAAAGAGGTTATCAAAATATGAAAAGTTATATGATCTGGAATACCACTCCTTAGTATGTTTATGTAGAAGAGCACCTTTATTGACTCTATAACAACTGCCTCAGTTGCTGTTATAGAGTTTGTGTGTAGCTCGCAATTTCCATTGTCTAATGTGAAAGCTAGTAGGATGTTGCATCAGTTTTTCTGTTTCTAGAATGCATAGAGAGTAAGTCATTTTCCAAATCAATCATGCTCAACATAGTGTAGAATTTATTTATTTTTTTGATAAGTTTTTTAATAATAATAGAAAATAATCTTTATTTATTTATTTATTTGATAAGTACATAGTATAGAAATATCAATGCTTTGTTTTCATTAAAAAAGACTTGGCCAATATCGTGCATCTGAATACGTGACCCTAAAACAAAATTTTAATGACCATTTCCCCCTAGATAATCTTCTTAAAATGCATATCTTCCTCATTGTTGAGGTAGCAATGAACCTAGCTATGTTTTCATTAATATATTCCTAACATAAGTAAATGACCAGGTATAAATACTTGCAGTATGCCAAATCAGATGAATATATTTAACCGATACCTTGCCTAACAACATAATAGATAGTCCTCTTGAGACTATCACATTTAAGTCATTTTGTAAACCAAAGAAAGTGGAGCAACATAATATTGGCCAATTATGCACAAACCTCCCATACATAAAGATGCATAGATGGGAATTCTTACAAAACTGAAGGCAACACCAAACCTTTGTTCTGATACTTTGGTACAACACCCTTCATCAGAGCATAACGGATAAGATAGAGCTCTATACATGAGTAAGAGGTTGACAACAGGAAGGATGAGCTAAAAATCCAGCAGCTGATGTCCTCGCTTCTCCGGCAATAGTCACTGACTCTAGTTGGTTGTGGATGACATGCCACATAAATATCAAACTGCAAATGGCCATTTACCACATTCAACCCTCACGATTATATCAAAGCACACATATTTATCCTGTTATTAATGTATGTACATTAATAAACATGTCAACTCAAGAGAGAGGGTCATGTGAAGACAGGAACCACAAGGGGTTCGGGTTTGGATCACTACATTAGTTATCCAAGAAACAAGGGGTTGAGGTTTTGTGTAATTTTTGGGGGTTGTGGGTACAGGTTTGTTAATTAATTCTAAAGGCTGGTTTTATACTGCTATTACGGGTGCTTTATTATGGTGAAGGTGTTTTCTTCTATACCTTCAGTGTACTTATTTACTCATTTTGATACATTAAGCAAGTTTTACGTAAAAAGAAAACTTTTTTGTAATAATAACTAAAGAAGGAGAACATGCATTGTGAGAAAACCATATAGAAACATTATAAGTTAGGGCATACCATCTTCTAAGTCTGAGGTTGCATCATCGGCAAATGCAATACTATCTTCATTGCTTCCCTCGCTATTAGAATCAACATTGTCGATTCTCAGTTCATCATCAATGCCATCATCCTCGAGGTATACCTCGTGGTCAGGTAAAGTAGATGGTTGATGTTCTAATATGGTTGAAGGGTCAATCACTAATAGTTCTTCATCTACCATGTTCAATGGATTCATCAAGGCTAGATCACTACATTGGGCATGCGGCACATTTCTAGCAATGTTTTCATCTTCCTGGAAAGCGTCATCGTCACCAGACTCTACACCATCATCCGCATCGTCAACCGACGCAGCTAAAGGAATGTTGTATAGATTCCTATTTGCTAGCCACACTAATATCTTTTAAGTAAAACACCTGCTGGGCTTGGCAGGCTAGAGAAAAAGGCTCATCTTTATACCACGTTCTAGAAGTGTTCAGGCTTGTTAGATTGTCGCCAAGCGAATCCCTTTTCGCTTATCACCAACATCCCGCCAATCACATTGAAACAAATAGACCTTACGCCAACCCATATATCTTAATTCTATAATATCATTCAAAACCCCATAGAAGTCAACGGGATTTGATTGATGTTCACCACGGACCACCAAACCGCTATTTTGAGTTCTTCGGTGCCTCTCTCGATTCTTTGTCTGAAACCTAATTCCATTCATTATGCAACCAGCATACGACGCAACCCACTCGTCGGGACCACATGCAAGTGCATATATTTCATCTAGTACACTTGCTGGATCCATCACACTCTTCTCTCGAATATATATTCCAATCAAAAGACAAAACCAATAAAATTATACAATAGCTAGAACAATTATACAACATATTGGTTTTAAACTTGTGGCTTCGTCAATTTTGTATTATTTTTTAATTTTTTTTTTCCTTTTTACTAGTGTTTAGCATCTTTTATGTCGGATTCAAATTGCATATATACCAATCAGGGTACGTTTCAAGAAGATTGTATGAATCAATAGAAATACGTATGTGTTTCTTGAACCACCCAGGGAATTGAGCTTGGTGCCTGCACGCATTGTTAGTTGTGACTTCCCTTGTAATCATGTTATAATGCTCATTGCAAAATATAGTTGTATCAGTACATGGTGTAATCTGTATCTGATCAGTATTATGGGCTGTACACAAAATCTTAACCACTTACTCGAGGTAATGCTCGATCTCGCCACAATTATTGAGAACATACCAGTGGGCTCCTGAAAATAGTTTCTCGGATAGCATGTGAATGTTGGCCGCCCTGAGTGGAAGTACCTTTTGTGAGAATACAGAGAAAGATTCTTCATTAAACTGTTCTGGAATGTCTGAGTTTCTTTTAACTCGTTGATATCTGGTCTCAATGTCATTGAGATACATTGAGCAAAACCTCAAACACTCAACATGAACATATGCTTTAGCAATTGAACCCTCAGGGCGGGCTTTGTTCTGGACATAGCGCTTGAACTTCCCCAGATACCTCTCAAAAGGATACATCCATCTGTATTGCACTGGTTCAGCAAGTAATGCCTCATCCGGTAAATGAATAGCGATGTGCACCATTATATCAAAAAATGTAGGTGGGAATATCATCTCAAGTTTACATAGGATGATAGGAATATCTGCCTGAAGCCGATGCAATGATTCATAAGTCAATGTTCGAGCACACAATTTCTTGAAAAATGTACTTAACTCGGTCAAAGCTAGCCGGATGTCGGGTCGTAGAAAACCACCAATAACGACCGGAATCAACCATTGGAGAAAAATGTGGCAGTCATGACTTTTCATTCCCATAATTTTGCCTTCATGAATATTCACACCGAGCAATATTAGAGGCGAAGCCATCTGGAAAAGTAACTTGTGACACTCACTCACAAAAGGACATTCTCTCATCATGGTTGAGTGTGTAACATGCAAGACTCATTCGGCAATGATCATCATCCGGACGTTAGTGTATTTCCTTCCTCAGTCCGAGATGTTCCAAATCCCTGCGCGCATTTGCATTGTCCTTACTCTTTCCATCAATACTCAGCAAGGTGCCCAATATGCTATCGCAGATGTTTTTCTCAATATGCATTACGTCTAGGCTATGCCTCAATTCCATGTCTTGCCAGTATGGGAGATCGAAGAAGATGCTTTCCTTTGTCCAGTTTAATTCTTGTGGTGCCCGTTTCCTCTTCCGTAAACTTTTTCCAAATTGCACGTTGGAGACCATGCATAATGATTCAAGAACGGCTTGGGCCATAAGTTTTGCTCGGTGACCTTGAACCTCGTTGGCACCATTGAAAGCACGTTTATTCTTTCTCCAAGGGTGGTCTGAGGCCAACCATCAACGGTGGCCCATATAACAATGTTTACGCCCATAGGCCAACCACATAGAATCAGTATCTACAGTGCATATAGGACATGCCAACTTCCCCTTGGTGCTCCACCCAGAAAGATTGGCATATTCAGGAAAATCATTTATAGTCCAGAGTAAAGATCCATGTAATCGGAAAACATCGGAACTGAATGCATTATATGTCTCAATACCAACCCCTCATAATTCCTTCAATTCATCAATTAAAGGACGCAAGAAGATATCTATATCATTTCCTGGTGACTTAGGACCAGGTATCAAACATGTCAATAGAAATTATGGGTCTTTCATGCAAGACCAAGATGGCAAATTGTAAGGCAGAAGTATGCCTGGCCATATACTATAGGGCTTGCTCATGTTATTGAACGGGTTGAATCCGTCACTCGCAAGTCCAAGACGTACATTACGAGCATCTTTGGCAAACCAATCATGTTTCCTGTCAAAATCTTTCCACACTTTGGAATTAGCTAGATGCCTCATACGGCTCGAATCATCAATATGCCCCTCTTTATGCCATCGCATCGCTTGTGCTGTCTTTTTCGACATATAAACACGTTGCAATCTAGGCTTCAATGAAAAATAACGCATCACTTTCTGAGGTACCCGATGTTTACTTGTCATTGAGACCCACCTAGATGCCTTGCATGTAGGGCACTCATCTTTCTGAGCATCTTCTTTCCAAAATAAGATACAGTCATTTGGGCATACATGGATTTTGGTGTAACTAAATCCCAACCCACGCTCTAGCTGACGTGCATCATTATAGTCTTCAGGCAAGAGAGCATTCAGGAAGGCAGACTTCAATAGCTTTAGCACCATGTTAAATGACTTTATGTTCCAACCACCAATAGTCTTGATGTGAAGCAACTTTACCATAAATGATAGCTTTGAGTAGTTTGTACACGATGGATAGAGTAGACGCTGTGCATCCTCTACGTACTATTCAAATGAATGGTGTCTTAAAGTCCCAATGTTGGGTTCTGCATTATCATCATCACTGCCACCAGCATTTAAACCGGTTGCCCCTTCCACGAAGGATCCTACCCAGATGTCATCTAACATCTCGTCAACGTCATCAATGTACTCACCAAAACCATCTCCATCATCCTCATCATCTGACTGGTTCGTATGAAAAGGATCATCTTCTCCATGAAATATCCATTGAGTAAAACTTCTATCAATCCCTCACAAGAACAGATGGTCCCTCACAACAGTAAATGGTTGGAAAAAATTATTACGACATATACGACAGGAACACCTAATGGCGTCACTGGCTGGCGCATTGGATTGAGACATGGATAAGAAATGATTAACTCCTTTGGCATAATCATGGGACCACAATCTATCTTCAATATGCATCCAAGATTTATCCATTAAATTCTTGGTAACAAAAAAACAGCCTAATCAAAATCTTCTTGATATAACTTAAGATGAAGTTGACTTTTCAAGGCAGGATAACATTACATCCCTGATAAATTTAAATGGGTAAAACAACTTTCAGCCATGTAGAACAGTTAAAAAAAATGTTGCAGAGGGAAGTTGCATGGGTGATGATGACCGAGAAGTAAGTTTACTGCAAGGCACACACTAACCTATTTATGATGCATGAAAATGTCTGAATCATATAATCTTCTACACAATTACAAACCCTACATGTGTTTAATATGCAAGCTAGCAAGGAAAAAATATCAGGCAAACACAAAAGGTTAAACCATAATAGTATGACATACATGTGCACATAAGCACAAATGAGCATAAAAACCAATGGGATTCATTAAGGAGCATAGACACAAAATGGAAGGGTCGGTTTGTGTCAACAATAATTTTTTGGAGTTATAGATTACTGCATATAATCTATAACTATGTCTAAGGCTGGTCATCAATAGTAGTTTATCATATTCAATATAAACTACGATAAGGGGAAGCTAGAAAGCTTTCAGATGCTTGAGTTTAGTTGTTCGAAGCTTCACTCCCACTCCCCTTGTTGCTTGTATATAACAATGGGTGTAACTAATAGCAGGTATGGAAAAAAAGCTTTGCTTTTTTTTTTTTTTTTTTTTTTTTAAGCTGGAGAGTGGGAGTCACCTCCAAGTGCACATATTTTCTGAAACCTAATAGCATTTTGGGTGTAGGTACTTGAAGCTAGAAGGGTTGGGTTTGTATTAGAATAGCAGCTGAATGGGAAGCTTCAGATGTTCTACAATAGTACGAGAGACAACACGCTTGGTGTTCTCAATATTAATTCTCTAGTTTGGAATCAGCAGGTGGGAATGCCCCTCCATATTCTAGCACAGAAAGCATTCTCATGAAGGAAAGTTTGAGTGGAAGTAAACATCGTTATAGACAAGAATAAGAATGTACAAGTACATAGGCAAACCAAAAACAAAATCTCACAAAGGAAATCCATATAAAAAACTTTAAAACAAAAACAAAACGATAAACAAACTGGAGACCCAAGAGGAGATAACAAACCCAATAGCAACCGATAAGGGATGAGAGTGATCTAGAGATGATTTGCTGCATGCATGACAATATGTGAAATATAATTGCCCATTCAAAAAGGGGGGCAAGACAACAACAAAACTAAGCCAAATATGGATTCAATCAGTTTGAACATTTATAGTCTTTTTTAACAAAAAAAAAAATTGCAGTATACATTGTGGAGGAAACGATTCTAAAGTTAATAATAAGATCCTGAGGCACACACTGGCTTACGTGTAACAAGGTAAAAGTCCATAAATGAAACCTTTTTAGTGTGGATAACCTTTTGTTAGAAGACTTGCAAACTATGAATAATTAGTATTAGGACATCAAAAATCTGCTGATTACCTTGATATCTAACAAGGTAAGAAGTAGATGTAGGGAAAAGTGGGCCGTAAGTGAAGCCCACGCTCAGTAAATAGAACTAAGCCAAATAACTCAAATCCATGTTGACAAAATTGGAAATTACAACATAATTCTAATGCTCAGTTTAGCATGAAACCCGGCAAATGTATTCAACGACCGAGTTACTAATTGCTTGTGATTTAACTTACAACATTCGAGGGTACAGCCAGGCAAACAGGAGATTATTAAAGTTGTTGGCATATGGTGGGAACTACTTATGGTATGGCTTGTTGATTGAGGACATTAAAAGCAGGTGCTTAACTAGACCTACTTGGCAAAGCTAAGTTTAAAAACAGAGAAGCTAACTGTGAACTCCACTCTATTGAGAATTATATGACAGTTATGATGATGAATGCAAATGGATGGAGGCAATCCTTGATCTGTAATGAATAAATGTATGTCCAAAGGGACAAAACATTAATCCCATAAAGGCGTTGCAACTGTAGACTGCGAAAGTATGTTCATTAAGAGAGAAAAAAATCTGGCAATTGTGATATAGTGCATCTGAAACTCATTTTTCCTGGCTATTGTTTCCCATATCTTCTACTTTCGCAGCACCCATTGTCTTATTTAATGAGGATATTTTTTAACTTGAGTCCTAGTTTAGTTGTGAGTCGTGCATGTTATAATTGATGTTTCAATACTTCTCATTATTGTTCATGAAGCTGGAAACATTAAAGCCCAATACCAACAAGATAGAGCTCAATTCAAGTGGGATTGGCCCAACCCAATGAAGAGCAATTCCAGTCAAATGGAAAGGATTGCCACAAATTTATATATATATATATATATATATATATATATGGGTACATAACTACATAAATATCTCTCAAAGGGATAACGACACTACATTAGGCTGCCAATATAAGCTGCTGCATATTATCATGTCTCCAAATGACCATGCCCAGATCTCCAAAAAATAGTGTTTATCATAACAATCCATGAGTTTAGGCTTCCAGCCAAGACGCATGTATACCATTTAAAACCCATACAGATTTGGAAGGAGTAGCTCCAAAGGTGTGGTTTACAACCTAACCTTTGTTACAACAAATGTGAAAAAGACTAATAGAAAACATAGTATCATATCTTTGTTGTGTCAGTTATCACAACAAACATACAACCAGATGGGAAAACAACAAAAAACCACAACTCCATGAAGATTCATACCTCATATTAGTCTCAGGAAGGGGCAGACACCCACTGGGTGCCATTCTTCTTATTGCAGCAGCTATACCAATATATAAATTACACAACATCCAATGTTTCCAAACAATTTAGTACAATAGAAGTAGTGATAAAGGCAATTTAACTCTGCTACATTGACGAGTTAGATTAAAACTAGAAGTAGATAACTGAAATCCTGATAGGATATGCATACAAACCACATTGCTAACCCAAATATAGGTGACCCTATATTATTAAATTGACCAAACTGCAAAGCCAAGTTACACCTCAATAACCCTAAACAGATATATTGTTGTAGGAACTAACAATATTTTAGCAGACGCAAAACACTATGTATTATTATAATTGGTGAGAACTTATACCAAGTCTATCAGCAATAATTGATGAGCTAAAATCCATTTTTGGGGATTGCCACAGCCACCTGTAGAAGCCTAGAAAAAAGAAAAAAAAAAGAAAAACCCAAAGGGTTTAGCCTACCTTGACCTCTATCAAATCCCACACACTACATGGCACAAAATGGGATGAAAAATATTTATCATGTAAGGAAAATTTACTGGCCAGTAGCTGTATAGTTTCCAAAGTTGATAGGCTCCTATTGTATACTGGAAGCACTATTAGATGCTGCTCTTCAGCAATGTTTTTATAGGGGAGATGAACAAACAATGAGTGACTAGTGATGTAACTAGGCTTCGACATTGTTGGTCATATGTATTGTGGGTTGTTTAAATTGAAAAAAAATATAGGTCGCAGTTCATCATCATATTGCATTTTGCTAAATCAATCCATATTACAAATGGGGAAGCAATTCATGATGATACTAAACATAGGTGTGCTCGCATATAGGCATAGTAGAAGGTATTATATACGAAAAAGGAATAGTATTGGCAAAATGGGTATTCTGGAATTGTCCATAGTATTCCAAGCTTTGTATTTTGTGGTAAAAAAACAAGATTGGGAAGGCTATGTTTCTGATATAGCCTTCACATGGAGTGTTACTTCATGTCAAGGTCCATCATACCATACTCAACTTGGTAATCATTTTATACTATTAGGCTAATGTTTTGGATATACAAATGTCCAGTCTATATGTGCACACATATTTGTGATTTAAATGCTTATCTTAATAGACTAAGCATTACTTTGAGGTGCACTTTCTATAGAGTCAAATACTGCATCAAATGGAGAGAATATAAGCTTCCAACTTCATTCAATCAGTCCTCTCAATGATGGCTCTCAGTTGAAATTAGCATGCAAATGTTTTATGAAAAGAAAAAGTAAATAGAGGTGTTTAGAAGATAAGCTGACTATTAGCATTATAAAGATGGTAAGTAATTACATATTACTCTTCAATAAATAGGATGGTATGCAAATAGTAGAAGACTTGTATGTCTTCCCCATCTTCCCCTAATTTCTTGTGAAGTGATGAGTGGAACATCAATTTCGTAGTAGATGATAAACATATTCCATTAGCAAGTCGAATGTTAACAAATCTATATAGAACATGGACATCTAGATAGATTTGTCAAGATTGGACTAGCTATCTTAAAGTTTAAATAATAATAAAATGAGCACAAGTTGCATGCCTATTTGCTTCAATTTGTTTAATATGTTACAAATAGGCTTCACATATTAGTTAATAAATTAGTTAAATAAATTAGTAGTTAACCTAGCCAATAAAAACTGAAGTTTCTATACAATGATTGACATTGTTGCTCTAAATGTATCCAACATTTCCTCTAATTGGCTCTTTGAGTGGGTAGGTAAAAACATTTTGTAAGATTAGAAGGCTAAAAAATTCAGGAAAAAAAAAAGCCAATAGGGAAAAATAACTTGTCATAGTAGGTCAACGATATTAAATAGCATGCACTTAAAGTAGGCAAAAAGGGCTAGCCTTTAGTGTGTATGCAGATGTGCATATGCACTTGAAGAACATGTTAGGCTCCACAAATGCATTAGCATAAACAAAAATTTGTATCATCTTGGAAGTCATTATTTTATAAATTAATAAAAAGAATCAAGAGATAATGGCAACAAGTGGAAGTTGAATTAACATGATACATGCAACACTCCATCATTGGCCAAGTCTAAATAAGAAATGGCTTAGAAGTCAAAGGCCCATAAGTTACCATGACGGAACAAAACATGAAATGCTTTGAGAAATGTGTGCAGATGGTGTTTTATAGCTACATGTGAAGCAGAGTCAAATCCACAATGAGGGTTATACTAGAGGCTGCTGTCAGACTAAATTATATGAGACGATCCAAAAGGCTAAGTAACAGAAATGAGAGTGCCTAAATTGCCAATTGGAAACCATCACACGACTCCAGACATATAAGCTGAAGAAAGGTAGACTAAATGGTGACAGTCCATTCAAATGTACATAACTAATAATGTTTAATTGAAGGAGTAGCTTAATACGAACTATAGGTTCCCCAAATTGTGAAAATGACATGGATAAATAAATTTTCACCTTCATTAAAATTACTTTCGTAATAAAAGAGTATTTACATAAATCTAGGCTACCATCCTATCAATCACGGCAGCACATATATAGAAGTACTAAGTTCATTATGTAAATGCTAATAGAAAAGCCACCATAATTATTAAACATCAATGAAGCAACTGAAGATAATTATAATCATGTTGCAATTGATAAAAGGTCTAACATATCCAATTACACTAGGATGTTCTGAAAGAATGTAATCATACTGTCGGTGATGGAGGCAAGAGCCCAAGCAAGCACAAAGGGTATAACGAATTGGAATGAGGGATATCGACGCCGAACACTTGCACGCTACTAGGACTACCAATCAAACGGGAAACTTCATGAGGTTAGATAACAATAAAACAATACCTCACTTCGTTATAACTGATATGTTAGTTAAATATATATCCAAAACAAATATTTTCAAGAACTGTTATCGAAACAATAAAGGCACAAAAATATATAGTCCAGTTTTAATCTCCCAAACAAAAACTGTAATTTAGGAAACAAAATGGACAAACCCCCATAATAGACCACTAAGATTAAAGATTCGATCAGATCTCAGTCAAGACATTAAGAAGAACAATATATACAGAGGGTTCAGGTTTGATCAAGATATCCACCTTGTAAATTGCAGGAACCAAAATTCTGAAGCCAAGAGAAAAAAGTGAAGAAATAAAAAGAGACGGCATGCCGGTGAAGAAGGAGAGAAAAACAGAGACAAGTAATAGAACTGTGAATAATAGCTGGTAAACTGGATCTTCACTCAGCACTTCAAGCAATAATCAAAGATACAATGACAACAATTCACAAATTAACCGAAAAAAGAAAAACAGTTATAAAAGCTTCTCACATCTGCAGTGTCCCAAACTATTGCATTATATAAATTTCTCAAGAGTATAAAATGCCATGATATAGTGTGATTTAACCTCGCAAGAAATACCACTTTATCCCTTCATCTTATTTGGCAACAAATTAAAGCCTCCACAAACAGAGAAATATAGCATAACAGGGGCAGCAAAAAACCAAAAAATGAAAGCTTCTTTACCTGACCGTACCTTTCATGCACGAATTGTTGATAGCTCACAGTAAATGGAGCCGAAACATACGGGAGATTTTTGGAAGGATCAGTGAAGGGAAGGGGATGACCTAGCAAAGACAGCTAAAAACCATAAAATCTGCTGATACTACTGCAAAGCTAAGGTAGCAAAATCAAGCGGAAAGCTGGATTGTGCCGTCATCGTTGACTGAGATTCAGTGGTTTCTAGTTCATCACAGATGGATTACGGCAGATTATTGCATTTACAATCTTTGATGAGAAGTAGGAATTTTTGAAGCTAGGCCTGTGAGTTTCGCCCAAAATATGGTATGGAAAAAGAATGTAAGAAGAGGGTCGCGCAACTAACGAGAAGAGAGGGAAAAGGTCCCGCGGGCGCTAAGTAGGGGCTATTTATATAAGTCGACTATAATGACGACTTTTACTTGTCACAAAAGGATTCAGTGATTTATTAATGGAAACCACCTTCAATGACGACTGAATGTCGTTAGAACAAACACAAAACGTGAAGAATTTGACTTATTGTGACAAAAAAATTTACGGTGAATATTTGTTGTCAAAAATACCCATTTTTATTGACAAAATGCAATTGATATTTTTGGAGAATTGAATTTTGTGAGAAAACATATGTATTAGCTGCAATTTTTCTTCGGCAGGAAAAAAATTTGTGGCAAAAAGCTGTATTTGTTGTAGTGCATGTGAAATGACCATTTACACCTTAAAGCATTTAACTTTCATGTATATGGCCTGATTATCACTTTTATCAATTAATGGGCTAGCTGCCGGTAACTTACATGAGCCATGGCCCAATGTAGGAGGCCAACTGAGGATGCTCGAGAATTGTTGAGAGAGAAGTAAGGCCATAAAGTAACTCAAGCCCATAACTGAAACCCGTGTGAAGGAACTAAACATTGAGAAGGCCACGGAAAGGGTTCATCACTACCAAACCCGATAGACACATGTGAATACTCTGATGGATTTGGGGACCACGAGAAGCAAAGAAATGAGGTGGTTATGTACAATGGAAAAGCTGCAATCAGTGGCAATGAGAAAGGATTCTGAGTATAAAAGGAAGAGAAACCTTCGACTATGGGGCATTAGGTTTTCCATTTTATTTTACTTATCATTTTTCTCCTGTTTTTATTCAGACAGCATTTCTGGGATTTTCCTTAGGGTTTTTCGTATTCGTATTTTGCCAACTTTTGATGAAGATGTTTGGATGACTTTAAATGCCTGGGTTGAAGTAAAACTGTCCATTGTTTTCCATTGCTTGCTAGATTTTCTGTAGCTTCAACTATTTACCTTACTTTGTCTGAAATTAAACTCTAGAGGGAAAATCTAATGAAATCTCTTTCCCTTATTCTTGCTCTGTTGTAGACATAAGGCACAACAAAATCTTGAATTAATCAAGGATTCCATCAGCCGTGTGTTAAATTAACTCTGGTGGATGCTTGGTGAGGACACTTTATTTTAGGTTTTGGCATAGTACTCTGAGCTTTTATTTCTTACACTATTTTATTAACTTCTTGATTGGGTTAGTAAGTGGAGAGTAGTGCTCAGAAAACTGTGTAAATGATGGAAACCAAGGAGTTTTAAAACTCTAGGTGTTTGTCCAATTGATTCTATGAACTTTTCAAGTTTAACTAATGATTAGTAACTCTGTTTAAGAACTATTCCAATCTTAGAAGTCATATTTTTGCATGATTTAATTCCTATTTTAGAGCAAGGTCATTGCCCTGAAGACAACCAAAATCCACCATAAATTCCATTGGTAACAAACCCTTTACTGGGTGCAGTCACTTTTTATCTTTCCAGCTTGTTTTCAAAACCATAAAGAAAAAAGATGTTACAGAGTATTTCTTTTACATTATCATAGTTTTCCAATAAGCTTTACAAGTATGGTGCTGGAAACACATTTGTCCCTGTGGAAATGACTTTGGGACTTCCTTATTATTTCAACTGAACCACTTCTACACTTGGGAGTGATAATTTGGAGATCATCAACATGAATTTAAACAAACCCGACTGAATTAATAATATTTGTTTATTCCATAATAAGGGTGATCACTAGCCCTATTACAAAGAGTTCTCCCTCTTGTTTTTGTAAACTTGCGCTTTATCTTGTAAACTTATGTTTGATTTTTCACTTTGTATGTGATTCGGACCTGCATTTAATTGTCTGGAGGGGAGATTATGGACAGGGTCCAAGGTAGCTAGCTTGCAGTATTGTAATCTGCCCAATTTTTTCCTAAACGCCAGAATGGAAATGATATGTCTGGACGAACCATTATATTGTAGTAATTCTTGTACAAATATCGGGTATAACAAGTTTAATTTAGGTCTAAAAATCTACCCAAGTCTTCTGTTATTCTTGACATCTTTAACACTCATATGGTCGAACGTGTATATATAGAAATATCAAGTTTCTATGTGAATTTAGATAAATATAGAGAGTCTTTTCTTAATAGAAATGGCAAAGTACTTGGTCATGTACTTGTTGAAGAGGGACTACATCTAGATTAATATAATCTAAGTTCATATGGGATATTGTAAATAGGCAGAGGTTTGGCATGAGATTACTCATCCTTCATGGCATGCACCTTTATGTATATAAGAGTTTTATCTACACGTACTAGAACTCTTCCTCTAAGGTAGGAGTTTTAAGGGTCACTCAAAGGCAGTAGTATTTCAACAAATTTTAATAATGGAAAGAGCAAGAGAAGGATGACACGGGGGGTTTGAGTTCGACAGATAAAGGCAACATTTGGATAGGAAGCCACACTACGTACGTTAAGTGTTAAGGCGCAGATCATGAGCAAACTGCCTAGCTAGCTGTTTTGCCCAACACGACACGTAATCATATAGTATCTATTTGTCGACATCCAGATTCTAAGGTCTTATGTTTGGACTTATAATTACCACACCTTGCATCAAGCAATTAAGCAGCTTGCTTGGGGTCAACGTCCTACAATAAGCCTTTACTGTATGTCTGGACGTCTATGGTCTAAGACTCTAACGCCCTATATATGTTTGACAATGCCCATTCTAAGCTAAGTATTAGGTTGTTTGGTTGTTAGGGTCTATTTCCTAACTTTTAAAGTCCTATTGTTCAGATCACTTTTGTAGTTAAAATCCTGAACATATTATATATATGGAGTTTTGGACAGGAGGTATTACAAAAAAAGATGCGTATAACAAAGGTGGAGGTAGCAATAATAAAATTTGTTAACAAATATTTTAGAGGATCTATTTCTATAAAATTAAGTGTTATGACCCAGCCCAAAACCGAGTGTTATAGTCTAGCCAGCTGGAAAAAGAGGGTGATCTAAACGTGCATGCATGCATTTTGACAAATGCCTCCCCAAACCCTTTTCTTTCTATATATATTCCTTTCTATCTATGGGTACTGATCCTTGATCTTCCCCTCCATTAACCCCTTCCTTTCATAACCACGTCTTCAATATTGCTCCCAAAAAACAACTCCAATTTCTTGAAATATCCAAGCCTTGCAACCATAGATCAGCTACAAGGTCACTCATGATCTAAACCCTAAGTTTTTACTAGTGTGGTAGGCAGTGTATCTATGCTAGACTTGTAAAAATTATTGAATGGAGTCGATATTTGGATATATTAATGTACGTGCTTTTATATGAAAACTTGTGTTTTCGTTAACTTTTTGCATCATTCTTGATATTTGGACACTTGAATTTTGTCGTGAACTGTTAGACATAAGTTGTTTTAGCATGAAATTTGAAATTGATTGCCATATATATCGGTTTTGTACTCACATGTTGTTGTAAATATATCGTACCGATTGTGCATTCTAGATTCTGTGAATATATGTTTTGAAACCCTGAAGCATGGAATCATTGTTACTGCTAATGTATTCATGTTATTGATCACATTGCTACTACCACTGTTACTAGCTAGTAGTGATATTGATATTGATACTTGTACCATTACTACTTAGCTTGGGAGTGACTCTGTGGGACTTGGAGGCTAGGGTTCGAGAGAATAAGAACAAATTTATAGGTCGGTCGAATTAACACCCGAAGAACCAACCTGGTACTAGGTGAGTTGGGGACCCGACTTTATAATGACCCGTTATATGTTGGAAGGATCAGATCGATTAAATCAGGTCAATCGGGTCTTCGGTCCATGTGCACAGGCCTTGGGGGAGTTCATTATATTGCGATAAATCAAAGTTTTGTGAACCAACAAAAACATCTTCTTCATTACAACACTTTTTAGAAAAAAAAAAAAAAAAAAATCCTCACTTATTTATAGGTATTGCTTAGTGAGTTGTTGAGCTCACTTGTGTATATTCTTCACTTTACAGATAATATTGAATAGTATATATGCCGAGGATAAATTAATTATAGAAGGCACGAGAGTAGGATCAAATTAAAGAGAGTTGTGAAATTGAAACAAGTGTCAAGTGGCCGCACTAGTGGACTTAGGTTTTTAAGTTTGGTAGACTTTTAGATTAAGTGACTTATGGGTAGGATCGAAAAAGGGTGTCGAGGTATGTATTGCTCTGTGTGGGGAAATGTACAAGTCGAAATGCTTCCAAAGTAGTATGGAAAATGGCGCAATAGGTCATGGAAGAGGTTCCACATAACTCCATGGGTCGTAATTGCAACATGAAGGGTTGTGTTGACCCTACGGTTTCAAATATCATACTTGCTCATGGACTTTGATAATAATAAATGAATTTAAACTTAAAGAGTCTCAAGCTATTCATATGATGAAGGGTTAAAGATCGAAAATATTAGCAAATCAAGCATGAGACAACAAGTGATCTACGAATGGAACGCTATCAAGTATATATTTTTATATCTCTTAATAATTTGAAAAAAGCTTTAAGGCTAAATATTTTTAACTCATTAGAAAATCTATGTGCACCTTTCACATGTGCATGATATGTTAAAAATTTTTAAAAATGAATGATGGTATTTTTCTCATGTGCATGATATGTCTAAAATTAAAAAAAAAAAAAATTATATTGGTCATTTTCACTTGTGCATGATTTATTTGAAAAATTAAAAAATGAATAATGCTCCCTTTAATATTTGGTAAAAAGAAAGAAGCCATTTGAACTTGAAATGAGATATTAGAAAATTGGAAACAAGCTTTCCATTTGTATATAAATAGCCCATTTTAGATTTTATAAGACACCTCAACGACAAGTTTTACAAGATTCATCAAAAGCCTTCAATCTTCCTTCTCTAGCAATGAGCCTTAAAATTTGTTCTTTTCAATAGAGATATATATAGTTTGCACTGTATCATTTCATTTCACTCATTAAGGATGCACTTGTTAAATATTTTAATATGAACATTAATAAACGAATCTTCGATTTTATATGATCTACAATAATAAAGTACTGATAAATTAATGCGTACCTTTATCCATCAATTTGATGAAAAAATAGATTTAGCTATGAGGGAAGGATCACCCTAACAACTTTGCCTCACAAGTGTCTCACAAAGGCAAAAGGTACTTTAATGTTGTAGGTGAGAACCCTTTAACCCCTTAGTGCTATTTATAGATTTCTGATCATCAAGAAATCTTAGAGTTTGTATCTGAGTATAATTAGATATATAGAGTTTTAATCTTATCTCTTAGGAGCTTTCTTATCCCGTTATCACTCATCTTTTTATCTGATAAGTTTGAACTATTTCAAACTCTATTAAGATGGGTGTGTGGGACATAGAGTTTAAATAAAACTCTTACATTCTCCCACTTGGCCCATACGCCCATAAAATAATATTTTCCGTTCATGAGTTTATTACAGAAAATTAACCATACTGCGCAAATTCATTTCCTGAAACTTTCATGGCTCAAAGTACATTACATGAGTTCTATAATATCAATGTCAAATCAACTACTAATACGAGTCATGGTGGTCCTCTGTTATATAATCAACAAATTCCCTTCCATGTACTACAACACCAGTAACCAATTTTACATGATCTTTAATTGGGATAATTAAGGCTAATAGCGTGATGCCTTGGGTTCCATTTCATGTTTGTTGCAAACATTATCTTGTCATCTTTCTTCCAAACTATTCAATGTACAAATAAGTAGAAAGACAAGAAAACAAAAACAACCATAATAGATATCTTTCAATGTCCAGTAACAAAATACTCAGCATATCAATGATCTATATAACATGTTCACATTATGGGCATAAGCATTGAACCCATCTTTTCAACATGTTTTTACATTATACTCATTAACACACTATTGATATTGACATATTTGTTTCTGTAATTTCTCTTTAACACTCGGGTATTTAAAATTTCATTAAATACTCATTATTCAGAGAAAAATACTTTGAGGAATTCTTGCCATACATTCTTAGCGGCTTGGCCATAAGTCGACAATTCCAAGTCCTAAGATAAATTTCCTCAGTCAGATACTATAAACTATGGCCTCAAAACATATCACAAACTCAGTCCCCATTACATATGAAGCAGTAAAAGATTTGCCTCATATTTTTCCATAAATAACTCTATTAGATAGCAAAATACATAACCATAACTGTATTTTCTATTATTAGAGTAATCATATAAAATAGGGTCTGAATATTCAGTTACCTTAAGAATATTAGTTTTTCTTAAGACAATAATATAATATTTAATTTCTTGCAAATAACATTGTACTCTTTCCATAGCTTTTGGGTCAAGTGTCCTTGAGTTTTAGCAACAACCAAGGATGTTAACGATAAACCGATGTTCAGCTATATACAAATTTGTGCAACCATCAGATTCCTTATAACCATCTTATACAAATTTCTTTAACGACCTAATCAATTTGAGAACACTATAAATACTGAGCATGTCACATTTATTTTTAAAGTATCCATTTACCAGTAATTTTTCATGCAAAATATTTCCAAACTTTATGCAGCTATACTGAGGCAATACTAACAATCATCGTCTTGGTATTAAATTCAATCTCAATGTCTCATTCATAAATATCATTTAGAGACGTAACTTTAATGTCACACTAATAACGATGACTCATACTTGCCAAAAAGTCATATACACGCATGACCAAAATGTACATATACTCCCACTGACTTACGGGTATATACATTAACAATAAATATTTTTCTTAATCTCAAAACAATATTGGTATTATCAAATTTCAGATACCAATTTTTTTTAAAAACTGTTACCTCTTCTAGGTAATCATTTTATTCATTTCTTGTAGACTTTAGACTTTTACTCTATAATTGTTTTCACATTCATTTGATGTAACTCTAGAATATAATGAGTTACTAATGTCATAGTGATCCTCAATAAGTTCTTTCAGATTTAATAGAAAAAACTCTAATCAATGCTCATTTCTGAATGAAATCCTTAAATACAAGTCTAACTTTATATCGTTCAACATTGCCTTTGAAATCAAGATTTTGTCTCCAAAACCCATTTCCATTCGACTTTTCATACATTTCAGACAATTTAGATGAATTGCAGACTTTACATTGATCCATAGATTTCAATCACTCTTTTATGCATCAATCTTTTATAGAATCACTTATTTTTATAATTTGTGAAAATATATATAAACTTTTATTTATTTCTATATCACATTTAAATTTTGAAGATACACTACATAACTTAACCAAATAGCAAATCAAGAAGATTGCATGAGGTTACCTGTTCTGATGTCTCTATGGCCAATTCTTCAGTGGTGTTTCTCTGATGAGGTGAATGATCATTTGCTTGTTTTTTCCATATTATCATTAAGATAATCATAAAAGAAAACTACAAAAAATTTAAAGGTACAAGAATGCAGTTCACAATAATCACATTTCTAGTTTCCATGCTCCCATTGATTTTGCCAATCAAAAGAATTTTGATATTTCAATTTTCTCAAAATTCAAACAATAAGTAGAAACAATACAGCCTATATCATTTGAATATGCTTAAGTGATCAATAATAATAATGTACCCAATAACTATTATAAGATTTAATAATCTTTCATTTGAGTTATAAATTATTACTTTAATTTGACTACCAATGCATGAATATGCCTTAAAACAATTAATAACTAAAATAAATAAATAAATCATTAAGGCTAAAAACACATTATAAGTTCTAAACCATTATATTCCAACCTTAATATTTTTTATGACACTATTTTAATCCAATTCAATGATTTTCATATTTCTATCTAACTGCAATTCCTCCCCATGAGAAGTACTGTGAAGAAGAATTACTAATGACTTGTGACTTCTCATGTAGCAGATGGATACATTCATATCATGAAAATCATCTATAAAAGTAATGAAATACTTATATCAAATATTATAGGGAAAAAGATTTACATGCGTTTATATGCATTATCTTAATAAAACCTCCATTTCTTGTGGCATCTTTTATTGATATGTTTGATTTTTTTTCCTTTTATACAAATTAACACACATCCTGAGATTAAAAAACCTAAATGCGGAAAATCTTTTATTTACTAATCTCTTTAATTTTTCTTGAAGATATTCTCCAAACTTTTATACTACAAATTATGTTTCAAATTCTATGCCAAAAATTGTAAAAGTTTTTCATAAATCATTTTTCTTTTGGTTCTAGTACATATCTCATGAGTGAGAAAAAGAAAAAGAAAACATTATTATGAAGGCATGACAAATACAACTTTATTGAAAAGAAAAAAAAATGGAACTGACATATTGAAACAAATTGAAAGTTGAACATTTTTACTTAAGTTTAATCTAAAAGGAATGCATAAACATGAATAAAATCTGATTCGAAACTTATTTGGTTTACCCTTCCCTTCGAATCATGTCTTATGCTTAGAGCACTTAAACTTTCATGTGTCACTATTTCTTTCAAATTTCAATTGACACAATTCTTATATTTTTATCATAATTATTTCCTCCATTTCCCAAAAGATACAAATGCTTTTTCATACAAATTAGCAAAATAAATTTGTATCTAGCTAATAACCATGCTACTAACTTGTTCATATCTCATTATTTTATTGAAATAATAATGCCTTTAAAGTAAACAATTATGTACATTTGATATGCTCTTAGTGTAAATTTGATATACTCATCTTTCTCTATATTAGAGTCCATTCTATACATGAAACTTGTAATGATATTCATATACTTACTGCAAGAAAAGCATTTTAATCACTTTAATGCTTTGAGTTTGACACTCATAAACAATAACAGAATTTAAACCATTATGGATGAACTAGTAGTGTCATTGAAATCCCTCATTTTAGAAGTGGATCCTAATGCACAAAATGTTCCCTTCAGTTTTAATTTCAAAATTTTAACCATGCATTATCAAGAATTTAAACTATTATGAATGAACTAATAGTGTCATTGAGATCCTTCCTTTGGAAATGAGCCCCAACACACAAAGCGTTCCCTCCAATATTAAATTCTATGGATGAACTAGCTGTATCATCAGAATTCTCCTTTAGGAGTAAATTCTAACATACAAAGTGTTCCTTTCAATATTAAATTCTGTGGATGAACTAATTGTATCATCATAATTTTCCTTTAGGAGTAAATTTTGACATGTAAAGTGTTCCCTCCAACCTTTTTTTAATGGATGAACTAGTAGCGTCATCAAAACCCTCCTTTAGGAGTAGATCTTGACACACAAAATTATTCACTCCATAATATCCACCTTACTATGAAATTTAATAATTTTTCATCAAAATTTAAGAAAGTCTTGTACCTTTGGGCAACCAATCTTTTCTTTAATTTTAATGTGAATCATTTGCTTCATATTGGATAATATAAATATGTATATGGCATGATAATAAGAACCAAAATAAACAATTCATACATGTATTTAATAATAATAACATGTACATAAGATTTAATGCATGTAAATAATAGCATGCATATGACATTTAATACATGTATTTGATAATAATAACATGCATATGAATTTAATAATTTCCATACATGTAGATAACAATAATAACATGTATATAGGATTTAATAAAATTTTCATACATGTACATAATAACATGTATTTAATAAAATTTTCATACATATAAATAACAATAATTATATGTATATAACAATAATTTAAATAAGAACCATAAATTTAAACAATTCGTACATGTATTTAACAGTGAGGACATGCACATAAAAGAAAAGAAAATTTCAGGTTTTTCCTTTTTTTTTTAATAAATAAATAAAATAAGAATATTTTAATCTGACCGGTCAGGATCTGAATCGAACCGGTTCAGCAAACCGGTCTAAGACCCGGTTTATGGTCAACTGAAAGTGTTGACCAGGGTCGGGCCTACTGTTTAGGCCCGATCCATTCTCCTCTTTTTTTTTTTTTCTTTTTTTCTTTTTTTTTTAAATTTTGTTGGGCTGGGCCACATCAGTGGCCCATTGAACCTTTCCCTTTTATTTTCTTATTGGACTAGTCCAAGGCCCATGTCTTATGAAATAAACCCTAAGTTGTGCCTGTTTCTTCTCTTCAACCTCCAGCTGCCGCACAACCTTTCTCCAATCCTTGAGCTGCGCGGCTATGGCGTGTCACCGGCGAGGAGAGGCTGACAAGGGCTTCCGTCCACTTCCAGGTCATGTTCCACCCCACCTTTTTTTATTTATTTTTATTTTTTTTTTCTATCTTAGGGAAATACCACCGTAGTGGCCTTGAGAGCCCTCTGCCGCCCTTACAAAGATGCCGGCGAGGAGTTCAACTCCTCCTCCCAGCACAGATCTTCACCACACATCTGACGAGAGCCTTAAATAGGTAGGGGCGGCACCTATTCAGGACTTCACAGTCCAATTGTTCCGCTGGCCACCTCCTTTATTCCGCCAGCCACTACCTTTACACTACCGGCCACCACCACATATAGCGGCCACATAATACAAGGCTAAATTCACAGCAGCTTTTCAATACAAGAAGAACATGCAGTAGCTCAATTTTTTTTTTTTAATAGCCCTTACGCCTCCTTTAAGGCCACCATACATCCCACTGGTAGGGATTTCGGCCATCACGTACAGCAGCTCTCAACTTTGTTTTTTACATTTCCAAAACAGAAACCGTCAACTTTCTCCATCGTAACACAGTATACAAATATAAGAGCAAATATGAAATAACACATATGCACAATACATCAAGGGTCAAGGAAGAAAACAAAAAATGCAAAACCCAAAATATATACATATTTGTACTGCGTTGTTAATCATTGTGAAGAACAAAATAAATAAAAGAGAATTTTATCGTAATTTTTCTTTCAAATAAAAAAGGTGTCTTTTTATTCTTCATGATAAAATCACAGTTATACGTAAATATATATTCACTTTATATTTTATTGAGATCATAAAAATCTATAACCATGCTCTGATACCACATGTTAAATATTTTAACATAAATATTAATAAACGGATCTTCGATTTTATATGATCTACAATAATAAAGTAGTGATAAATAAATGTGTGTACCTTTTTTCCATCAGTTTGATGAAAAAATATATCTAGCTATGAGGGAAGGATCACCCTAGCAACTTTGCCTCACAAGTGTCTCACGATGGCAAAATGCACTCTAATGTTGTAGATGAGAATCCTTTAACCCCTCAGTGCTATTTATAGATTTCTGACCATCAAGAAATCTTAGAGTTTGTATCTGACTATAATTAGAGATATAGAGTTTTAATCTTATCTCTTAGGAGTTTTCTTATCTCGTTATCACTCATCTTTTTATCTGATAAGTTTGAACTATTTTAAACTCTATTAAGATGAGTGTGTGGGATATAGAATTTAAATAAAACTCTTATAGCATTATGATAACTTATTCACTATTAGCTCTTATATATATAAATTATAAAAGTATGTGTATAATCCTTATGGGTGTAATCAGAGTTTTAAATATGGAAACTACGTAGATAAGTCAAAGTGATATGAGGCCATCTATGCTACTAACAAAGGCATCGAACATTGAATCAATTTTGTTAGCAAACTTTTATTAGTAATTGAGTAGCCTATGACCTCTCGAAGTCTCCTACAAAGGAAAAGTACTGGGGTTTCATGAATTACCCAAGTTATCCGGTTACTTCGATTAATTGGATGAATTAATTTGATAAGTTTTCTATAGCTCTACGCTTATGTAAATTTTAGAATTATAGTGTTGATTTTGATTATAGATGAATATATGTGTGCTTGGATGTTGAAAAATTTTGGAAACATTGACTAGGTTGTAAAAGTATGATGATGTTGGGATGGTGCTTGATGTGTTCGGAGTTGAATTCATAAAGAATTGAAGTGAAAAACTTGGAGAGAGAGAGAGAGAGAGAGAGAGAGAGAGAGATTGGGGTTTTGGTTAGGGTTTAAATTTTAGGATTTGGAATTCTTATAATAATTCATCTAATTAAGTGGACAAAAAGATAATATTTGAAATTAATTGTATAGATACATCTAATTTGGGGTGAAATTGCAATTATCACTTAAGATTTATTATAAGTGATTAAATTAGTGATCTAGTTTTATCATACACTGAATTTGATTTAAAATGAATTGGGGAAATTTTAAAATTAATTACTTTAATTTTAGGGTAAATTAGGGTTATTAAATCTATTAGGTGTTAAAATATGATTTTAAAAAAAAAAAAAATGAATGAGTGAGAATTATAAAGCAGATTATTTGTGTGAAAATGGTAAAACTAGAGTTCAAACTAGGATTTTGGCAAAGTTTAGGGACTAAATTACAATTAAAGAAAAGTTAGGGGCAAAATCATAATTTAACATAAGGCTAAAGTGGAATTCTAATAAGAAATAAGATTAAAAGGATATTTCTATGATTTAAATTGAAATTTTGGTACGTTTAGGGGGTTAAAATGTAAATAATGAAAAGTTAGTTGAGAAATTGTAATAAATAGAATATTAAGGGCAAAACTAGAATTTACACAATTTATAGGGTTAGTAAAGAAATTTGAAGGAAATTAAAGAAACACTAATAATTTTATAAGATAAATTATATTCACAGTGGTAGAATGCGTAAGGGTCATACAATCTCTATAAAAATATGAGTAAATAGGAGCTCACATGAAAAAAAATTAATTTTTTAATAATGAACCTCAATCTTTTTCAAAACGATTGTATGGTATTTATACACTCCACAATTATATATAGCATTACTCATTTTATAATGACCGTATGAAAACCAAAGACCACAAAGGTATTGAAAGTTAAGAAGCTAAAGATGAATTGTAGTTCAGATTTGTAAATTAAACTTGTTAGCTATGCTTAATGAAATTAATTGCTTTTGAAATTCCATTGTTATACTGAAATTTAAATAATTATATTGTGCATTTATAATAGATTTGAGTAAATGTTTTGGAAGAGATCTTTGGTACTCATGGGCCCAATTCTTACTTGACTACTTTGTTTTACAAACTGTATAATCTCTCACTCGAACACTCATGTGTATTGCTATGTGTGAATAATGAATATGTGAAATAATCTATGAAATCAATACGATTACGATACAAAATAAATTAGTTTGAATTTGATATAAATAGACTCGAATTAAAATAGGTAAACTTGATAAGACACGATTAATAAAAATATCATTTGCCGATCAACTCGTAATTAGCTTGAATAAATTCTATTTTCAACCAAAAAAAGGATAATACTCTTCTTTCATCTTCAAATTCTATAAATTTTAGTTTATAACTTCCTTGTAGTTGAGATGTTATTTTAATATCATTATTTGACTACTTAATATTTTAGGATTTCTTAATTTTTTTGGTTAATGCGTACACTTATAAGAAAATATTAATTTTAATTTTCTTATATATTATTAGTTTGAATGTTGAATTTTTTTTTTTTTAATACATTTGAGAGAGAGGGGGTTTCAAACTCCAAACCTCTATTTTGGAGGCTGGAATTATTTCAATTAGGCCATAGGCCTTTGACTTGAATGTTAATTATAAAATACTTTTTATCATTAATCTAATTGTAATTGTAAATGATTTATTTAGTTGTAATTGCATTGTATATGAACTTATTATGTTAATCGATTCAAAATAAATAAATGTAAAGGCCAGCATAAACTGTGAAATGGGTCATGTTAAATTTTATTCAACAAGACTTGATTATTAATGGGCTATGCAAGCCTTTTTTTTTAATATATAGAAGTCCATTCATTAGTCTTTATTTTGATTGACTTAGGTACCTTACTATTTTTTTTTTTTTTTTTATGGGAATCTGACTTCATTCATTCATCAAAAAATAGTTACAACTATGACCGGATACATATAGAAAAATTTCCAGATCACAAGTCAACTAATTTGTTTAAAGCTCTAACAGTACACAAAATTCCTTTGTGACTGGTGGAGAAGAAGGAGAATAAGATTATAAGTATGTAATGTCCTTTTTAATAAAAGTTGTGTAGAAGATTATTCTTAAACCCTAGGTTCGACAGAGGTGGATTTCTCTCAAACCCACTTTCTCTTTACTCTATTTTTTTTTTTTTTTTGAAATGACATATCAAATATCATTGATAAATTGATCAATTACAAAGTTTGTCTACCAAGACATTACCTGAGATAATCTCAAGACCTTCCTCGATCATTACAATCTCACTCTCATAATGAAAACCTAACTTAGCTGACTGATGCGCTACACTGTTTGCTGATCTCGGTGCCCACGAAACTCTCCAATCAAGTCTTCGGTGCAGCAAACCTTGTATGTCTTCCACCACTTGCCCAAACCAAAACCAATTGTCACCCTTTGTGTTCACTGCTTTTACCACAACCTGTGCATCACCTTCAAAAATAACATTTCTAAAGTTAAGTTCCTCACAAAGTTCTACAGCTCTACACAAAGCCAAACATTCAGCTAAAACAGGTTTAGAAGAAAATGGTTTGTTGACAAATAGAGTTGCCAATATATCTCCATTATGATCTCGCACAATCACCCCTATGCCCATCTTCTTTGCAACTGTATCCTATGCTGCATCCCAATTCACTGTTACACAGCCCTCATTCAGTCTTTTCCATCGCTGCACTCTAGACAGTGCTATTCCTCCTTGAGTAGCCCTTTGCATCTTGTCCTGCACTTCTTTGAATTGGACCAATAACTCGGCCACCTCTTGGCCTATATGTCTGGGATCATCTAGCTTACCTTGATGCAAGTATTTATTTCTTCTCAACCAAATCCTCCACATGGCCATGGCTACCCACTGCAACTCATTTTCTGTCAACTTGTCCGATAAGCTTTTCCATAAAGCCAAAAATTCACTTTCATGCATGCACCACTTCTGAACTGGGCTTAAAGTGTCCATCCAAACATCATTGGCAGCAGGACACCTCCATAGCAAATGAGTAACCGTTTCTTCCTCAGCCTTACATATCATGCACATAGGATCCTTAATAACCTGTTTCAAGTACAGATTCTTCTGAACAGATAAAGCATTTTGGCATGCTTTCCATATAAAAAGTTTCACTGCCTCAGGTATCTCTAATCTCCATAGTCTTTTCCAGCAGTTTTCCAATCCAGTCTTCATAGAAGATTCTCCCTCCTTCATCCTTTGTTGTTGCAGAGCCATATAATAGCCACTCCTCACAGTATAAATCCCATCCGTTGTGTAGCCCCAGTAGCCACTCTTCACAGTATATCTATTCTTCAAAGATATGAGGCAGCCTCAAGTCAGCAACTTAATAACTAGAAATCTTCCTTTTTCTTTAGTTCAAATACAAAAATTAAAGATAAAGAAGACATTATCACAGTAGCTGAAGGGGGGGTGTGTGGAAGCTACAAACGTTATTTTGTGTAGGCTTGCACTTAGTATACGCTAAGTTCACAAAATAGACATCACTATTTTTTTTTTGTAGTGACAAAACATGAATGCTTAATTGATTTAAAGTAAAATTCTTAAAATATTCAAACCCCGCGAATTCTTTTCCAAATTACAAATATTTTTATTTCTTAAATTAAAATTAAAATGAAAATATATGGTGGTACTCTATGATCCAATGACTACCTCTCAAAGCCCACGGGAGTGGTTGGAGCACCCTCAGAATAGATTTTCGGTGCTACCTAGTCATGGAGGTTGTTAGAATATTACTATACCCATCATAGAAACATTCATAATATTTATGAAGGTTTTTATGGTAATATAACTTACTCTCTATCATATTTAATTTTTGTGTAAATAGAAAAGGAGGTGGAGAAGAGAGAATGAGGGAGAGAGAATTTGATGGCTACATCTTTGCTATTCTCAAGTGTGTTCTTGAATAAATAATATATGTCTCTATTTTAGGTAAATGAGACTAGAGAAAGAATGGGAATACAATAAATCAATGATAATAATTAATTTACATAATAAACTAAATATGATAGAGAATCAATCATATTACCATACATAGGGGTGGGCAAAATTTCCAAGCTCCGAACTCCAACTGAATTCCGACAAGACTCCAACTCCATTGGAGTTTTTGAAAATCGGAGTCTGACCCCCTTAGTTAGAGTCGGAGTTGAAGTCTGGAGTCCATATTGGCTCTGAATTCCAATACTTAGACTTAATATATTTAATATTGTAACATGAGTAAAAGGTAGTTGAGTGGCGCAATGGTGCAATGCAGTGTTTTGCCAACTAACTGACCCGTGTTGGAACCTCCCCATGTACAAAATAGTGTATTTTTCCAAGTTTTGTTTTTTAAAAACCCTCAAAAGTTCAAAACGACATCGTTTCCGCCTCCTATATATTTATCTCTTTAGGAATCAGGTCCAAAACACTACGCCGTTTCTCTCCTTTTCCATCATTTTCTCAGAACTGAAAGTCTCTCTCTTTTATCTCTTGCCACTGTTTCTTTCTTCCCCATTTGTTTTCTCACAAATTTTCTTTTATATACGCAACTTTCTTTTGTCCTTATTTTCTCTCAGGAAGTTGAGTTCCCTTAGTCAACCAAAGTCTTCACTTCAGTTTTGAATATGCTTGAGTTCCACTGCACGTGGATTATGGTTCCATCCCTAACCTCTTCCCGCTGCTTGTCACCATCAGCAGCCTCCTCTTCTCCACCGAATTAAGGAGCTTCCAGGGTGGACTTGTTATACTATGCTTGTTTTCCTCTATAGTTTGTTGCAATCCAAAACCCTAGGATGTGAAAATCTTCTGTTAATCTGTTTGTTATAATTTGAAGTTTTTGTTATTTGTTATAATTTCTGTTATTTTTTATAATTTTTGTTATTTGTTATTTGTTAGGATGCGAAAATCTTCTATTAATTTGACAATCTGTTATCTATTCTTTGTGAAATGTTCTTTGTTGGGAGATTCTGATATTGCATTGCAAGAGAGAAAACAAGTTGTGAATTGTGGAATGTTCTTTGTTGGGATTTTCTTCTGTTATGTTCTTTTTTTTTTTTGGTTCTTTCATTCAACTCTGATTAGAGCTCTGACCCTCTACTCTGACTCCGGCAACTCCAATCGGAGTCAGAATTTACTCTAATTTGGAGTCGAAGTCGGAGCCTAACTTGGTCTCCAACTTTGATTGGAGTCGGAGGTCAGAGTTTGGCTTTCTGACTCCGACGGAGTCGGAGCCCAGCCTTAACCATACATATACTAGATTATTATGAATATATTATATAGTGAGTATGGTAATATTATAACATCCCTCAAACTTAAGATGATGATGAAGACACCATCATGAGTTTAGAAAGAAGAGCACGTTGTCGGATAGGTGGATAAGACTTGGAGATTCGATTAACGACTTGATAGAAAGAGTCTATATATGTGGCATGTGGTGGACAACGGGTAGAAAACTTGAAGTGGCATGTGGTGGTGCGTGGGAGCAAACTGAGGTACTAGATTAATGCTGAAAAGGAATGAAACAATCTATTAAGTGCGTAGGAAGCCTTTTGAAGACGTGTGGTGAATGAAAAGAACACTAAATAACACTTTGAATATGAGATTTATCACAAATAGAAAAAGACGTGAGAGACACTAGAAATTAGTGTAGGCAAACCGATGTATGGGGTTAATGATGAAAAAGAAGGTAGCAATTTGTTAAGTGCGTAGAAAGCCTCTTAAATATGTGTGATAAACAGAAAAGAACACTAGATAATATGTTAAGTATAAAACTTATCATGAATAAAAAAAAAACATTTCGAGAGACACTAGGAAATCAATGGCTCTTATGCCAGAATACCAATGATAACTCGTACAATTGATTAGTGATTTGATATGAGAAATATCATATTGAAAAAATGACATAACTAGCATGTAAAGCACCATAGCTCTCAAGTGCTAAAAGATTGTTAAACTGGACATGGTGTGCTATGTAAATAGTAAAGCGAAGGAACATGTTTGCTAAGAAAAAGATGGATAATAAATACAAACAATTCTATAAGAGATACCAAGATAAGGTATTCTTTGATACCATGAAGAAAATGTAATAAAATAGAAAAAGAGATGGAGAATAGAGGATGAGAGAGATAGAAATTGATGGCTACATCTTTACTATTCTCAATTTTCTACTTGAATACATAATATATACCCCTATTTTGGTGAAGCTAGATAAACAATAAAAATACAATAAATCAATAATACTAATTGATTTACCCAATAAATTAAATATGGCAGAGAATAAGTTATATTACCATATATATGCTAGAATATTACGAATATATTTTATAATGAATATGGCAATATCCTAATGATAAATTATATTTACAATCGTGAGTGTATAAGTACTGTATAATCTCTTTTAAAAAAGTGAGTAAATATGTGATTCACATAAAAAAAATTATTTTTTAATAATAAATCATATATTTTTTCAAAATAATTATACAGCATTTATATACTTTATAACTATACTTAACATTACTCCATTACAGCTTTGCTATGTCCAGTAGGAGGTCCTGGCACCCCTGCAGGTTACATGGCCATTAATAAACATAATTAAGTATCATGTAAGTTCAAGCCCAAGAGCTGCAAGATATATCCCAATAGATCTGTTTGGAATAAATATATATATATATATATATAAAATAAGAAAACCGCTATTTCAGTTATTTAGAATGAAAATAAAATTTTTTTATTAAAATGAATTCAATCTTATTACAAATAATCATTATTGTGGTAATTAACTTTTCACACATAATCATACTAAAATATACATAAAATATTTCATATAGTAGGCTGTATAGAAACTTGAATTTGAGAATTCTATGACCGAGTTATGCTACACTTAAGCCTGTACAGTAACGTACACCACACTCTGCCGATGTGGAAATTTTTTTTTTTTAATGCTACAGTAAACGTTGCCGTTTTACCCAGGTTGATCAAATTAACGTAATCGAGATCCCCCCAAATCTCTCTTCAAATTTGCGTGCTCCCTCCAACGTGTCGTCCCTCCCGCTCGCCGAACCCAAATCGTCCGGCGTCAGTCATTGATCGTACCGGCTGCCGTTTGGTCTGCCGGCTGTCTGGTCTGCCGTCCAATCTGCCGTGTGCCATCTACGGGCTGAGCTCGAGGTCCCTCCACTGCGTCGCCCCTCCCAATCGGCCAACCCAAAAAAATCCCTGGTCTGAAGTTGAGCATACCGGCTGCCGTCTGGTCTGCCGGCTCTGTCTGCTCTGCCGTCCGGTCTTCCGTCTGCCATCTACGGGCTGAGCTCGAGGTCCCTCCCAGGCGTCGCCCCTACCAATCGACCAACCCAAAATCGGTTGCGGTCTCAAGTTGAGCATACCGGCTGCCGTCTGGGCTGCCGGATACCGTCTGGTCTGCTGGCTGCTATCCGGTCTGCCGTCTACTAGCTGCGCTCGAGGTCACCGATTCAGTGAGGTAACTAAGCTAGCTGGCCGTGCCGTGTTTAACCATCCTCAACTGGGTTTAGTTTCTGATGGATTCTGATGATGGTTGATAGGAAGAGTGTAGTGATGGTTGATAGTGGTGGTGGATTTTTTATTGGAGAGTATTTTTTATTGTTGTGTAATTTTTTTTCTCCTGGATTCCGAGAGTGATTTACTTCCGTTTGGGTGTTCCTTAAATTTGCTATATTATCAACTCAAAACTAAACTAAGACAAAAGTTATATGGCTATAAATTTTGATCGAGCTTGAGATGGTGGTGTGAGATTGTGGTGTGAGATTATGGTGTGGATTCTGATAATGTTGCATGAATTCTGATGGGGCTTGTTTTAATATGTTGATTGTGGGGGTCAGATTATGGCTTGAATTCTTCTGAGATATGGCTTGAGTTATGTTGATTCAAGTTTCAGATTGTAATATTATGGCTAAGATTGTGGTGTAATATGGCTTAAGTTATAAAAATTAATGCTCTGAAGGCAATTTGAGAAATTTAGTCAGGAGTATGTAATGCTAAAAACCAAAAATCAAACAAAAAATAAAAAGGCCATATCTAAAGTTGCACTTTGTAGCCTGTAAAATAAATTACTAAATTCTAAGCATTGTAGACCTACCTAATTAATGTTTAGGACTTCACATTACTATGAAATATTTATTCTAACTGTATGTGGAGCTGCGTTTCTGTGATGCATGTATTAATTAATTATTCTAATTTGTTTCTTGTAATATCGATATAAGATTTGATTGCTGTTAATAGCGTTATGGACAAAGAAGAAGATAAAAGGCCACCCAGGCCTTCTACACCAATTCCACCAACTCAGGTATGGTACATTGGTCATTTATTAAAGGAATGTGTCTTCATAAATAAGATAACTAGTTTTGATTCCAACTAGTTAATGTAATTTTTATTTTTATATTATAGGGATATTATGGTCCAAGAAGTACTTACTACCCGCCATTTATAATGCATCCAAATGCATTTCCGAATTCATACACATATACATGGGGTAGCCAGGTACATAGCTTTCTAAACAATAAATTTTTAGAAAGTGCATTGTTAACCTTTCTAACATTGTGCTTGATTACAGGCCCCATCAATGCCACCTTTTCCAACAACATTCATCTACCCTCCCTCGACTAATGCAGAGGGTTCGGGCCGTGTTCAACAAACGATACAGGTAAATTCTTGTATATCCTTTCGATCTTTTTTCCTTAAGCTGTTTATTATGGCTTCTAACGGATGTAAAGGTTATTACAGCCCCCAGCAATGCCACCTCCTCCAACAATGTTCATCTATCCTCCGTCGACCAATGCGGAAGAGGCGGGCCTTGTTCAAGCAACGAACCAGGTTAGAAATTTCTTTCAAATTGTATTTTTCTTTTTACTACGTTGTTACCCGTTTTAATATCGTGCTTGAAATTACAGCCCCCACCGATGCCACCTCATCCAACAATGTTCATCTACCCTCCGTCGATGAATGTAGAGGAGCCGGGCCGTGTTCAACCAACGAGCCAGGTACATCCTTTATTAAAACTGAATTTTTGTAAAGGAATATGTGCATTGTTACCCATTCTAACACCGTGCCTGCTAGAAGCCCCCATCAATGCCACCTTTTCCAACAACATTCATCTACCCTCCGTCGACGTATCCAGAGGGTTCAGGCCGTGTTCAACAAACGATCCAGGTAGATTCTCAAATATTGGTTCGATCTTTTTTCCAAAAATACATTTTATTATGGCTTCTAACTTTGTAAAGTTTATTACAGCCCCCAGCAATGCCACCTCCTCTTCCAACTAAGTTCATGTATCCTCCGTCGACCAATGCGGAAGAGGAGGGTCTTGTTCAAGCAACGAACCAAGTTAGAAATTTCTTTAGATATGTATTTTTTCTTTTTACTGACGTTGTTACCCGTTTTAATATCGTGCTTGAAATTTCAGCCCCCTCCAATGCCACCTCTTCCAACAACGTTCATCTACCCTCCGTCGAGCAATGCGGAGAAGTCGGGCCATGTTGAAGCAACGAATGAGGTTAGATATTGCTTTCCTTTTTTTTTTAAGTTAAAATTTTTTTGACAAACTTACGTTGTTACCCATTCTAACACTGTAATTGATAACAGCTGCCACCAATCCCACCTCTTCCAACAATGTTCATCTACCCTCCGTCGAGCAATGCCGAGAAGTCAGTGCATGATCAACCTACGATCCAGGTTCGAACTTTATTGAGATATATTTTTGAATTATCGTGTTTTTCCTTATGGCCTATTACCGATGCTAATACCACTAACTAAGATTATAGCACCCACCAATGCCACCTTTTCCAACTGATCCGGACGAGTCGTGCCATGTGCAACAACCCAGCCAGGTAAATACATTCCATTACTTTTGAGGCAAAAGGTTGAATTGTTACCCATTTTAATACATAATACATGATTGCAGCCTCCACCAATAACACGACCTCCATCGAGTGCCGGAGAGGAGTTGAGAAGCTTTGAAAATTCATCAACTACTCCATTTTCTAGTGCAACATTCATATCTGATAGTGAAACCACTGTTGGAGGTACATCTCTTTTTTCTGAAGAGAATGAAGAAGCTGAGGATATAAATGAAGAAATTTCCGATAACCAACGGGTTGAGGAGGAGCCCAAACCTGGTATGCAGTTTCCCACTGATAATGAGCTTATGGCCTATTATAAGAGATATGCCAAGCAACAAGGTTTTGGTGTTATAACACAACGGACCAAGAGAGAGGCAGATAGGAGAGTGAGGTATTTGACGATTGGGTGTGCGCGAGGTGGCAAGTACCAACCTAGTCACCTTAATATCTCGAGGCCGCGTCCAACTATTAAAACAGATTGTAAGGCAAGGATAAATGCTCACTTGGTGAAGGGTACTTGGGAGCTGACCAGTGTTGAACTTGCTCATAATCATAGCACTGTCAGCCCACAAAAATCTAGATTCTTTAGATCGCACAAAAATCTAGATGAATACTCTCAGAGGATGCTTGATTTGAACGACAGAGCTGGTATTCGTATGAACAAGAATTTTGGGGCACTCGTTGTTGAAGCGGGGGGGTTTGAGAATCTTGACTTCCAAGAAAAAGACTGTCGGAATTATATTGATAAAGCTAGGAAATTAAGGTTGGGCAAAGGAGGTGGCGAAGCACTTACTGAGTACTTCAAGAGGATGAGGTCGCAAAATGATAGTTTTGTTTATGTGATTGATGTGGATGAGGAGTTGAGACTGAGAAATGTTTTTTGGGCTGACGCACGTAGTCGAGCAACGTATGAGTACTTCGGCGATGTTGTTACCTTTGATACGACATATCTGACAAATAGATACGGCATGCCGTTTGCTTCGTTCGTTGGTGTAAATCATCATGGGCAGTCTATATTGTTAGGGGCTGGGTTGCTTTCAAGTGAGGACACAAGTACTTTTGTCTGGTTGTTTCAAGCATGGTTGGAGTGCATGGATGGTCGGGCTCCAAAAGCAATCATTACAGACCAAGACCGAGCAATGAAGAGTGCTATTGCTCTTGTATTCCCAGACACTCGCCATAGATATTGTCTATGGCATATAATGCGGAAGTTACCTGAAAAGTTGAGATCTCACGCTGCCTTCAATTTTGGGTTGAAGACTTCAATCCAAAGTGCCCTATATGATTCACAAACATGCGCAGAATTTGAGTTGAAATGGGGTCAACTTATTGAGAAGTTTGAACTTAGTGATAATGCATGGCTGCAAGGGTTGTACAATGAGAGGTTGTTCTGGGTACCGGCGTACCTTAAGGGAGTGTTTTGGGCTGGCATGAGCACAACTCAAAGGTCAGAAAGTATGAACGCGTTCTTCAATGGGTTTGTGCATTCTGGTACGACGTTAAAAGAATTTGTCGACCAGTTTGACAATGCTCTCAAGAAGAAGGTGGAGCTCGAGACGACAGCTGATTTCAACTCCTCAAACCAAACCATCCCATGTTCATCCGCATTCCGCATTGAGAAGCAGTTTCAAGTGGTCTATACGAGTGCAAAATTTAAAGAGGTCCAAAAAGAGGTGTGGGAAATGATTTTATGTAACTGCATACTCATCAGCAAGGAGGGGAGCATTTCCACGTACAATGTTTTGGATGAAATTACCACTGATGATGACCATGTCAAGAGCGTCAAGTACACTGTTTACTTTAACGAGGAGGAGGTTGATGTGAAATGCACATGTGCGTTGTTCGAGATGAGGGGGATCGTGTGTAGACATGCATTGAACGTTTGCCAGATGAATAAGATTCATGCATTGCCGGATAAGTACATTTTGGACCGATGGAGGAAGGATTTAAAGAGGAGATATACGGTGGTAAAAAGTAGGTACGATGATTTGCGATCGAGTGCGGACTCACGGAGGTATGAGTTCATGGTTAAACGATGTCTGAAATTAGCTACCCGTGTTTGCACTACTGATGACCATGTTACTGCATTCGTGAGCCACATGGATGAGTTTGAGAATAAATTTAAAGGATTAACACTTGAGTCCGGTTCAAGTAAGGTAAAAGAGACTATGGTCACGGACAAGAGTAATCCCAAAATCTTAAGCCCGCATGTTGTTCGAGGGAAAGGAAGGCCACCAACGAAAAGGAAAGTTCCGCCTGTGGAGAAGGCAGCAACAAAGCGAAAGAAGCAACCGGTAATAAATTGAAGAATATGTTAATACTTTTTTTCTAAACCACTGAAAGTATGAGGTATTTCTAATGGATGTTGATTTTTATTTTTTTCACATTTATTTAGACGAAGAGAAAAATATTTGATGATGCATCACAGGAAGGCGAGGTATCAGCCGCTCCAGAAACTGATCAGGTAGTACATTTTAGTCTGACACAGTCTGACACATTCTTGATTATATTGCTTATGCCGCTCTTGATGAATTTTTTCCTAATGGGTGTGAATTTCTTTCAAATACATTTCTTTAGGTACTTACTGCAAGCAAGGATGATTGTCTGGTTGTTCTAACACAGTGCAGTCCTTTCACACACCCAACGGCATCGGGCAATGAGGAGAAGTGAGGTTTTCGTTGCAAGCAAGTGCATGGAAGAGTGCTATTTCGTTACATATTTTGACAACAATTTCAAGTTGTGATGTAAAATTATAGTCGGAATTTTTTTAGATAATGGTTGTCTAAACGTTGGGAGGTTGTGATGTAATTTCTTTAGTACATTGATTAATAGGGGGCGAAATGTAATGTAAATTGTTTATTCTTTTCACTGACGGGGTAATGTCTTGGCATGAAGGGGGTGATGTCTTTTAGAACGAATGGGTGGTGTGATTTATGTCGACTATTATTTTGGATGTTTAAAATCTCCCATAGCTTGGAGGAATTTATATATTGAAGATATGTGGTTGTGATTAAAACAGATTGTTATATCAGGAATGTTTGAAATTAGCGCAATGAGTTATTTGGTTCAGAGATATGTGGTTGTGATTTATTTGTTATATCAGGTTGTTTCTAAACCAGGTGTTTGCCAATAATTTATTACCATGTACAGGTGAATATCTTGCATGTCCAACATCCAATAACCATCTATTTGACATACTAAAAGTTTACAATTAATTAATGCCAAAATACATTGGGTTATGTTCAACATCCAAGATCGATCCCAAGATATTGATCGATCCATATCTTACATACCAAAATGATCTCAATCTAGTACCCCTTTGAGATCTCCATTAACAACCAAAAGATTGCAACTAATTAATCCGAACTATCCTTTTATACAATCATTCTGGACTTCAATACATTTATGGTCCAAACCAACCAAAAATTATTACAATTGAGATCACCCAATACATACACAAAGATATGCGTGCACATCTATACTGTAAGACCATGCGCATAATTTTCTCCTCTTGATTGTCAAGCACACGCTCTCTCTCAATCAGTTTATCTTCTTTTTCCTCAACTTTATACTCGCGTAACAATACATCGTCCTCCCTTTTCCGAACTGCATTCTCTCTTGTGCGCTTTTGGGACTCTAAGAGCTAGAATATATCTGCCCATATGAAGAATTGGCAGTTTGCTTCTCCCTGTAGTACAAAAGGTCAATTTGACATTCATAAGTATGACATATTAAAAAGCAATACACAAATGAGGTTAAAAATAGATTGATTACCGTGTTGTACTTGTACTTCGGACATGCGTAATATTTTCTTCCGGGATTTTTGTTAGTTTGGGATGTCTTTAATGGGGCTTTCAAGCCACACCAACAGGTTGGTGATTCGAAATCATCATCAACTACACATGATGATGCGCTCGATGCCATAGGTGATGTATCTCAAACTAGTGCACACAAATGTTAAACCAGTTCATGAAAGTAAGTAGAATGACGATAACACTGTGTTCATGCAGAATAATTGCCAAGAAGCATTCTAACCGGGTAGTTACATTCTATGTCACACCCTTATTCAATCACAGGCTTATACTCTTAAGTACCAGTTACATTCCTAAGTAGTCATTGTAGGAAAAAAAAATTTTAACAAGAAGATTGAATTTATATCAACAAATTCAAGCATCCATATTTATTTATTTTTTTATCAACAAATTGAAGAAGATTTGATAAATAGGAATTTTTTTTCTTTCATTTTCTTTGTTTGTTTTGCTTTGATTACTATCCTTTTTTCAAGCTCCATATCAATTTATATGATATGGAGCTTCGGGTTCCTCTTCCTCTTTATTTGGATAATTAAGTTTCTATCTTCATTACTAACTTTCAAAATCTAGATTCTGGTCGCAGAATGATGATTTTCTGCTTCACCACATGTAGGACGGAGGGGTAAGTGGGGAAGAAGAAGAAGGGTGAAAAGGAACTGTCATTAAACCAGTCCCATACCAGGTCAGTGTTGGTGCGCATGGGTGCACCATTTTGCCTGCAACAAGAATTTCCCAAAAACCATTCCTCACTTTTTAGATACTTGGGCCCAGTGAAAAAAATAAATGATTCCCTGAAAAACCATACAAATTTATTTGTTTCACATATCTAAACTTTATGGGCTATCTACTATGGATAAACTAGGATTCAGATCAAAATATATGAATATTTTACGTTCTTAGCAAACTAGTACTCTTAAGTTAGTTATAGTTGCCAACACCACTAACTAAGATCTAGATCAAACTAGGATACATAAACTAACTAATATATGGAATCGCCAATTTGTTAGTGAATAGATATCATTATTACTCATGGGAACTTAAGAGCCAGCAATAGATTAGTGCTTTGTGACTAATGAGAACATTCAAGTGGAAACACTTTATAAGATAAACTACCACTTGGGGATAACAATAAACCTTCGACCAAGAGCTTTAGTTTTCAAATCTAAGTAAAAACATGTAAAGAAAAGCAACAAATACAACAAAGTAACGTAAACATATACAAGAAAGTAACGTAGAGCTGGAAGTTGAAAAACATTAGGAAAAAATGTCCAATCCTTTAATATGAGAAAGACCAAATCTTAGTTATATTAAAAATCTGCTTTGCATATGTGAGAATATGAGACACAAAAATCCCTAAAGTATCTCCTACGGTTACCAAACCAGAACACAGATAGTGATTGGCACAACCATAGACACACATAATGTCCATTTCGCTCAAGATTTCCATCAAACAGTTGGTGGGCAGAACCAAATAACTTAGTTACCTTCAATAAATGATTAAGAGAATACATTAATCCATACATAAATTATTGAACAACCATAACCCCATCTCAATGTCTCTCTTCTACCCAGAGAACCCAACTTAAACACATTTTATGTAATGGGTAACCAAAGAGATTGAGGCTGTGCGAAAACTTACCGTGATTTTGGAACTTTGGAGGTGAGCTAAACACGCACGCACGCATCTATGTATGACTTCGAATCACAGATTTCAGAACAGGTTTAGAGAGAGAGACGGCTACGAAACTGAGAGAGTGAGAGAGGGAGATCGGGCTATGGAAGTGAGAGAGGGAGAGAGGGCTCGAGGCTCTCTCGTACGAGAGAGGGGTGGCTTCCTTGCGTGCAGGAGAACAGAGGGATCGACGTAGGGCAACGGAAGTGAGATCGGAAGTCAGATCGGGATCGAGGGATCGACGTAGGGCAACGGAAGTGAGATCGGGATCGGGGTAGATGGAGGGCTCAAGCGGGAAGGACCAAAACTTTTGATTTTGTGTGTGTAGACGAAGTGGAGTGGGTCACGGATTGGGTCAGGGATCTAAAACCGTGACGTGGCGAACAGACCGGGTTCACCACGTCACGGAGTGTGGTGTGAAATGTTTGGACCGGCCTACGATTAGAATTTCTCTTCTATGACCACAGGCGAATGCAAAAACGATGTCCGTATACGAACTGAGATATTTTAATTTAATTTATATGATATAATTTTAATTTAAAAAAGTATTTAAAAAAAAGAATAATTTACTCACTGATTTAATAATAAAATAATTGTTAATTAAATGGTTATTCCAATTTTAAACTATATTTCCGTACACGTGATAAGAAATTCTGTCGCAGGACATGGATTTGGATTTGACGTATTTTCCTTGCAAAGGGAGTCAACGCTCAACAGGAACATCACATGAATGAAGGAAAATGCACCCCATCAGAATCTTGTACGTTGGGTATATTCGAGGATGTTTAGGAGTCCATGCAGAAACCTCAGTGTCGGTCTGCCACGTATTCTTGTCTAATGAAATTCTTTTTCTTTTTTAAATATTTATATTTATTTATTTTTTTTAAAAAAGGTAACGTTTGCTTTGCTTAACGTCTTTTCACCTTCTTTGGTGAGAAACAAGTCGTTCAGATTTTATTTTTTTTACTGTTGTTTTCCTCTAATTTTCTACTCTGTTCGAAATTGACGTTACAAACTATTGTAGTACGAATTACTTGAAGTCTGATCTGACCAATGGCTGCAGCCTCAACGCATTTTCCTGTAACAGCCTATGGAGAATTTCTTGGGAAAGATAAATGTTTTAGGCTTAGTTTGGAGAATTGAATCGAAGTGAATTTAATATTTATTAATTTTTAAATTTTTAAATTTATTTTAATTTAAAATATTTTTACACATAAGATTTGTAATTTTTTTAATTAAATATCTCTTTATACGTAAGATTTTTTAATTTTTTTTAACTTCTTATAAATACGTATAAACTCATTTTAAATAAATCTAACAAAACTTATTTTATTATCTCGACTTATTCCTATTATTATAAAAAAATTCAACTCTTCTCAACATCTAAACATTACTTTATTCTTAAAGAGAATTTATATTTAAAAATATATTAAATTATAAAATTACTTTTATTATAAAATTATAGATAAAAAATAACAAAAGACAATAATAATAAAATGTTTAGCTCTCAAGTTAATAATGACTGCTGTTTCCGTCTTCTAAAATTTTACAATTATTTTACCTCTTTTCCCTACCAAAAATTGACTCTTGACCAAGAAAAAAGAAAAAAGAAGTGGTGGAAAATTTACTTAATTAAGTCATTTTTAAGAGTATTAGCATTGGTTTAGTTAAATTTTTAGGCAAAGTTTGGCTAATATACTATATATAAAATCAACTTCATCCTTATATTCAATAACCTTGGTGATTGCCCTGGTAAGTTAGTGTAGGAGCCAGAGAAGAATTAGGAGTATGGTGTGAAGAGTGCTTATAAACTCTTTAGATCTTTGGAGCAGGATGTTAGGCAAGCTGAGTCTTCTAATGCAGAAGAACAGAAGGGTTCATGGAAATGGCTATGGAAGTTAAACCTTCCTAACAAGATCAAGGTTTTCACATGGAGAATTTGTAAGAATGGTCTTCCTACTAGAGTTAATTTTAAAAAAAAGGCAGATTGTAACAGAAGACTTTTGTGCTTTTTGTGGAGCTGAAGCAAAGGATGTGTTACATGCTCTATGCAAATGCCCAGGCTGAGACAATGTTGGGAGAGCCAAGAGCTGTGGGTGCATCTAGCAGTTGATTCCATAGGTTTTGATGAGCTTGTTTGTCGTGTCCAGGCTAAAACCAATTGATGGCGAGAGTTACATTAAGCAACTAGAGTTCAAGTAACATTACAATTTAAATCAATACAGTAAGGTATACTTTATACATTCCTTTCTCGTGCTTATTTTCTTCATATTTAAGTAACAACTTCCAAGTACTATTTCCACTTTGCCAGAGCAAACGGTATTGAAACACACTAAAGTCCAGGTGTACTTTGGACGTGGAAAACTACAACAAAGCAGTTCATAAACTTCTTGCTTGGCATAGTTTGTGGATCAATATCTTTCGCCCAACAGTACAAACAAGTGGCATGCAATTTGACTGCCCAACTTATACTTCAAAGCTTCGCCGCTGTAATGCTAGATACAGTCATAAAACGTGTAAGTCTTATATATTTCTTATAAAAAAATGAACATTATTAAAAAAATAATTTTTTATATGAATTCTTGGTTTACTAACTTTTTTCAAAATAATTGTATGAAACTTACACATCTTAAAACTTTAAATATCATTTCTATATTTTGTATGTTTAGAAGCTAATTTAAACTAAATCATGGGATTTTGAAAGCAATATAACGTCCTTGAATTTGATTATTGCATTAAGTGGGAGAGGTGCTAAGTTCTGGCGCCACCTTGAATTGAAAGAATGGCAAGGAATGAACATGTGCAAGGATTATAATGACTTGCGGGTAAGTACTGCATGGTAACTACCTGACACATCTATAAAAAGTGTAAGCTGTTGTTTGCTTTTTGAATGTAGACAAAAAAATAAAATAGAATGGAGACAGTCAACCAAATTAACTGTTATGTTTTCTTTTTCAGTAAAATCATTAACAGCAACAGAAAAAGAAGCTTCGTATCAATCAGACAATCACCAACACCTTTTCTTTTCTTCTTTCCCTTTTTTGGCTAGTAATGACTATCCATCACATCGCTAATGCTTTCCTTAAGGATAGCACAAATCCAAGTCTCCTTTAACAGAAACCAATTGTTCGTTAGATATCCAATAAAGTTGGTGCTTCTTTAATCAACACTGGGCCATTATTGATCCTGCAAACACACAAAATATGCCTTTTTCTGTTAGCTTATATAATCCCCAATTAGCATTAAGTTTGTAAAGCATCAGCACAATTTTTTTTGGCAATGGGTGCCCGGGACAAAAACTCGACTAATCTCAAGGGTGCACAGGCTTTTTGGCAAAGAGTTCCTTGTAAATGCATATCTAGTAATTCAAGTGGAAATCCTCCCATCCGATGGACTCAAACAGTGAATGTGGGATTTTGAACCCAGAACATCCAATTTTATATGGCTCATCTCAGGACCAGTAGGACACCCGTTGAAGTCGCATCAATACAAGTTATTAACATAAAAACAGAAAACATTATCTTATGATAAGCAGCTTAGGTTTGAGCATACCGGTTAAATTCCAGGAGTGATGACCATGTTAATTAGACTTCGCAATGAAGGGATTGTGAGCCACAAACTTCTGGAGTTAGTGATTGAAAAAAAGAACACCCAATTATTTATGTACCTGTTGTGACAAGGATAGATATGGAGAGAATTAGAAAAAAGGTATGAGGAAGAAGAAGTAAAGCCAGCCCGAGTATAGGAAAAGAAAGAAGGTACCAACCTTCTTTTGGATTTTGGAGAGCAGTGTGTTTCTATGACCATCAAGGCTGAGTTATCTGCAGCACATGTACTTGGAAGATGGGGACTGACTGTGGAAACAAGTAAACATGCAAGAGATCTTAACTAAAAGCTCTGGAAGAAACAAGAAATAACTTCCAACGTTTTCTCAGGAACCTACTATTTGGTGTAGGAGTTGACTCCACAGTTCACAGCTTTAATTGGGTAAAACGTGAGAATTACTTTTAGCTTCTGACAAACATTTATGAACCTTGTCCCTCCTGAAAGGAAGACCGTAAACTATCCAAACTAGGTTTATATGGTACAACTGAATTGAAAGTCTGACCTCTAACTTTTGTGAGCATAATATAAACCTGATCGGAAGGATGAACTAGGGCAAATACCTGATTGATTGAGGAGACAAACTGGTGTTTGAATATCGCAGAAACTTGTATTTTGATCTCAGTATTACTTATTTGTGGTAAGTCCTGTATACAGTTTTGATACGTGTAAATCATGTATACAGTCAATTCGGATTTTATTTGGTTATATAGAAGCACATTAATGCGAGTAGCTGATAGAAATCTTTTTGTGGTAATTTAAACTACCTTGAACACCATCTAATCCTTCTCCAATTGTTTCTAGTTGAGCATACTGGAATGTGAATCATCAAAATTTCCAGCCCTCAAAAGAAATTGAGATCAGTGTATCCGTTCATATTTGGCAATAACTCTTCTACTTCAATCCTGGCATTGGAACAACTCATGCTTTTCTTGATTCGGCTCCGGTTTAAAGACTCGACCTCTGCCAAGAATATGCCATAAACTGGCCTATGATCTGAGAACCTTGACTCTCCTCGAACATATGATAACTGATGGAGGCCTCTGCCATGCCATAATATACGATCACACCTTCACATACAAACAACCAGATTAGATTGTACATACTGATTTTCTACATTCCACTGTTCCATTTATATGATAAGAATACACTGCCTTATGGCAGTATATTTTGCTATAGTCACCATGCAGGAGTTCTTCGCTTCTCCTTTGGGTGCCTATCATCCCCTGCATATCTATCAGAATTATTTGAATACTTGTAGGTAGGAGGAAAGTATATTTTTCCTTCATTCCATCCCTCAAAGACATGCCCACGTCTCTGCTCTATACGCAACTGAAAATATCAACGAATATCAGAATAAGCAGTTTGGAAATGGTTCACAATAAATACACTCTCTGATACATTAGAAATAACCACATAAATAGTAAATAAATATCCATACTACATCTAGGGTTGTAAGCATGCCTGGTCATTTTCGAGCAATGCCCTCCAATCATGCATCTCAACAAGAGCCTTTGCAGAACGGTAAGATAGAGCAATACGATAGTTCAAATCCCCTAGCCAGATAATTTGACTGCACCAAGGCAATTAAATTTAACATCAAAAGCAATGAGAAAGTTTCTTTTAGAACATTATAGATAAGATAAGGAACATAAGAGCCAATTGAAATTTATTGAATATAGCCTTACTCGTGTTCTAGAATTGTTTGAGGGGAACCCCAGTCCCCCGTGCCATGAACCCTAGGAAACCTTGTCTTCCGAAGAATCTCCATGACATCAGAGTTTCTCCTTAGCTCATCACCATCCTTTTGCCCTGACGTCAAATGGCTACATACGAAGCAAAAGCTTGTGTGGTGGAAAGACATGCTAATAGAAATTGAACCCTGGAAAACCCAAGAAAATGAGAATGCTGCCATTCCCTGGTTCATGATATTTTTGCTCTCAAACTCAAGAAAATTGCCATAAAGAAAAATATACCTTGTTTCCAAGATAGCCCATCAATCCTCTTCCCACACAGGACACTTTCATGTTGCGAACATCATCCCTTAGATCGCGCTTTACCCAAACTGTTAGAAATATCCCAACCATTTGCTTACTGGCAATCAAGCAGTACCTTGAGTGGCCTGGCTGTCTATCTCTATCCTCCAAGGACAAAGGCCCACTGTAAGATACTGGTGAATACTGTGTTGCCTCTGGAGAATCCCCTGGCCCATTCTCATCATCAGAAGAGCCATATCTGAAATTGAGGTCATAGTCACTTGGCCTGTTCCCAAGAATAATCCGGTCACAAACGCTATACCGCCGATCAAGTCGGGGCTGTGGCATTGCCATGTCGTAGCCCAATCTCATGCTTCGACTCAAGGACTGGAATGATCGCCTATGGAAAAGTGAGGAAGCATTCGGCCTTGTTGATCCTTCAAAGTCGGCATCTAATTCAACAACAGGATCAGGGATTGGTGAAGGTGTGTGGCATCCACCACTAGTGCCCGGAAGACTGTTCAAGGTCTTCCTGATAAGAGCTAGCCATTTTCTAGCGGGCCCATTATCTTCTGTGCCTAACACATTGCCAGCATTCAAAGGAACAATTTCTTGAAATCTGGGAGCGAAAGGGATCAAAGAAGGCTTCAGAATACCAGAAAAGTTGCTATACTAAAACAAATGAGAGAAAACAACTTTTGATTAACAGGGGATACCCAAGAACGTAAATGTCAGCAGGAGGAGAGGTATGAAGCCAATCTTCAAGAATCAAATTATGAGGAGGAGATTTTCCAGCGACATTCCATGTAGCTACAAAAAGCCTATAAATCAAACGGAAAAGGAGCTCAAATAAAACCACCCCTTGACGGGATACATTAATCAGTACAAGGCAAAGAGTAACAAAAGAGCATACCTATAATTATGCACATCTGTAACTAGTGAGGCATCCAGATCGATCTTGCCTCGCCGGATACGATCAGAGTTCCGTCTGTACGATCGCTCTGTGCATTTTTTTATGGGGTTTTAGAAGGTTTTGTGAAAATAATTGGGAGCAAGAAATAATGAGCTTTTTAAAACATAATTGCGTCTTCTAACTACATTTTAGCTATATTTTCTGTCGTGTTTGAGAATATTGTGGTCCAAAGCAATACATAGGTGTCTGATACTGAACCTGTTTTGCTTTTCTTGATTGTGCATGCCTCCCTCTCTGAACAGTTTTTCTTCATCCACTCTTCATCACCACCTGAAAAAGAAAAACCAAAAAGTTATTAAAGCTGTGCTCTTTTCCACTGAATGCATCAACATTATACATTTAAGCATCATTAAAAAACAAATACATTTTAGTTGCAAACAAAAATAATCGAACATGAATGATACGAAGAAAACAGAGAGCAGATCTTAAGCTGCTAATAGAATTTGCAGACCCCCTTACATCCCCAAAAATACAATTGTTGTACGAAACAGTGATACAGAGGAAGAATAATGCTAAGTGCGTTCAGGGTCTAAAAGGACCTTAAAGCGGGTAAATTATTGCTGAGAAAATCTTTTTTTTTCCCGTTGATATAAAAGTTAAGACTACCAACTCCAGAGCCCTAAATCGAATCCAAATCGTACTGTAATCGACAAAAATTATCGGCCATTATTACCTTCATATACGATATCGTCTGCGTGAAAGTCCTCAGCTTTGCTCTTGATATTGAACCACTTTTTGACCAATGTCCTCGGCCATGAAAGCTTCACCAAGTAAACAGAGTCAGCAATCTCACAACCCAAAAATTGAGAAGAAAAAAAGGACACATTGTGAGAAGCATTGGCAGATTTCAAACCTTGCTTTTCTTGGAACTCCCATCTTTCATTGTCGCTCAAACTTCATATAGCTATCAAGATTTATAATAACTAACTTTAATTCGTTCTTCAAGAATTATTTGGAAAGACTGACTGGGAAAAAATGATCTAAAACTATATAGAAAAATCAAATCTAGGAACCAAAAAAACTCCCCAGAAACTAGCTTGTTAATGTCTCTAGAATAAACCAATTAATGAGAGAAAATCCTCTAATTTATGCCAAAAGAAAGGGGAGAAACTACTGATTTGCAAGAGAGCATAACAGAACAAATGGGCAGGCAATACTTGTGTTTCCTCGGGCACTGAAGAGAAGAAAAAATTAAGGGGACAAGGAAAATCCCAGTTTCTCAGCATTTTTTATGCTGGACTTACAAACACTTGATAAAACCCAAAAATACTGAGATCAATGGCTTCCGTTTCACTTCATATTTTCAGGGTTGAGTCGAGAGAAAACAGAGGAATTCTGAAAGGGAACCAAGGAGAGAGAGAGAGAGAGAGAGAGAGAGAGAGAGAGAGAGAGAGAGAGTGAGCGAGGGAGGGAGGGAGAAGGACAGAGCCCTTGAATGCGTAGAAGTAAGACTATGAGATTCTGAGGATAAAACAAGACAATGTCGGGGAGAGAGAGAGAGAGAGAGAGAGAGTGAGTTTTGCTCTCTGCGCCAAAAAAAAAAAAAAAAAAAACACCTCGTTGTGGGTACAGAGCAAAGTATCGAATTTGAAGAGAGAATAAAGTGTTCGGAGGAGGGGGTGCTCGGCTCTCTCTCTCTCTCTCTGCTTTTTACCCAAATCCAAGGCCGACCCAAAACAAGCTTTGGTGGGACTTAAGAGAGGAGGCTTTTGGATTTGGCCAGTTGGTCACCGAACCACTCTCGTCTCTCACTCACCCAGCCAAGACATGCACTACCCGGACCCCTTCCTTCTCGCTCTCCCAATCGAAGTGTGTTTCTCTGTTTCTCCCTCTAACTTCTGCCCATGGTCAGCAAAGTTAGGTCTGAATCTCTGATTCAATACCCAAGCAATGGCAATACTACAGCTTAGTTTTTTCTATTTGGTCTTCAATGTGGAGAAAGAAAGCAGTTAAAACAAGACAAAAGATAAAGGGCATGTATGTAGGGGTCTGTTTGCCTTTTCTCTTCTGCTTCTTTAATTGATTTCTTCTTTAGTGAAGGGTGAAAAATATTCAAATACATACAAAATTTGTAACACTAATCTCCTTCTCTCTCTCTCTCTCTCTCTCTCTCTCTCTCTCTCTCTCTCTCTCTCTCATTACTTAGAAGCTTATGCCTTATGGGGACTATGTCCAGCTGACTTGTTTACGTTCTTTTAGAGTATGTAGATCCTGTTGTTTGCTTAGTTGAAACTAAAGGAATGTTTGGAAAAAATTATTTCTAAAGGTCAAGATTGTGTTCCTCCAGTGTGGGTTTTTGGGCTATGGGAATATCTATACGTTTATAGGGCCTGATTGAGGGAATTTTTGCATGGAGAAAGGGGTTTATGTCTACCACAAAGTTATCTCATTGGTGTTGGGAACATTTGAAGCATTTTTGTGTCTAAACTCTAAAAGCAATGCATCCCATGAAAACCTTCACGTTTTAGTTTTTTTGGGTATTAACAATACATTGGTTGCCAAGGCAACTTTCAGGCTCTTTTGACTCAACATAGACTTATATGTCCATGAGGACCAAGGCAATTGTCTCAATTCTCGGGCTCTCGTTTGAATTTTTGACTAACTGGATTTGTTATAAGCTTGTTTTATGCATGGATTAATGTGAATTTTATGCTTTGCGACTGCCTTTCTGTGGAAACAAACAATGAGTTTGCACGGATGTAGGATCTTGTTAGGCCGTTTAGACTCCCTAACCCTAGTTCGACTCGCCCCCACCGCCCGATAAATCTCCTTGGGTTTAGTGTAACTATCTTTAGTTTAACACCTAGCTAGGACAAATTAATTTCTTGATTTAAGTTCTGCAAATCTGATTTCTTAGATTGACTAATCTTAATACACATGCTACATGTGGGAGACCGTGTCTATTAATTGAAGAGCTCTTTACATTCAATTAGCCTATTAATTTATAGAGTGATTAAACTCTTGGGGTTGACGTCCAAACACTCCTAAGACCAACCTTAATCTTGATAACGCTTATAAGGAATTGCAGATAGTTTGAATAGGAAAATATGAGGTGGGACTATGGCCTTCTTACTTGGGGAAGTGCCCATTACAGAAAATATGGATCCACTGATCTTTATCATCCAAAAAAATGGTTGAGTTTTTTAAAGATATGTCATCCAATTACAAGAGAGAGTTTTATTCCTATTGATAATGCAATCTCCAGCGATGTGTTCAACAACTTCAACCATCCTACAACCATAACAAGAAACTAGTGGGGATGCTTCGATGGTTAAGTCAGGGAGGAATCTACTACTCTCAACAAAAAACAATAATGAGTAATCGTCTCTAGAACATATTTGGTTGGTTATTTATAAACGTTCAGGTTTTCTACTATGGCATGACCCTTCAAGGCATGGTTCTTGGTGCTTAGTATGGTATGTTACTTTCTTGAGCATGATTCGGTCATTGATTGTGTCCTTCAGGGCAGGTGTCTTGCTCGGACTTATCTATTGGATCCTAGTTTATAGGGAAAAGGTTGGTTGAGTTTCCATGCTAAACATGATGACTTTATGGGCTGATGGACAACTACCACCACCTAGGTAGAACTAGACTCTGTGAGGAAATGGTACGACATTCCTGAGTCAGTGAGGTTGAGCTTTCTTGGCTCATGTAGTGGCATTGCCAACTTAATGGGGATTGTCAAACATGTCGAGCTCTATATCGGCTTGTTCTCGACGGGCCCCTTATGTCGACCAGTTCATGACATTTTGGACTATTTGGGTATGGCTCCTTCCCAAATCTTGCCCAATGCTTGGAGGACCTTGTTGTCATGTTGCATTGTGTAGAGGCAAGCCCTATAAGTAGCAGAGGAAGAGAACCCTGACCTTACCGCACGTGAGTTTTTCCAGGCTCATGGTGTGAGCAGGCATGATGGGAACCAATGTAATTTCTATTTGAACCGGTTATCGGGTCATCCACCTTGAGTTTGCTACTCCCATGTCAAAAACTAAGATAAAAAATTATTTTTTGATTCTGGAGTTGGTTGGGAATTTCCGCCTGACGAGACGGTTCGCTCGAACTTCCCATCAAGACCTCTTGGAGTTTCCCTAGATGGTATTAACTTCAAGGTGACTACCACTAGGGGGAGATGGCTCGTCTAGATCTCATCTATGTGAGGGGTAACGAGAACCCAAATTCTGTTTGTTCGAAGGTTGACCTTACCTGGGAGAACATTGATTGCTTCTTGATCATGCCTGATCAATCACATGTTGTGGGTCATTAAGTCCTAGGATCAACGAATCCAAGGTCCACCCACCAGAGTAAGAGAGCTGCCCTTACTCTCTATGATCCTAAGGGAAAAAGACCTTGCATAGAGGGCGATCAACCAGGAGACCCAACTTGCCCCGAGGGAGCCACACAACATTCCCATACTCATTTGATTACCCTTGCTTTAAGAGATCGACCGCCATCTCCATTGCTTGAAGATTGCCTCACGAATGTGATTGGTCAAGGGGCCTAAGACCTATATTTGTTGTTGGAGCCCAACTTTTTCAACATGATTTTGGACATCTTTCCAAGCTCCTTCCTTGATGCGCTATTCAAGAAGTTTGAGTTGTTGTCATTCTCATTTTTGGCTTCCAATACCTTTGTTGGAGTATTCGAAATGTGCACCTCAAGTATTCCTTAGGATGCCGTGGAGAGTGCCGAAGCTATCATTGATATGCCTGCCCGCTGGGAACGAGTTGCTACCCCTGCCGAGGAAATTCCTTATGCTATTGGTGAAACGTTTGTGGGGGTTGTGATCCCTTAGAGGATGCACCCACGTCCAGCATTGTCTTTGAGAAGGATGTACCTACTACTGATGTTGCTATTGGCTCAGGCAATGCCCTAAGGTTGGTGAGGGTGGTGCCACTTCTACAGATCATGTGGAGTCTCACCTTATTATGATGTCACCAAGTAGGGGACAACGGCCTATGTCCTGTCTCCTTTAAGGATGGCCTTACTGATGGTCCCTATTGAGCATATGGACACTTCTTCTCGTAAGCCAACTTTTTAAGATTACTCATCTTGTTCAGAGTATTCCAGCTCCACCCAAGTTCCACCCATTTCATTTGTTCCAATAGTGGGTGTCTTCTAAGCCATTTGGTCGCTAGGATAGCCAAGGAACTGGGCGAGTTTCTTGCCAATGTACGTAACTCTGTTACTCGCTTGTTGTAAATTTTTCTTTTACATGTTATAACTATCCTTGGCAAATCCTTGCAAGGTAGGTCTATCTTCCTTGACTCAATGGGTTGTCCGAAGCCAGTCTGGCCTAGAAGAACAAGTGCAGTCTTCTTCCTAATTCATGGAGAAGAAACTAGGGGAAGAAGCTTATTCTCAATTGGGTGGCCACTGTGTGTGTTGGATGCTAAGATCGTCGATTTAAAGGCTGAGGTATTAGACCTTCAGCATGCTTTGGCTTTGAAGTGGTCTTCATTGTCAAAGACCCAAGGTGATCTAACACCATGAAGCCTAGGAACTTTCCCGAACTTATTCTGAATGTGTGTTTGGCTGGGATGAGCTTCATGTTGTACTTTTGTTATACGGCGAAGGATTCTCTTAGATCTGTTATATGATGGCCCACCTCCTTGCTCTTGATCAGCAAGTAATCTATGCACACTTCCATGTTGCGTCGCATTTGTTTCTTGAACATGTGGTTCACCAGTCTTTGGTATATTGCCTTAACGTTTTTTAGGCTAAATGGCACCCCTTTGTAAGAATAGAGCTTATTTGCTATAAAGGACTTTTTTTCTTGGTCACCTTTGCACAGCTTCATCTAGTTGTAGCCCAAGTAGGCAGGCTTCTATGAAGCTTAGTATCTAATGTCTAGCCGTTGAGTTGATTATTAAGTTGATCCATGACAAATGAGAAGTTATCCTTAGGGCATGCCTTGTTCAGGTCAATGAAGTATACACATTCACCATTTTCCATTTTTCTTATTCATTAACATCACAATGGAAAGCCACTCCAAGTACGATTCGAGGAAATCCTACCTCTAGTAGGCACTCTACTTCTTGTGCTATAGCCACATTTTTTTTTTCTAAAATTTCTTTGCTTCTATCTCACTTTTTTGGCAGCTGGGTCAACGCAAAGATGGTGTTCTATTACCTACATGTTTATTCTTGGCATGTCCAAGTACCTCTATAACGTCCATGTGCTCGATGAAGAGATGCTTCACCTTTTCTCTAGAAATAGGGCGATCAACTCCTGTGGCTCAACAACTTTGACTTTCTGTAAGCTCTCCACATCTCAAGTCTTTATTGCCCACATTCCTATTTTCGCTCGCCCTATGTTTAGAAACGTGGACCTCTACACCTCTGTTCTTTAACTCTTGCACATAGTATTCCCCCACTAAAGCCTACTTGTCGTGAATTTCCTTGACACCATATTTGTCAGGAACTTAATCTTTAAATAGTAAATTAAGTTGATCACCCTCATCTTATTCAAGGTTGGGCGATCAATGATTACATTATACGACAAACAAGCTTTCACCACCAAAAAGTTTGTCCTTGTCGTTGTTGCACATGGCCTAACTCCTGCTTTAACAAGTAACACAATTGTGCTAACATGCTGCATTGGTTCTCTTGAGAAACCTTTTAAGGGTGTAGGTGCTAGTCAGAACCGATCTTGCACAATTCCTATATTCCTAAGTGTGGTGTAATTAGCGACCAATAGGGTTACCACAAAGGTGTCATTGTGTGGGTATAACACCCATATCAACTTTATCATTGAAGGAAATGGGAGCAAGCTTCTCGGTTTTGCTCTACTTCAAGGGTCTTTCTACAATAAAAACCTCTTCATTTTTGGCCCTCCTGGCATGGGCCATCCTAGCGAACGATAATCCTCCACCCCTGCAAATCCTTATGTTCGATAGGTTGATGCGGTTGGGTTGGGCTGCAATGGGGGTTACTATCCCGGTTTTCACTTCGGTATCTCTTTGCCTATCTTTTCCTTTGCTTCCTTGATACCTGCCTTCATGGCAGTGGCTCTTGTTCGATAAGCGAGGTGCTCTGACTCACCTTTCTCCCACATTACGTCTATCCTATACTTGAGGTTGCAATAATTTTAAGTGTTTAACTGCAATAAATGTCATATTAACGCATGTTAGATTGCTTTACCATTACCCTTGCATGCCTGTGGTTCATTACCCCTGCATGTTCATGCTCAAGTGCATTCCTCTAGAACTCCAGTGGATTATGTGAGAGTCTCTTTCATCCTTTGCTCGCCCTTTATCCACATTGTTCCCCTCCATTTTTTATAATCTGTCAATGCCTTCATTGTGTCTTATGCATTGACAAAGTCGTTTGTCTTGCCATGTTGGTGTCTACCTTGCCAACTCCGTCACGAAGGAGCTTCTAGGCCATACCGTCCCTAGAAGTGCCACTAGCTATATCTTCTTATCTCGATCATCAATTGTTAGATGCTCCTTGTTGAACCAGGCAAGATACCCTTAGGGCTTTCATCATGCTACTGCTTCACTGTGAGGAGATAAGCAACCAGTTGTCTCCTCATGCTTGCCATAAGTTACATGAGGAGTGCTTACAAAGTTCCTCAAAATTGGTGATCGATCCTACCTGTAGATTTTTTAGCCACCCTCTCTCCACTGTTCTAAGGGTTAACAAGAAAGCTTAGCAAGTGATCTTTCCTAGGAACTCGTGTAAGGTCACGTGGGTTTTAAGGTTCTTCAAGTTATCTACTGGGTCCTTAGACCCATTGTAAAGGTCTTTTTGCAGGATTTTAAATTTTGGCAGGAGAAAAATTGCCTTAATCTCTCCCATTATGTGGCAAGTTCGTGCTATTGAGCAGTTGATTGATGCCGGCATGATTGACGAAAGAAAGAGAATGGTAATTCATTGATGCCAACTTGAGGGAGAACCTTAGTTTTGCCATCTCTTTGTATTTTTCCATAAGGTCCCGTAGGCTGTCCTGCATCCTCTTATTCTCTTCCTAGTTGTTCTAGGTTGGCTCTCCTTCGCTTTTAGACTACACATCCCGTTGATTACCCTAGTCTCGACCTCGACCTTCTTCAGGTCTCTCATCTTTTCATTTTAGGGCCTAGTTCTCCCTATGCAAAGCCTCAATCTCCAATATCATTCTCTGCAACCTTTCCTCTATCTCTATGAACATCCTATCTACTCTATTGTTCATCTGTTTGTCCATCGTAGTTGCTTCTTGTTCACGAATTGTGTGAGAGTGTGTGGTAGCAGGCATCTGAACCTCGCCTCACCAATAAATCAATAAGTATACTATGGGAATCCCAAAGACGACATCAAACTTTGATGCAATTTTCAGTTATGCCTGCAACGAGCTCAACCAACATGCAACCATAACAAAAGCCTCTGGGAACCTAGTGGGGATTGCCTCTAATAGTTAAGTCAGTGAGGAATCTACTTTTCTTAGTAAAGAAAAATAATGAGTAATCGTCTCTAGAACATACCTGATTCGCTATTTATACGGGTTGAGGTGTTCTACTACGACATGATCCCTTTGGGGGCAGGATTCTTAGTGCTTAGTATGGTATGTTATCTTCTTGAGCATGATTGTACCGTTGATAGTGTCTTTTTGGCGTGGGTATCTTGCTCAAACTTATCCTGTGTATATTGATCTTATAGGGATACGGTTGGTTAAGTTTTCATGCTAAACATGATGTCTTTCTGGGCTTTATAGTAGGGCCCGTATGGTGCATTTCATGTAGTTTTATCCTTTAGTCACCCTTGGTCATGTAAATCCCTTGTGGCTTCACCATTGTCTGCCAGCTAGTCTCTCCTCACTAATGATATATATTTGCACCAATGGTTACCCTACAAATTCTAGCCACATGTGTGTTGGTAGAAATTCTCCTTTTTCAGCTTTACCCGTTTCAAATTCAGTGCATATTTCCCTCGACAAGTTTCTATTTCCGTATCACGCATAGTTCATTTCCCTTTATGTTTAGCCTACTCAATGATTCATTTGACACCTTTCCACCTACCTCATCGTGCAACGTGAAATCCGACCACTCATCTAACAGGCATCATATTCTTTGTGCAAAAATTACGGTCTATATTGGTTCCATCGGTGACACAAATACAAATAAGAGGTAGTCCAATTGTAGTAAATTGAAAAGATAAGACAAACATATTAATTAAAAATAGAAAAGCATCCAAGCCTTGAAGGAAAAGCTTCTAAGCTCCTCCCCTTCTTGGATTGTTAAAAAAAAAAAGGATTGATTAGGATTTTTTTGAATGAGAAAAGGATAAGAGGTATTTGGCAATACCTTAATTTTATATGAACCTTTTAACTCAAATTTCTAGTTTTTTAGTCAATGTTGAGTTGTTTTGCCGTATTAAGGGAGCAACCATTGAAATTCAAATATGATATTATAGAAAAAATTATCATAAAACTTTTAAGACCATGGTTATCTAGAATTGTGAGATTAGCTCATGTAATTACAAGATACAATGTAGAAAAAGAAAAGTACAACGCGTAGGTCCACTGCATTTGACTCTAAAGAAAGGAGATAGCCGTATGCAGCTGCATTAAATGCAGTGGATATTTCTTCTTTCGATTTACTTTCTTTAAGTCACGTCATCAGATTCAGTCTATTATTTCATAATTATAATTTTTTTAAATTTTTATAAAAAAATATAATAAATAATTTAATTTTTTAATTATAAAATAATAATAATATTAAAAAATAATATTTTATTTAATTTTTAATTTTTATTTAAAATTTTATCGTCTCATCCTACAATGCAGATTCTAGACGAATCTCAAGCAACCAATGATAATTAGTTTTTTTTCTTGTAGCTGAATAATTTATAAAATGAGTTATGGCTTCAAGTTTGGATTTTTATTATCAATTTTAAAGTTTAGATGAATAATGTTTGAAGTTTGGATTGTTTTTGTTGCAACCCTTTTGTCAAAATTTGTAAATTTTATTCCTATTAAATATTAGTTGGCTTGCACGTGAAAAATAAATTATTTTGGTTGGTTTTATCCTATTAAATGTTACTCGTAAGAATTAAATGTCTAAAATTATTTTAAAAAATTTTTCTTAGCCTCCACCAAACAATGAAAAATAAATTATTTTCTTGGCAAACATTTTGAACATGCTTTCTTGTTTTTCTCATTTTTACATCGAAAGAAATGTAACCTAGTGAAAATTGAGTAAAAATAAAAATAAAAAGTTAATTTTTCCAATTTTTGCCAAGGCCATTACTATTATTTAGAGAAATAATAGTTGTAGTCGTGAGTATGTATGTATCGTACAATTATTTTGAAAAAAAAAAGTGAATAAATATAAGATCCATATGAAAAGAAATTAATTTTTAATTATGGACCCCACTTTTTTTCAAAGCAATTATTTGACGCTTGTGTAATCTACAATTATATGTAGTATTACTCTATTATTTATATTATTTTTAAGAAGCAATGTCAATTTCACTCCATTGTCATGTGATATGTAATGGGACTTCAATACAAATAAAATAAAGGCATTAACAGCAAGTATATAACTTCAATGACCAAACTTGAACAACCAGAGAGAAATTTGACAGTAAAATTAAAATCAAAAAGAAATAAAATGTGTTTTAACCAAAATATAAACCATGTGTATAATATGAAGGATGCCATGAATCTTATATATCCAAATTATCTCTATGTAGTGAGTATTTTAGAAGTTTTTGTGATTAAGAGTAAAATAATTTCTTGATAATTCAAATGTCTTTATTAGCCGAGATCTTTGGTTACAAAAAATTAATTTTGATCGCAAATGACCAAAAGAAGTATTTTTGAAATAAAAATACTTGGTTCAATAATAACATTCATTTTTTTTTTTTTTAAATTACAAATACATTCAATGTTATAATGATATAGACACCACTCAAGAGGAAGTGGAATTTAACCTAAGGATTTTCTTTGAAGTGTAGCTCTGCAGCCACCTATTTGGGACTCAAATTTGGATTCTGATAAGTGTAAAAATTATTATTTTTTATGTATTTTAAAATAAAACTTATCTTTTTTGTATTTTTTTAGTGTATTTTAAAATATGATTAAATATTTTAAAAAACCAAAAAATAATAAAAAATTATTTACTTATAAATTATCAATAAACAAATATAAAAAATAATATCAGGAGAAATATAAAAAATTTCTCGAAATGCCAAGTAATTTATCTTCTTTGAAACAACTAGAAAATGCACTCTTGTAAACAATAATGGCATGAGGAAATTATGATTACCCCATCCCTTTTGTACATCACTTGTACCTTGTCCTCAAGTAAGCTGCCACATGGAACTCAATATACAAGTTGAATAATGGCACTTTTATATAGGGTGGTGCTACTTGGCCCTCTGCTTCCTACCACTCAATTATACCGCTTGAGGCGGCTTCAACATGTGGCAGCAACATCATTATGTAAAAACAAATATCGACAGAAGCTCAATCCCCCATCTTCCCTCTCAATTTGAAACCCTAGCCTCTTTTTTCCATCTTCTTTCTTAGCAGAATTAAAGCAATACTTTTGAAACCTTGAAATGAAGTCCACAAAGTTATGCAATTATGGCTCCTCGTCTAGAGTTGTCCTCCGTCAAAATAGGCGCCTCCAAGAAATGGAAAGAAAATGAAATGGGCAACATGAACATCTTAAAAACTCAGACAACATCTTAAATCTTCAATTAAGCTGGATAACATGAACATCTTAAACCTTCAACGATTCCAATAAAATCTATCAGAAAGACACTAATATGAAATCGTGTAATAGTTTTCAGAGAAGTAAAAAGAAAAAATGGAATCCACTACAAGCATCAAGCTGTGACAAGGCTGCTTCTCGATATCGGTAGCTTGAACAGAATGGGAAGAAGGTTGCGATGAGGCTCCTTGAGACTTGGTTTTTGTTTTCTTTGAATGAAATGGAAAGAAGATCAGACTCACTCAACCAAGAGAAAATATGGAGAATTGGGCTTCGCTCAGTTTTTATTTTTTATTTTACTTTTTTATATAATCACGTGGCCAATGTACCATATACACTACCTGCTACCATCATGCATCGCTCTACAAGACTTTTTAGTTGCCGATCTTTCAACTTTTGGAAGAATATCGTCCATACAAGTGGTGGACGAGTTTAACGCATGGCCTACGCTTTGTGTGAGATCCACATGCTATTGCACCATAGGGTGCTTTCTACTGTCATGCGTGACAACAATGGGAATAGTGGCTTTAGATCTTGTAGATCCAACTAACTTCCTCTAGTTTCCAACAGAGACATGTGATTCCCACGCGACTTCATATTCATTGGCAATTGTTTGCCGGCATATTGGACAATCTACCAATTGCTATTTTTCTATGTTTTCGTTTCTCCTAATCAAAGATCATGAGAAAGAGGAAGTGGGTACTTTCTTCAACCAAACTAAACCAACAAAGTGCAGCACAAAACTATCTACTATGGCTTTTGGTCATAGTATAATGGTCTGATTTTAGAACTACATCAAAATTGTTTCAGGCGACTTCCCCTCATGGGAAATGGGTGGGAGCGAAATCATTGACTCCAGATTCCTCTTTTTTTTTTTTTTTTTTTTTTTCTTTTTTTTTGTGTTGTTTTAGTTAGTTTGAGATAATTGTTAGGGTCTCCCACCCTTTTAAGTTTTGACTCTTGTATCTTGTAACTCTTTAATAATGCTTACTTAGGAGAGAAAAGAAAGCTATAGATTCATATATTGTGGCCAACTACAATCTCATGAGCCATGACCATCTCTTAACTCCTTCTCACATCATGCATGTTGCAAACTTGCAAACCAAGTCTCTGCTTTGTTTTGGGTCATTAAGCATGCATGGGTTTCTTGTCCAATTGCCATAAATTTGGAATCAACAAATTATAATAAATAGAGGAAGATGACACAAATGGCCAATGGGATCCGGTATACATATATGATACATTAGAAAAAAATACACATAAGATGCCCATTTAAATGAACATAAACATGAGCATACATATATATAGATATACATATATGTGTGCCCATATAGTTAGTTATTTCTTTTTAAAATGACTATTTTATGCTAAAATAGATATATTCTGGTCATTAATAACCATTTTTGGTGCAAATAATTGGTCCTTTTTTTTTTTTGGTTGTAGAGAGCTAATGGTTTAAAAGTTCTCATCCAAGGTAATTGAGATGTGCTAGAAAAATTGACTTCTAAAGATGGTAAAGTCAGATGCAAGTTTTGGACTTATAAAAACTGAGATATAATGATTGGTTGATCTTTAATAGGAAATGTTTGTAACATGATATTTTAGGGTTCCGTCTTCCTTCATTCTATGATGTGTCATAAAACCTTTTACTTCTCTTTGCAAACAGTTCGGCTTTCTCCCATTTGGAAGACCATTTGAAAATTTAAAATTGCTACCTCTATATTAAAAAGTTTAATATTAAAACCTACAATTATGGTTAAGTTTCAAAATGATCCCTATATCAGTACCATGTTATTCTCCAAGTGTAATGCTAGATATAGTCATGGGTTGAACATGCGTTGCTTACTCCTTTTGAAAACGTGTAAAGTTTACTATTAAAAAATTAGCCTTTCATATAACACCGCTACATATAGTTAGCTTTGTGCTCAAAATTACAAACGATGTTGTCTTGGCGAATGTGTCAGTCTGTTTTATATATATATATATATAGAAGAAAAATAAGAAGACAATGGCGACGGAAGGAAGAGTCCTATTCTACCCAAGTCCCATTTTTCACGTTCTGTTCATCGCCCCAAATCTCATTTTTGCACTTTCCATTTTTGTTGTTTCATTTGTGGGTGGCATTCTCTGGTTCCTTCACTGCAAATTGGCTATTCTCCTCCGTGACCCACGTCTCTCTTAGATCCTAAAGGTCGGCTGCACACTCTTATGCCATCCAAGTGAACTCTATCATCAAATCGGAGAGAAGCTACCCACTCCTCAAGGTTTTCTCTAGTTGGTGCTAAGGTTTTCTCTGGTTGGTGCTTACATTTCCCCCACTGTCTTTATTCTTAAAAGAGGTAAGAAGTTACGAACTGGGTAAAAAGATGAATTGCTTTGGTTACGAACTTGGTTTGGATCTATTCAAAATTTTAATTTTTTGTTTTAGTGTCCTGGGTAAAAAGAGGTAACAATTTTGTTTTAGCATCCTATAATCAGCTTGTATCCCAAATTGATATTGACCTGTTTGCTTTGGGCTTAGGTTCTTGATTAAGTAGCTTTCCGTTCTTTTGGCAAACTTGCATGCCCTCTTTGTTTTGTTTTTTGTTCTCAGGTTCCCATTTAAGCTTTCTATTTACTACTTTACCTCTACAACTTTACTTTTCCAAGACCCTATTTCGTTACAGGACTCAGTTGAGATCAATCCAGTTCAATCTAATTTTAAACTGAGTCTAATATCCAAACATCCAACTATTATTAAATTACTAAACTCATTTAAACTCAAAACCTCATTACATGTGGGACTCACAACTTTTTTCAATTTTTCATAAATTATAATAAACTTATCTTAACATCCAAACACATTTAAATTCATTTTAAATGAGCCACACATAACTCACTCTACCTACTCAACTAATTACTATTTATAAAGAACTCAACTTAACATCCAATACGAAGGCTACGTGAGGCGATTTTGAGGCTATTGTGAGGCGATATTTTTTCTGGTTTTGGAAACTCCAAATATTCAGGGCTTTCCTTTCTTGCTTATTCTGGCTGGCTTCGCACGCTAGGGTTGGCTCTTGACGGCGGTTCTCTCCCCTCTGATGGCTTCTTCGTCGGCGGGGCTTGCTGGTTCTGATGTGCTGAAGTCGTATGCTCAAGTTGTGAACAAAAAAACAGAGCATCCTACATTCAAAATTTCCATGCGTTTTCCAGTTGATATCGATGGTGAGATAGGTTTTGTTTTCCTAGAATTGGAGATGACAAAAGCAGCTGATGAATTTAGGTATGCTCTGGTGATGAAGTTCATGAAAACACGTCCTTCCATTGACAAAATAAGACTCACAGTGGTGAAAACTTGGGGGCTGATCGACGTTCCAACTATAAGTTTTATAGATGAATTTCATGTGTTGATTCATATGAGAAATGAAAGAGACTTTGTGCATGGTTGGGCACGTGAAGGAAGAACAATGGAAGGCCTCCCTTTTCGGTTATTCAAATAGACTAAAGACTTTGATGTGAAAAAGGAATCCCCCTTGGCACACCAATGGATTTTTCTGCCCAGGCTACCTATGCATTTATACTGGATTGATTTCTTACATATTATAGCTACCAGGTTTGGTCGGTATCTTGGAACGGATAATGCCACCTTCAATCGTACTCGTGCTTCTGGGGCGCGCATCTGTGTTGAAGTTGATCTAACGATGGAACCCGTAAAGGGATTTCCAATAGTAGTTTCTCCTACAAATTGCATTTGGCAGGAGGCCAAATATGAAAGAAATGGTTTTTATTGCTCAAAGTGTTTTAGACAAGGGGACACTTTTGTTGTTTGTAGGGTGGGTGAGAAGAGGAAAATTGAAGGAAAAGTTAAAGGAAAAAAAATCTAGCAACAAAAGGGCATTAAGGAGCCGACGGAGGATAAAACTGGAACTGTTATGGGGGAGAAAATATTGGATACAGGGGCTGTTAATGGTATTCCGAATGAAAATATGGCAAGTGTTTCTGCTGCTCATGATATGGGTGATTTAAATGTGACCAGTCCTACAGAGATGGTTCTCGAGAAAAATTTAGATGAAGTGGGGATAACTTCACAATCGGACTTGATAAAAAGCGTTGACATGATACAACATAGAGAAGGAAAATAGGTTGCAGAAACAGAGTGTGGTCAACATGTGCAATCTGCTATTCCGAGAGACCCTGACAATAGTGATGAAGAGTGTGACGAAGTTTGGCATGATGATGAACTTGAGTTGCAACAGAGTGCACAAGCAAATAGAGTGCAGACTACGGTGCTGGATGAGGAAGAAAGTAACGACTGTCCGGGCAATGGCAGTCCACAGCGAGAAGTTACGACAGGTTATTCTTCAGAGCGAGAGAAAGGAGAAATTACAGTTTTGTTGGGGAAAGAAAAACTGTATGATATAGATGGGGAGAGACAGTCCACTGCTGCAAAAGTTTCAAAATCAGATGAACATGAGGAAAAATCGATAAGAAAGTCACAACGGGTGCATACTCGTGCTCAAAAATTAAATTTATGAGTGACAATATTTTCTTTTGGAATACAAGAGGGTTGGGCAGTTCTAGAGGAAGTTTAAAAAAGTTACTCAATAAGTTTAAGGCGAGTTTGTTTGCAGTTGCGGAACCTTTTATTAAAGCTGAACGTATGCATGAGTTGGGGAATTATCTTAACTTGAATTATCATTATCATATTTCGAATGAATTGCAAGGGGGAAAGTTATGGGTGTTCTGGAATGACCCAAATATTTTTGAAATAGTAGCGTGTTTGACTCAGTCTATTTCTGGGTGGTTGGTGATCGATGGACAAAAAACTCTGATTTCTTTTATTTATGCTAAGTGTTCTTATGTGGAGAGATGGGCTCTTTGGCAAGAACTTGAGGGGATGCAGGTGACTGATCAGCCTTGGATCGTAGTAGGTGATTTCAACACAATTAGAACGGATTCTGAGAGAATTGGTGGTAATCCTCGATCTCTGCCTTCCATGAATGAGTTTAATGATTTTATTGACAGGTGTGGTTTCTTTGAGTTAACGTGTTCGGGACAACGATTGTCTTGGTGCAATGGGCATGCTGGGACCTCTCGAAGTTGGGCGAAGTTAGACAGAGTGCTCATCAATAATAATTTCTTAACTCAGTTTCAGTTTGCGAAAGTGAATTACCTTAGTCGCAAATCTTTAGATCATTGCTCGATGGTAGTTTCTTCAGAGATACCGTTTACTGCATATGGTCCTTCTCCTTTTCGTTTCATGAATATGTGGTGTTTGCATGCTGATTTTTTGAATATTGTGAAGGAAGTGTGGAACAGACCGGATGATGTACAAGGCGTGATGAAGCTTGCGACCCGTTTGAAACGCACTAAGGTTGCGCTAAGAGCTTGGAATAAAACTGTTTTTGGAAGAGTGGAAGGGAATATTAGAGCTCTTGAGGAGAGAATGGATATTTTAGAGGATAAGCTTCAATTTGAATTTTTCTAGGAGCTTGAGGATGATTTTTAGCAACTAAAATAGAGCTGGATTTATGGGAGAAGAGGGAAGCCTCTCATCTGGGTCAACTTGCTAAGAAATAGTGGCTGAATGAAGGTGATGAAAACTCTACTTTTTTTCACGCCATTATTAAGCAATGTCGCCTAAAGGGCATGATCAAGAAAATGGTGTTTTCAGACGGAAGGGTTTTGGAGAGTGACGAAGCAGTTCATTCGGGTGCTGAGAGTTACTTTCAGAACTTTTTAAATGAAAATTCAGAAGTTGAGAGTTGTGCTTTGGGCGAGTTAGTTGATGAAGAAGTCTCAAAAGAAGACAACGAGATGCTGTGTGTGGAGCCGATTGAGATGGAAGTTAAACAAGCCATATTATCTATTCCAAAAAATAGTAGTCTAGGTCCTAATGGCTTTAGGTCTGAGTTCTATATGGTTTGTTGGGATATTGTGAAGGAGGATGTCATCGTTGCTGCCAGAGATTTTTTCAGGGGTACTCCTTTATCCAGGTTTTACTCTTCCTCTTTTATTGTTTTGATACCAAAAGTACCTAAACCGACGAGTTTTGATAAGTTTCGTCTCATAAGTCTTTGTTCTGTAGTGTATAAGATTTTTTCCAAGATTATTGTTAATAGATTGACAGGCATTATTGATAAAGTGGTGTCGCATGAACAAGGTGCTTTTGTTCCAGGACGTAGTATTTTTGAAAATATTACCCTGGCACAGGAAATTGTTCATTCTTTAAATAAAAAAACTGTTAGTGGCAATGTGATGTTGAAAATTGATATGACTAAGGCTTATGATAGGTTGAATTGGGATTTCTTATTAAAGGTTTTAAGGGCCTTTGGTTTTTCTGAGAGGCTTTGCAGGTTGATTGGTAATTGTATAAAGTCTCCTTGGTTTTCTATTTTGATGAATGGAACTTTGAAAGGCTTCTTTAACTCTTCAAGGGGTTTATGTCAAGGAGATCCCCTAACCCCTTATTTATTTATTGTCATGGAGGAGATCTTAACTAGACTGCTGAGGAAAAATTTTGAGGAAGGTAGGATTGGTAAATATCATCATCCTATTGGTGCTCCTTTGGTTTCCCACCTTTTCTATGCTGATGACGTCCTTATTTTTGTTAATGGAGGGAAATGTTTGATTAAAAATCTTATGCATGCACTTGAGTTATATGAAAAATGGTCGGGGCAGAAAATTAATTAGGAGAAGTCAGCGTTATTTGCTTCTAAGAAGATTGCATCAAGTCGGAAGCGTAGTTTGCTCAGAATCACTGGTTTCAGGGAAGGTAATTTTTCGGTCACGTATTTGGGGGCCCCTTTGAACTCGGGTAGATCGACTACCAGAATTTTTGAGTATCTTGTGGAAAAAAGTGAGAAAGAAAATAGCTGGATAGAAATTCTGACTCCTTTCACAAGGTGGCAGGTTGATTCTTGTTAAACATGTTTTGTCTAGCATGCCTATCCATCTGATGTCAGTGATGAATGTTCCGGTTACTACTCTTTCCCGTATAAATTCTCTTCTTGCTAATTTTTTATTGGGGGAGATGGAAAATAAAAGAAAATTACATCGGATGTCTTGGAAAAAAGTGTGCAAGCCTACAAAGGAAGGTGGTTTGGGTATTCGGGATTTTAAAGAGGTGTAAAAGTCGCTTCAAATGAAGTTTGCTTTCTGTCTTATCTCTACCAATAATTTGTGGACTGACTTTTTCAGACCCAAGTATTCTCGCAATGCTCATGTTTTAGCATAAAACAGGAGACCCACGGATTCCTGTTTTTGGAAATCTATTATTTTCGTATTACCAGAAGTTATGGATAATGTGAAGGTTTTGGTAAGGGGTGGTAACGCTTCTTTCTAGTTTGACAGATGGTTATCTTCAGGTTTGCTTTCCGCTAGAGCTCATGATATTGCTAATTTGAAATTACGTATTAGTGATTGTTGGATTAATAATTCTTGGAACATGGATTTGTTAAGGGAATTAGTTGATGTTGATACTGTGGCAGATATTATTTTACATGTTCCGGTTGGGAAAAGGGGTGTGGATAAAATTGTATGGAAGCCTTCTTCTGATGGTAATTTTTCTACTTCTACAGCTTGGGAGGTGTATCAGATTAAAGGGCAGTTATTACCGGGTTATGGGTGGTTTTGGCATAATTGTTTACCTACACGGATATCTATGTGTATGTGGAGGAGCTGGTTTAATTCTTTGGCAGTGGATGATCGAATTCAGCATAAAGGGGTATCGTTAGCTTCGGCTTGTGATTGTTGTTTGAGGCGTCAAACAGAAAGTCTAGACCATATTTTCTCCTGGAGTGAGGTTGCGGCTCAGGTTTGAGTGTTTGCTAGCACAGAAATGGGGATCCCTTTGACAAATCATTGGTCTTGGAAATCCAGAGTGTTGCATTGGTTTAATTATGCCAAGAAGTCTTCCATCAAGGGAACGTTGATTGGTTTAATTCCTTGTTTAATTACGTGGTGTCTTTGGAAAAGAAGATGTAAAGCGAGAATGGAGGGGAAGTCTGAAAATGCTGATTAGGTTTGGCGAGCTATTCGTGTTTGGATTAAATTGCTGGGTGACAATCTTTGCTCAGCCTGAAAATTTTTAGAACATGATAGAGCTGTTTTTGAAAATTTTCAGTTACAATGTCAGAACATAATTTCTAGACCTGGAAGAATAGTTAAATGGTCTAGGCCTCCTGAGGGTTGGTTTAAACTTAATTGTGATGGGAGTTGTCGAGGAAATCCTGGTAATATAGGAGGTGGTGGCATCATAAGGGATAGTCATGGACTCGTGAAAGGGGCTTTCTCTACGTATTACGGACATGGCACTAATAATAGTGCGGAATTAAAGGCCATTGTGGATGGAGTTCGGCTTTGTAAACAGTTTCATATGAATAATATTATTATTGAAAGAGACTCTAAAATTGTTGTCAATTGGATTCGTAAAAGGAAGTGCACGTTATGATATCTCTGGGATTTTTGGGATGAGTTATGTGAGGAATTGAGAGGAATGACTTATATGGTTGAACACAAGTTCAGGGAAGAAAATTTTGCGGTGGATTTTTTAGCTCGTGAAGGAGAAAGAGGGAGGACGGAAGTTTATGATAGCATTCAAAGAGGCCCTCGTCACTTGAAAGGCATTGTTTGGACTGATTCTCTGGGCCTTCCTTCTTTTCATTTATGGCTAAGTTTGTTTTTGTTTTTTGTTTGGTGGTGTGTTGGTTTTTAGGCATGTGTAGTTTTTTGTTAGGCATGTTTAGGTTGGTCTGTGGTTTTTTATTGTTTCTTGGGTTGCATTTGGGAGGTCTTTTTTTCTTTATCTGTTAACTCCCAGAGGCTGGTTCTGTAACCACGGTTTCCCTCCGCTATAAGTGAGGATTTTTTAATAAACTTAGGACGGAACCACTATTGGGCATGTGGCTACCAGCTCTTCTTAAAAAAAAAAAAACTTAACATCCAAACGCAGCCTTAAGCTTTCTATTTGAATAGCTAAAACCAAATAATATGGAATCTTCATTGTACCTTCACTTGGTAGATAATGATTTTATGAATTGTTCATTTTATAAGAATGAACTTATGAGAATCACCGTACGTGTTTCTGGCAATATACTAGGGGTGAAAACCGGTCTACTCAATCCAGTTTTTGTATAAAAATGAAACCGACCGGTGCAAGGTGGTGAAACCAGTTGTATTGATACCGGCTGGTTCTAGGTCGGTTTCGGCCAGTTTGGGCGGTTTTGGGTAAGTTTTTTGGGACCCTTTTATGGACCTTATTTTGTTGCCCAATTCAGGAATTCTTTTGGGCTTTTCTTTCTCATTTCATCATCCGATAGCTTTTTGAGCTTTATTTCTCAATTTGTCATTCAAGATCTTCTCAATTCATCATTCATCATTGTTAGTAACTAGTTTTTTTTTCTTATATTAAAAAAAAAAACTAGTAACTATACTACTTACTACATAATTAAAACAAAAATAACAATAACTTCACTATATGTTTACTATTACATATTACAAAAAAAAAAAAAATTGTCTTAAACATAAAAACAATGCATAATAATAATAATAATAATAATAATAATAATAATAATAATAATAATAATAATAATAATAATAAGCGATCTTCATGTTTGCTCATTGATGCTGCAAGCCTTCAACCTTCAATATCAATAGTTGTCACGTTTGATTGGATGCACAACTCTATATACAAACATTACCTGATTCTACCATGAAACTCTCTACATTATCCATAGCCTCCCGGATATCAATGGTCATTGATGAATGTCTTAACCAATTTTGAGTACAAATAAGTGCCTCTACAGTTCTAAGAGTCAACAATGTTTTGAATACTATACCGAATGTTGTACAGGTCAAGGCACTGTAACAAAATATTTCGCTATTGAGACCATTTCGAAATAGTCGATATATGAATAAATTATATATATAAATTATATTCCAAAATAATAGTCTATATATGAATAAATTATACATAAATACATATATATATATATAAGTTATAAATAATCTGGTGTGAATTGAAGGTAAAAAATGAGCTTCTAGTTTGAAGAAATGAAAAAAAAAAAAAGATAAAGTCCGCAATACTGGCCGGTACAGACTGAAATATCAACTAGTATTTGGACTGGTACAAAACAAGTAAAATACCTATATCGGATCAGTGGCTGGTACGGTACGGTATTTAAAACACTAGTAATTACACTTATTCAAACCCTCATTCACAATAAGATTTAATATATGAGTACAACATGTCATGTGTATATACTTACCTCCCAACACATTCCTTGTAAAAAATTGTTTTAAATATGTAATTGCAGTATCATTCGAACTTGCATTGTCAATAGTTACAGTCAATATTCTATCAATGTCTCCAATCAAGCAAACAAGACTCAACATATCTCCAAATAGTATACCCTCGATGATTAGAGATTAAACAAAAATTAATGTTTTTTTCTATAATTTCCCATCCTTATTGATGAAGTGTGTAGTTAGATACATATAATTCGAATTCTGTATTGATGTTCATGTATCGGTCATCAATAAAATCCTTGTGCCACCATCTTTAAACATTTTTTTAAGTTTCCCTCATTCTAATTCATACAATTTTATATAGTATTTAACAACTGTGACACAGCATGGTACTTTAAACCAAGGTTCAAAAGACCAACACAATTTTTTAAATCTTTGTTCTTCAACAACGCTAAATGGCATTTCATTGATAATTATCATTTTTACAATCACCAACCTCACAACATATTCACTATAGTTGTGGGCTATAGGAATTCTTAATGGACTACCATCACTCTATCCAACCCCTTCCTCATGTGTTGCCTCATCTGCCAATGTTTTTTAGTACCTATCTAAAGGCCCATGTTTATGAGGATTTTTATGACATGAAGACAAATGATTTTGCATTGTTAAAGTTCTGTTTCTTTTTGAACGGCAAGTGTATATTTTATCACAATAATTGCATTTAGTCTTTAGATCATCTACAGGACAACCATCCACCTTCTTAAAATGGTCCCATATAATCAATGGATCCATCCATTTTTGCGTCTTAGTAATGGACAAATACTACTATTAGGGACACTAGGGGGTGTTTGGGTCTCTCTCAAATCATCTCCCTCAATATCAATTGAAGTCGACGAATATTCCATGTAATAATGTAATTTATAAATCAAAATATAAATGTTACGAGTACATTATACATAGTGCAACACGAATTATACTACATAATTACATAGCATCTAGTTTGCAACATGGCAAACATCACAAGTGTATCTAATCTAGGTTTTAGTTCAATCATCTTACTACATGTACACAGTTAATCACAATTTACAAATTACAAACGAAGCTTACTATACTGGACACAAATCAATCATAGTATCTTACAACACAGTTCACATTACACAAACCATTATTGATTTATAATGAACACGCACATTCAATATATATATATATATATAAATTTACAAATTAAAAATTACATAGAGTATATAATATATATATGTAAACCTCTCACGACGGACTCGGAGAAAACAATATATCAAATTAGTAAACTTACATTATACATACATTATATATATATATATATATATATAATATAACAATATATACAAATTGCAAATTACAAATCAAGAAATGAAGAAAATCACGAAGGAGAGAAAGAGATGAGAGTGCTCAAGGAGAAAAATAATTTCATGGTACACGGAGGAGAGAGGGAAAGCCATGGGGATCATTGCAGTTGGGAGGCACTTAGAGGATGAGATAATTTTTCCTAAAAGTGAAAGTCGTGGGTGTTCAGATGAGAGGCTGAGGAAGGGAATTGGAAAAACGAAGAAAAGGGAGAGAGAACTGGACTAAAGGAGTTCGGTGCAAAAGAAGTTTTTTTTTTTTTTTAAGAGATGGAGGGGGTTAAGATGCAGACTTAACCCAAACAAAGAAACGATGCCGTCATTTTGTATATGAAATATATATAAAAATATATATAAAATCAAGTATCGGCCGGTTAATCGGTTCTGACAAGTCCAGATTGAGATCGAACTGGCCGACACTTGGTTTTACTTATTTACAAAAATGACCGACCGTTTCTCTATCAGTTTCGGCCAGTTTCCGAAGACGGTGGTTGGTCTGGTGGTTTTTGTACACTCGTACAATATACATCAACTGTTTTCATTACCACCATTAAATTTGATTTGATTTTGTCCAAATGATTTCCTCCATCACCATCTTTAGTAGTTCTGAGCAAGAGGGAAAGTGTGTATCTCTGGAATGAAGAAGGAAAATAGACGGAAATGGAGAAAAAAAAAAAACAAAGGAAATGAACCGTTTAGAAGATTGGTTGTTTCATATGGAAACGCACTATTTTATTTGCGTATAAAAATGCATCATTTCACTTATAGTTTTTGTTTATAAAAATGATATTGGTAATGGTAGTTATGTAAATGTCGTGCAGTCTTTTTAAAAAAAATGAATTAATTTAAGATCTACATGAAAAAAAATTAATTTTTTAATATTAGACCTTATTTTTTTTTTAAATAATTATATAATATTTAGATATTTTACGACTATATATAATATTTCTCTTTTGTTTACCGCTTGCATTCAGTCCATTTTTCATCTCTTGCCGAGGATGCTTTTCAACGAAACGCCTCATTCCATTTTCAACATGGTAAATGCTAATTGGTTTCGTAAGCGAGAGGTGCATAAAAATAATTATATTTAATATTTTTTTTCATCTAAATCTAATATTTAATTTATTTTTTAAAAAATAATACACGATGCACCACGTCATAATTCTTATAATACTATTTTTGAAAATAGTACAAAATATTATTTTTAATTCTCATAGAAGTTGACTCTTACCCACCACGTCATAATCAATCTGTTTAGCATTTCAATTTTTTTTTTTAAATAAAAAATAAAAACAGAATGCACACTCAGCATGCCACGGCTGTGTAGATAGTAAAAACAAAGAAAAAAAAGAAAAGGTCCTCCAGTCGCATTGCCTTTGGTTTTGTGTAGAATTTTGATGCTACTCTCTGACCCTCAAAATTTGTGCAAGCTTTGCATAGATGACATGCTTGGATGTTTACAGGTGGAAGGGAATCCCACAAAGCCTGGAACTGGGCAGATATGACATTTGCAATTCACTTTTTCAGCATGGGGACCCGGAAATTCCAACCCTTCACCTCTTTTTCTCTTTGTTTCTTCCTTTGCTCCTTTATTTCCAGCAGGATTTTTGTCTTTACAGCAGCCCCACTGCCCCCCACTGTTCCTGGCTTGATTTCTTTCTCTCAAATTTATAAATTCTGTTTTGTTGTAAATAGCTAGAAATAGAGAGAACTTTCAGGAGAAAGAAAGAGAGAATGAGAGAATTTTTTTTATTAATTTGTATATTATATAATATTAATATACTTATATATATAGGGTTACAAAAGAGATTATGCTAGTACTATGCATTGTCGGCCAACTCACTATGCTAGTACTATGCTAGCACTATGTACTATGTACTATGCATTTAACGGCTAGTTAAATGTGGTCATACAATTCAAAATAGTTTATAACACTTCTCCTTTAGATGACCATATTTAAAGAATATGCCTCGTTAAAACCTTGCCAAGGAAAAACCCTGTGGGAAAAAACCAATGGCGAAGGAAAAAGAGTACAGTATTCATGTGTATCGCCGAGTGCTTTAGGATTGCCTCATTAAAACCTTGCAAAGGAAAACCCAATGGGATAAAACCTTAGCAAAGGAAAAAGAGTACAATCAGCACAAGTCTTCAAGACATTACTTCTCCTGAAAAGTGCATGTTAACAGGTCTTCAAACCTCCGCATTCCAATGTTCTGCACAATTTTCTTAAATGTTGCAGTTGTAGTTGTTGGACTATCATTAATCACTGGAAGACCACACTTTTCTTGAATATGTTGGATCATTGATCTTAGTCAAATGCATTCTCGACCTGCCTTATTAATTGCAATGATCTCTGAGTGATTTGAAGAGGTAGCAGATAGTGTTTGTTTGACAGATCTCCATGATATAGCAGAATTTTCATAAGTAAATACATATCCAGTTTGAGATCTACCTCTGTGTGGATCTGAAAGATAACATGCATCTGCATATCCAACTAATTGTGGACTTGAACCATGTTGATAAAATAATCACAACTAGATCTTTCTGCTCATCACTACTCTTCTGGAGTTGTGCTCTTCTAGAGTTCTTGTAAATAACACAGTTAGTGGAGAATTCATCAACATTAAACCGCTAACCTCATTTTTTAATAAAAACGGTGGCCAACCTTTTTAGATCAGACAAGCATCGCGGATTTTCAACTCTTCTGTAGGTGTCAGGCGTGCTGTCAGGCGCCACAGCTGTCAGGCGCCGCAGAGCTATGAAGCTATATTTCGTCTCTTTTCTCTTGCTTCACGAGAGATGCTGTATCATAATTTTCTCTATAAAAGAGATATTCAGCTCATCTTCATTCGCATCTCATCTTCATCACTTTTCTGTAATCATACTGCATTTTTACTCTGCAATCTCTTTCTGCATTCTTATCCTGCAATGGCTCAGCGATCTTCTCATGGCCAATATACGAGGTACTCTGCACCTCGTTCATCAGCTGTTCCTACTTCTACCACAGGTGCTATCATGCAATATAATGATCTAACTCATAGGTCAGATAATGAAGCTATCTATGAGCTTGTGAGTCTCAGTACCCGATACTCATCATCCATTGTCGCATTTTCTCAGCGACTGCAATCCAGAACTCGTGGAGTTGACAATCTCCACAAGAATATTGTTATACTTCAGCGACTTCTTCTGGAGTCCAACATGAAGATAGGAGCAATAAAGCAAGAGAATAAGAATTTAAAATCATTGCTTAAATCTTCTTTTCGATTGCCTACCCCTTTAGATAGGGATGCCATGCAGATTCTTGAAGAACAAGAGCATTTGAAGAATGAGGCAAAATGTCTCAAATTTCTGTAATTCTTGCTTCAAGATAATAAAATAATATTTCACAAATATTCATATTTGTGTATCTATCATCTGGTAGATTTCTGTGTGCTCATTTTTATTTCTTCTTTAATAATGCACACTTCATACCAAACTCATAATATGAATCTGAAATATTAATTAAAAGATGGTATTTCATGACTAATAACATCATCCATCTTCCCCTTGAAGCCGCAAGGGTTTCAGATCTATATTTCAAATATGTGCAGTTTTCATGAGCTCTTCTGGAGCCTCAATAACATTTAAATCATATATAAACTGCAATAATAGCTTGTTTCCATTTGCGTTTGGATTTCTTTAGATCATATAAGGATCTTTGAAACTTGATAGAATACATATTTCCAGATGTATTCATATTAGAAGTTTCAGACATTTTCTATCCTTCAGGGATTTTCATATATATATCATGATCCAATGATCCATATAAATATGCAGTTAATCATGCATATCCAAACTCTCGATAACTTTCAAGCTAATAAAAATCTCAATATGATCTCAACCACTTTAAAATCATATCAATATTGTTTCTTCGAGAAACTAACTTGTGATTTCTATATCACATTTTTATATTAAAAGCTTCAGGCTTTTTATATCATGTATATAAATATCCATTGATATTTAACACCAATCACCTCTTTAGGTGTTTGGACTTCAAGTCTATATTTATCACATTTTACTTAGTGATATCAATTCTGCAGGAATTGAGAAACTGACTCGTGATTTATATATCACATTTTTATTTCATTTCTATAAATATCCACTGACATTCAACAAGCATCACCTCTTTAAGTGTTTGGACTATAAGTCCCGATGCATCATATTTTACTAGTGAATCAATTCTGCAGAAATTGTTTCTATCAAATTTGGCCAATATTTTACGTCGTATTCTTCGACGATTCTTGATTCACTTTCATCATTACTTCTAGTAATGTCAATTGCCATCTCATATGGAAATACGTTGTCGACAATGATTTTATTTCTATCCATAATTTCTCCATTATTCATGAAATGTAACGAGATCTCGTTATTTTCAGGTACTTGTCCCTCTTCAAGGGAAGACATTTTCATGAAAAACCTCTTCAGGAGGCACTCTTCAAGAGTTTATATAGGAGAATTTTATACAGAGAATTTGGATGGACTTTATTACTTGTTCTGTGGGTATGGCCTCTTCAGGAGTACCAAATTATTTATGTTTTTCTCTTTTGAGATGCTCTATCTTTTATATCAATACGTCTCACATGCCTTTAAACATGTCTTTAGACTGCTGAATTTCTTAATTGTCCTACAGGGACTTCAATCCTCGCTGGGATTTTAGCAGCTAGAATATGAGACATTTTTATCTTATTGCATCCAAAATTTAATTATCATCTAAACTTCTGGTTCACATATGATAATCAAGATAACGTCGAATTATTTCATCTTATTTGCTTCTGGCAAATTTTTCTTTCCACTTCTGATGGTAAGACTTTATAGTAAAAGAATCTTCTGGTTCTTTTATGGACGTCCATATGAAAATCATTCGACTTATCGTAATTGATTTTGGATGATCAAGATAACCATTAAAAGATACAAATATTTTGAATCATATCACCTTTTGATGCATCATAATATTTGATTCAATAATTTGTATAATATCATCTCAAAGAGAAATCTTACAGCTTTTCCAATACGAGCTTCTGGCCCGAAAAGATATTTATTATCACGTTCAATCTCTTAGTTTCTTTGAATGAAACGCATTATTTTTTTCACTTCAGGGAATAGAATGATATAAATTTATTATCATTCACTTCAGGGAATGATGTAGATTTAGTAAGACGTGACTAATGATTCTTATCAAAACCTCATTATTTTGCTCAGTCACTGAAAGACCTTATACAAATTTAGAATATATTGTGAACGTTTGCATTTCATATTGCTACTTCAGGAGCATACTCGATATTGCTACTTCAGGAGCACATTCGAGACGTTCATTTAAATATATATTCTTTCCACAATTTCAATTATGCAACTTCAGGTGCATAAATCATAATGAGCTTTTAGTACAAGTATCAATCATTTAAACTATGAGATACTCACAAGCTATTATTGATTTAGGGCGATCCTTCAAGGATGCTCCATTTCCATGCTCAGATAAATCATATCATCAATAAATAAAACTTGTATCTAAACAATATGAATAAAATTAATCACATTAAAATGTGAATTATAAAAATTTTAATTCATCATAGATATAACTTGAGATGTAATCATTAATACTCACCTTAAGAATTATAAATAATATATTGAAAAACTTACTTAAAATAGAAGATTATTATCTTCAGTGTCATTAGGACCTTCGTGTATTGTAAAAATTACTGGGATCGAAAAGATCACGGCACATGACTCCTGTCAGAAAATTAATAGAAACTATTAGTCACACATGATATGCCAATTATAAAAAAATTGCCGTTGATTGAACTCATCATTCATCTCCTTGAGGATAAACTGGGTTCAAGATCGTATTTAGTATACAGAGGAAGGCTCCATGTAGTAATTCCAAATATAAGTGGGCTCTGTATAATACCAAAAGCAAGTTGGCTCCTTTTTCAAACTTCTTCAAAGATACTTCCTTTCACAGCCATTATTTTGGACTTGAGAGAATTCATGGACCCAAATTCTTTTCCTGGATAGAAACCAGCTCACCTCTCACCTAATCACGAGGGCCTTTTACGTGTGTTACCAACTCCACCTTTTGCTCTAAAGTTTTCAAGAAAAGTCTAATTTATCCAGCTAGTTGCCTGCTAAAAAGCTTTTACACCCTGCATTTGTCAAGATAATAATATTATAAGAGAGAAAAATAAAACGAAGTAGGTAGCCGTTCTGAGTCCTTCGTGGAAGTCATAATAGGCGGCGTGTTCGAGTTTGGCCTTTAGCTTCATGGTACCGAAGGGACCTTCTTTTCATTTTTTTTTTCTTTAACGTCAAAGGTCCCAGTAGAGTGCCATGCGAGACGGAGCATGAGGGGAGCACACTTTTTGTCCGCGATGAGGCCCCTCCTTTGAAAAAAATTTGTTGCCAATAATGACCCGTGACCTCGAACTCACTGTCGGCCTCACATGATTTTTTCACATGACTTTTTCCCATCTTCAACCTCAACACAGAGGCCAAGATCAACCCATGCGCATACGGGTCTCCGGGTTTGGGGAAGTTGTATCTGTGGTTTTGATCGGGTGCTTGCAATTTTTCAGGTATGGGAGCTGCTTACGGAACGGCGATGTCGAATTTCGTCGGTCTAGCTCATGTAGAGTGGAGCCTGTGGTGTTCGTGGGGGAGATCGAGCCAAAGGAGTGGGTCGCCCAGGTGGAGCCTGGCGTGCTCATCTTCCATGTATTTTCGAGGACCAAATCTGGGATTTGATCCTGCTGGACCATTACTTTGGTGCCGGCCACCTCAAAGGCCTGGAGAACGATCATGCCCTTGGGGATTTTCCCTGGGTACCCATCCACGAAGGAGAAGGTAACGATTTGGAATGAATTTTCAGTTGGGAGCTAGCTCTAAGAGCAAGAATTGAAGATGGAGACTAGTTGTTTCATTTATTTCGGTTTTAGGCTTTGGTTCATTGATCCGATCGGATCTGATAGTATACCGATGGCTTGTAGGTGGAAGGAGAGGACAGCGTGCACTGTGGGTACAGATCGGAATGATCCGACGGCTATTAGCCCAGCGAGGATCTGACGGTAGAACCTATCCACTTTTCGGCAGATTCTGTTTCTTCCTCTGCACTCGGTGGCTCAGCTCCCATCTTACTCAGTAGTGCCTCCAGCTCTTTCCTTGACACTCTCCCTTCGTGGTGACTGTCTATGAACTTGAACGTTTTCACGAGTTCCGCTTGCATATCTGCCAAGGAAATGGACCAGTTTCAGATCCAAACGAAAAAGAAAATCGGACGCTTGGTGGCCCATGCAGGTCCACAAGCCTGATCGCAAAGTATATGAGCGATGGATGCCGTGGATTCAATTGTTGATCCCCTCAGAGAGTTTGCCAAAATCAGAGATGGCTTTCGCAGAGAGAGAGAGGAAAGAGAAGAGAGAGCAAAATAGAAATAGAGAGTAATCATGCTGATAACGTGTTGTAAATAGTTAGAAATAGAGAGAGCTTTCAGGAGAAAGAAAGAGAGAATGAGAGAATTCTTCTTATTGATTTGTATATCATATAATATTAATATACTCATATATATAGGGTTACAAAAGAGATTATGCTAGCACTATGCATTGTCGGCCAACTCACTATGCTAGTACTATGCTAGCACTATGCACTATGTACTATGCATTTGACGGCTAGTTAAATGTGGTCATACAATTCAAAATAGTTTATAACATGTTTTAGTTTTTATAATATTGAATAATTAAGAGTGAATGTGTTTCTTCCTTTCTAATCCTACTAATTGTCAATAGTTTTTTCCTTTCTTTTTTAAGAGAAAAATGCATTAACCTCCTTTGGTAGGACGTGTATGCATTTCTCATAGATTATGTAACTTTTAATAATATATATATATATATATATATATATATAAATATATATATGAAATAATTAGTTACATGCAGATTGTGTAAATTTAAACTTAAGAACCGATATAATTTAATATGATAAGTCAAATTGTAAAAAAGATTTATTATAAAATATATCTAATGTATTACATAAAATTATATTAATTTATGAATTTATTTTTATAAAATTTTTTATAAATGTAACTTTTCACTTAAAGAAAATACGGAAATCAACTGCAAAATTGGTGTACGAGTTGTTACTTTTTTACAAATTATGACTATAGTTATTGAAGATGCTGATGCAATATTGTATGTCAACGTGTCACATTTTGATTGGTTGTCACGTGAAAGTTTTGACATTAAACAAATTAATAAAAGATAGCTGGGGTATCAAATAGTAAAAGTTTACAAATTCAAAAAATAAATTTATTAAAAGCAAAATAAATGAAATGATTTGCAAAAGGGCAAAAATCAAGAACTGATTTTATAAATAACCAAAACCAGAAAGGTGGCTTTAGTTGGTTGATGTATTTAGCTATATGAAGTCCGTAGACTAGCACTGCCAAGTCGCAGTAATTCAATTTTTCATTCCAATGCCCAATGGGGTGTAAGTGTTGCAGGTGGAGACAAAAATAGTGAACAGTGCATCGAAAGACACCGAATGCACCGTTGCACCGTTTACTCCCTTGTATTGTTAGGCACCTCCCCACCTCCCCAAGAATCATGCAGCAAATTGCTGCAATGTAATGATCTGCTCTCCTATAAATAGGAGAGCTTAAGTGTGGGGTGTGTGCAGCAGAGAGTGCAAAGCGTGGAAGAGAGAAAGAAGGCAGAAGAGAGTGGGTGAGCAGAGAGTGTTTTCTGTAAAATCATTTTCATAGTGAAATTACAGCATCTGTGGACGTAGGCAATTGCCGAACCACGTTAAATTTCATCCCTCCTTTATTTAGAATCGTCTCTGTGTCAAAACAGCTCCCAACAACTGGTATCAGAGCACTGGTCCGAGCTGTCCGAAAATTCAAGTTGTTCAAAATCAATTTTTGACAACTCCACGATGTTCCTCACGTCGAGACGAATTCATTGCCGCAAACGGAATCAAAAACGGAGGTCGAACGAGGCTACACGCGCCCCTAGAAGATCGGCGCGTGCATCTGCTACAACTCACGCGCCCCACGCGCTCCGGAGGTTGAAGACACGTGCACCACACGCTCCCACGTGCCCCCACGCGCTCCAGAGGTTGAAGACGCATGAAGGACACGCGCCCATACGCCCCCACTCGCCCTAGAGAGGTTCGACGCGTGTGTCACACGCACCTCACTCTCCCCCACGCGCCACAATACTGTACGCGCGTGTTCTACACGTGCCCACGCGTTGCCCACGCGCACTGTATAGCGCGTGTATCTCACACACCAGTTGGAGTTCCATCGCGACGATCAAATAGTGCTGACAAACTATTTGGATCATTCTGGACTCATCCGTACGGTCGAAATTTTGAGTTTCGGCATCAGTACATTGGATCTGAACCATCCACGTGTTGCAGATCATTTTGGGCTAGATCACGCCAGTTGGAGTTCCATCACGACGATCAAATAGTGCTGACAAACTATTTGGATCATTCCGGACTCATCCGTACGGTCGAAATTTTGAGTTTCGGCATTAGTACATTGGATCTGAACCATCCACGTGTTGCAGATCATTTTGGGCTAGATCACGCCAGTTGGAGTTCCATCGCAACTATCAAATAGTGCTGACAAACTATTTGGATCATTCCGGACTCGTTTCCAGCTAATTCGAGTGTTTCGGACGCAACGGTGATCTTTATTTGTTTGAATTTGAACTCATTTGTAAAGTTATGGCTGGAGAAGAAGCTAAAGGTGTTGGTATCGAGAAATTTGACGGTATAGACTTTGCCTACTGGAGAATGCAGATAGAGGATTATCTCTATGGGAAGAAACTACATCTTCCACTCCTAGGAAGAAAGCCAGATAACATGAGCAATGAAGATTGGAGTTTCCTTGACAGACAAGTGTTGGGAGTCATTCGACTAACACTGTCAAGATCAGTTGCACACAATGTGGGAAAGGAGAAGACCACGGCGGATTTGATGAAAGCTCTATCAGACATGTACGAGCAGCCATCAGCCAATAACAAAGTGCATTTGATGTACAAGCTATTCTACTTGAGAATGGCAGAAGGAACTCCAGTTATTCAGCATCTGAATGAGTTCAACACCATCATCAATCAATTAGCTTCAGTGGGGATTGAATTTGATGATGAAGTACGTGCACTGATTGCTTTATCTCAATTGCCAAAGAGCTGGGAGGCCATGAGAACAGCTGTCAGCAATTCTTATGGCAAAACAAAGATGAAGTATCAAGATATCCGGGACCATATTCTTAGCGAGGAAGTTCGCAGAAGAGATACGGGAGAAGCATCAACTTCCAATTCTGCCTTAAACCTCGAGACGAGAGGTAGAGGAGCTAGTAGAAGTTCAAATCGGGGCAGATCGAAGTCCCGAAGAGGCAGAAGTAAATCTAGATCCGGGAAACAAGTATAGTGCTGGAATTGTGGCAAGATTGGCCACTTCAAAAACAATTGCAAGGAAGCAAAGAAGAAGAATGAGCATGACTCTGTTAATGCCACAACAGAAGAGCTCCGAGATGCCTTACTCCTTTCAGTCGACAACCAAATTGAATCTTGGGTGTTAGATTCAGAAGCCTCGTTCCACACTACAGCACACCGAGAAATCATGCAGAATTATGTCACTGGTGATTTCGGGAATGTGTACTTAGCAGATGGTGAAGCATTGGAAATCGAAGGCATAGGAGATGTACCAATCAATCTGCCTAATGGAAGTGCATGGTTGCTACAGAAGGTGCGACATGTTCCTAAGCTCATGAGGAACCTGATTTCTGTAGGACAACTCGATGCTGATGGGCATTCGGTACTATTTACTGGTGGCACGTGGAAGATAACAAAAGGAGCTATGGTAGTAGCTCGAGGCACAAAAACAGGTACTCTATATATGACTTCAAGTATTAGAGATACTATTGCAATTGCTGATGCAAATGCCAACCTATGGCATCAAAGGCTTGGTCACATGAGTGAGAAAGGAATGAAAGTACTATTATCCAAGGGGAAGTTACCAAAGTTGGAATCAACTGATTTCGACATGTGTGAAGGTTGCATTTTTGGGAAACAGAAAAAAGTTAGTTTCCTGAAAAATGGTAGAACTCTAAAATCTACAAAGTTGGAGTTGGTGCACACAGATTTGTGGGGGCCATCCCCAGTCGCTTCTCTTGGAGGATCGCGGTACTATGTTTCATTTATTGATGACTCAAGCAGGAAAGTATGGGTTTATTTTTTGAAAAATAAATCTGATACATTTGATACTTTCAAGAAGTGGAAAGCCATGGTTGAAAATGAAACAGGCTTGAAGTTAAAATGTCTGAGGTCAGACAATGGAGGAGAGTACATTGACGGAGGGTTCAAAGAATTCTGTGCTGCAAATGGGATTAAATTTTAGAAGACTATTCCCGGGACACCGCAGCAGAATGGCGTAGCTGAATGCATGAACAGAACTCTCAACGAACGTGCCAGAAGCATGAGGCTGAATTCAGGATTGCCTGAATGTTTTTGGGTTGATGCAATTAACACTGCAGCCTATTTAATTAATAGGGGACCTTCAGTTCCCTTAAAGTTCGATCTACTAGAGGAAGTCTGGAGCGGAAAGAAGGTAAATCTTTCCCATTTGAAAGTTTTTGGCTGTTTATCATATGTTCACATAGATTCTACTGATCGTAACAAGTTAGAAGCCAAATCTAGAAAATGTTTTTTCATCGGTTATGGTGATGAAGAATTTGGCTATCGATTTTGGGATGATAAAAATCGCAAAATCATCAGAAGTAGAAATGTGATATTTAACGAGCAGATTCTGTACAAAGCTACGTCACAAGCTGAATTTGAGGAATAACCAAAGAAACCTGAGGTTGTTGACTTTGATGTTACTCAAGCCAACACTGATCAGAACGAGGATCAAGAAAATGATGATACACAGATCGAACAACGTACACCACTCACTGCTACTCGAAGATCTTCAAGGACAATCAGGCCACCACAGCGGTTCTCACCATCTCTATACTACATCTTGCTAACAGATAGTGGTGAACCGGAAAGTTATGATGAAGCTCTACGAATTGAAGATTCGATCAAGTGGGAGAAAGCCATGCAAGATGAGATGGAGTCATTGATGTCAAATCAGACATGGGAGCTAACTAAGCTTCCAAAAGGCAAGAAGGCTTTGCACAATAAATGGGTGTACAGAATTAAAGAAGAACACAGTGGTAGCAAGCGCTACAAAGCCAGAATGGTCGTGAAGGGGTTTCAACAAAAAGAAGGTGTCGACTACACAAATATTTTCTTTCCAATTGTAAAATTGACAACGATCAGGCTAGTGTTAGCAATTGTGGCTGCAGAGAATCTACATCTTGAGCAGTTAGATGTGAAGACTGCATTCCTTCATGGTGATTTGGAGGAAGACATCTATATGCACTAGCCACAAGGATTCTCAGTGAAGGGAAAAGAGAATCTAGTTTGCAAACTGAAGAAGAGCTTGTATGGCCTCAAACAAGCTCCACGACAATGGTACCGGAAGTTTGACAACTTCATGTGCAGTAATGGATTTACAAGACTGCAGGCCGACCATTGTTGCTATATGAAGAACTTTGACAACTCTTATATTATCCTACTGTTATATGTAGATGATATGCTCGTTGCAGGGTCAAGTATCGAGGAAATCAATGAACTGAAGAAGCAGTTGTCAAAGCGGTTTGAGATGAAGGATTTGGGTGCTGCAAAACAAATCCTTGGTATGAGAATTATTAGAGACAGGTCTAATGATACTCTCAAGCTCTCCCAGGAGGAGTATGTAAAGAAGGTGCTCAGAAGCTTTAACATGGATAAGGCGAAACCAGTGAGCACACCCTTAGCTAGTCACTTTCGACTAACTAAGGATTAGTCGCCGAAGATAGAGGAAGAGCAAGAATGCATGGACAGAATACCCTATGCATCTACTATTGGTAGTCTTATGTACGCCATGGTTTGTACAAGGCCAGATATTGCACAAGCAGTGGGAGCTGTGAGCAGGTACATGAGTAATCCAGGAAAGCAGCATTGGGAAGCAGTCAAGTGGATTTTAAGATATCTACAAGGCTCTTCAAATACGTCACTATGCTTTACAAAAGCAGGTTTAAAACTACAGGGATATGTAGATGCTGATTTAGCAGGTGACGTTGACAGCAGAAAAAGTACTACTGGATTTGTGTATACGCTGGGTGGTACAGCTGTATCGTGGGCTTCTAAGTTACAGAAGATTGTTGCTCTCTCAACTACAGAAGCGGAATACGTTGCTATAACTGAAGCAGGGAAGGAAATGGTTTGGTTGCAGTCATTCTTAGAGGAATTGGGAAAGAAGAATGAAAAAGGCATTCTGCACAGTGATAGTCAGAGTGCTATTTTTCTTGCAAAGAATCCAACCTTTTATTCCAGAACAAAACACATACAGTTGCGATACCATTTTATCCGATCTCTTCTCGATAGTGGACAACTGATACTTGAGAAGATTCGAGGAACAGAGAACCCATCAGACATTTTCACAAAAGTAGTTACTGCTGACAAACTGAAGCTGTGTATAGCTTCAGTTGGACTTCGTACTTAAAGGCATGACTTGAAGTTGCTGTGATAGTTCCTATGAAGATATGTAGACTCATTTGTCTCCAAGTGGGAGATTGTTGCAGGTGGAGACAAAAACAGTGAACAGTGCACTGAAAGACACCGAATCCACCGTTGCACCGTTTGCTCCATTGTATTGTTAGGCACCTCCCTACCTCCCCAAGAATCATGCAGCAAATTGCTGCAACGTAATGATCTGCTCTCCTATAAATAGGAGAGCTTAAGTGTGTGGTGTGTGCAGCAGAGAGTGCAAAGCGTGGAAGAGAGAAAGAAGGCAGAAGAGAGTGGGTGAGCAGAGAGTGTTTTCTGTAAAATCATTTTCATAGTGAAATTACAGCATCTGTGGACGTAGGCAATTGTCGAACCACGTTAAATTTCGTCCCTCCTTTATTTAGAATCGTCTCTGTGTCAGAACAGCTCCCAACAGTAAGAGCCTAAGAGGGCGGATGGGAGGGTTTACCAAGCAATCCTTTCTGCGCCTTCCTCGCGCAAGGAGCTGGGTGGATCTGCATAACTCTCAGGCACGAAGTATGAATTGGGATGACCCATCCCATCAGTTTTTATCCCCATCTCAATGGAAACTGAATACGACAATGACAACATTTTAGTATGCTAATTTTGATAACGTGGAGGGACAATACAGATTAAATTCAAATAGATGTCCTGAGAAGAATTGACTTTCACTTAATACATGCACGGCGCCAAAACTCTTTCTCTCGTCTCTTTCTCTCTACCTTCTCTATAAAAAGAGTCTCAAATCTTAGTGTGGCCGAACTAGGGGGTAGGAGGCTCCTCCTTTCCATTTCTGTTCCCTCTTCCTCTCTATTTCTCTTCATCATTTTCTTTTTGATTTTGGCATTTTTTTTCTTTCGTTTTGGTTCTGGCATTTTTGGTGGAGATGTTTCAATCTGATGGCTTCTGGAGTTTAACGGCATCCATGCGGATGACAGTAGACCTTCCAATGTGCTTATCTGTTGGAAGGGAGAGGAAGTTTGTTGAACGCAGTGGCGAGTAGATAGCACGCGCGGTCTGTAACGGGGTGAATGAAGTTCAAACGCTACTGTCTAGGATATGTTTCTGTCACCACACACGGTTTATCTAGGACTAGGACATCCGTTTTCTCAGGAGTTGACTGTCATTTCATGCTCAGAGGGTTGCGTGGATCCCACGCTCTTATACAGTCCCTGCCGGTGCTTTTGTTCTGCTGTTTTGGTTTTGTTTAGATTAATCTCTATTTGGTTTATGGTTTTAGTATAATAAAATTACAAGTCTCTTAGACATTAGGTCTAAAGAGTTATTTCCCTAGGACTTTTAGTCTGTAGGGTGTTTACTACCTCGTTAGTTGAATAGGTAGGAGGTTGCTTACACTCTATTTTGGACACAGAGGTGTTTATCTCTCAAACAATGGTTTGGTGAGGTTGCAGCAAGGGTTGGGCTATATCAGTCATATGTGTGTATTGGGGATCGTTTAAAGGTTTAAGTTGGCTTGTAATGTGAATTGCAAGTCCAGATTGTAATACTTAATTTCAATGAATGCAATATGTGTTTTTATCAAAAAAAATAAAAAAGAATTGACTTTCACTTTTGCAAGGACTTAATCTTTGGTTAAGTAAATAAATTAAAAGAAAATATAGTGACAGTTGTGAGTGTGTAAATGTCATATAATTATTTAAAAAAAAATATGAGATTTAAATGAAAAGAAATTAAATTTTTAAAAATAATTTTTTTAAATAATTATATGATATTTGTGTATTTTATAATTATATTTAATATTACTTATAAATTAAAAATAAGATACAAAAATCCAAATGAGAATGAGGGCTGGGACCTTGGTCTCTGTTTTCTCGGCCAACCCCAAAGAAATGTGAAGGCTTTGGCTCGCCTTCCTATAATTATTACACCAGATAACGAGAAGCGCGCTTGTCATTTTCTTCATCTTAACTTTGGGATTGCTGGTGTCATACCTACCCACTATGACTGTTGCTGTTGGAAAGATATTTCTTTTCTTTGCATGTTAAAGCAACATACGTTATAATTAAAGTCTTATTTCTTTTTCTCATTGATATAGCATTCAATTAAAAAATGGGACTCGAAGTCAACAAAGAATTTATTACGAGAGTCGTTGATAGATAGAAAAAATGCAGCAAATCTAGTCCCTTCTTCCTCTCCTAGTTAGAAGAGTTTTGCGTGCTAGGGGACAATTCACTTGTAGCTTGGGACCCTATCTACTATCTAGAAAGGGGTCATTTTAGTAAGATATTTCAGTGTTATCCATAGGAAAAACTCTATATATAGTTGATGTGTGCAGTCGGGATGCAATCATCTGACAGTTTGGGTTCCACTTTTTTCTTTTCTTATTCCTTTTTTCTTTTTCCTTCTTTTTTCTCAACAGATGGCCTGTTCGTTCTCACCTACTCTCACCAAATGCACTCCCACTTTCTCTCGATGGAGTTTTCTGTATTTTAAGGTAGCAATAAGTACTTCATGCAACCAAGAAACCTGATCTTAAGGGAGATGCATTCCATAGATCCACCGTTGTCCACAAACCACAACTAGTGTTTGACAAGCTCAAGCCTCCCCCTAGTCACCAGCACAACCTTACTTCAACCACTCAGCAATTGTATGATTTACTCAGACTTAAAACCCAAAAAATAAAAAAAACCAGCAAGAGAGAGAGAGAGAGAGAAGATACCCACTTCAGAATTAATAGCTATGGAGATGTAGTGCTTGGATGAGAGGATGAGAGGAGCGAGAAAGAGAAAGATGGTCGTGGGGTTGGCATGGAAGAGCATTGTTTCGCACTTACTCCTCTATTTTGTTCAATGGATCTTCTGCAGGTGGTGGTGGTGGTACTACTGTCGTTGGTACTTGAAACTCCTATTATTTAAAACGATCCAAGCTTATTTGATTTAGGGGTATTTCCATCTAAGAGATACTTTTTATTCGTTTGTACAAACAAACTCGGAACTTTAAAACTGAAAGGATCTTCCATTGGTTATCTAAAGGATCTTCATTCTCAGCTCATCTCCCACTATAAGTTGTCCGAAAATTTCCATAGGAGTAGAAGTCTAGAATGCTTGAAAATTTAATAAACACCTTTAATTCACCTTTAGCTTTTTTCTTTGAATAAAAACCTCCCAAATGATGCAAATGGCCATGGGCCATCATTTTCCCCCACCACATTCAAGAAACAGTAAAGTATAAAATCACCCAATCAAGAAATCATTAAACAGAAGGAAGTAAAAAAAAGTGCTTTACCATGAATGTCGTAGAAATCACCCAGTAGAAATCCTGGACAAAAAACACAGAACTAACTCGACAAAATAATTGAAGAAAGCTATATCCCAGAAAACAAACAAGGAAAAAAAGAGAAAGATGGAGGAGAAAGAAGAAGAAAGAGAAAGCTAGAGGTATGCTTTTGTCTTTTTTATTTTTTTATTCAACATAAACTCTCATGTAAAGCTCGATTACCTCCAACTTCACATTCCGTTTGTAACTAGCAAAACTGTTTATAGGCCAAATAAATATTACCTTAGGCGGTGCGTGAGTTTCACGTGTTGGTCTTTTGACAGTGCTTCTAAATGTGTATTGAAGATCAACAGACAATGAACACAGTGGTCCAGTAATAGTGGTGTAATAGTTCTTGAGACATCTCCAACTAAAACTTCTAATAAGGCTCATCAGCATGCAACTGAATATAAGAAGCATCAATGCCAAGATAATGATAAGGAAGAACCTCATGCACTTGATGAAGTAGCATCGATCATATTTATCTTGTAGTGTGTATTTATCCTAATGTGTCTCACAAGGGTGATATCCTCATGTAATCGATTCTATTATAAATGAAACGCAATGTTATGCTCCCTGCCCCCACTTTTGATTTGATCGAAATCCACCAATTCAGGATGTTTATTTTACGGGTCACTACTCTTGCAATAATCGTGCATACGTGAGTGCTTATATGCTTAGCATACAATTGTATAAGGTAATCCTTAGTGGAACTATCAAGGACATGAATAATAACTAGATGAATAGATACGAGAGAAAATTACAGTAAAACATCCAGCCCGATATCATAAAACATCCTTAAGTCACCCCGTCTCCACGTCACAAAGTTACTACAACCATACAGTTGTCCACTCTAGTAAGACATATTGAGCATCCAATGCTCAAACAATAAAACATAGTTCCTTAGTCGGAGATCCTAGACCTAGGGTTGTAAATCGATCCAGTCCAGTCTTTTTTTTGGGGGGGAGGGGAGGGGGGCGTGATGGGTCGAAATTTTTGGTCCATCATTTTTTCTGGATTGGATTGGACCAACCATCCATATGGATTGATCTGATCCGGTCTGATCTAATTATTATTTTTTTTATAATTTTTTTCACATTTTTTTCAAATAAATTAATAAAAAATTTATTTAAATTACTAAATTAAAATAAAGTGAATTATAATTTCGGTTCATCACCTCCTAGACCGGACTGAACATTCATAGGGACTGGTGTGGTCCGTTCCGATCCAATTATTTTTTTTCAAATAAATTAATAAAAAAATTTATTTAAATTATTAAATTAAAATTAAGTGAATTATTAATATAGATTATGCAACTAACTTATTAAAAAATATTTCATATGGTCAATGATAATAAATTAGATAAAAATTACATTATTAACTTATATAATTACTGTATAAAAATAATATATTAAATTATTAAAAATATTTTAAAAATATATATAGGAGTTCAATCCGGTTCAGTCAAAAATTTATGGACCCTAGGATCGGATCGAATACCACTTGGTCACATCTTTTAGGACTGAGATCAACCAGTCTAGAGTTCGGTCCGGTCGATTTTTCAGGTCCGGACTGACCAGTTTACACCCCCTAATCCAGCCACCTTAAAATCCAAACTTAAAAAGAAAAAAATAGTTTTCATTTTAATGTGTGCACCGCAACCTCCCCTATGATGATTGCATACACACCCTAGCTCTCTTTACTACATCACAAATAATGGTTGTGCATGTGACTTCTTATCAAGATTGAACTACTTTTGCTTCACATATCTGTTCATCACCGCAAGAACTCTATAGTCTTTGCCAGTTGAGAGATAACAACTCAACTTGAGAGCAATAGTCAAGTAATAGCTTAAGATCCTCCAATATTATTATATTGTAATCTAAGTCCATGCCGAAATGTAAAATGAAAGCTTTGAATGAGAAGAGAATATGGAGATTAAACCTTTAAAGAGACACCTTGTAGTGGGATCGACTCAAGGAGGGAAGATGGTTGTTGGGTTTGGCAAAGTTGCTAATAGCACGAGGGACTCCACAGTCATTGCTACCTTTGTCGGAATCTTAGCCTAAGATATCTAGTTTGGCATGATGTTTCTACGGGGAGATGTCAGATATTTTATCTTCACCATGGAAGATCACTTATCACTTAATGCATTTGCATTTCTAATCATTTAAAAAAAAAAAGAAGAAGAAGAAGAAGAAGATTTATGAAACGTGAATAGGGCTTCTCACCTAATGGAGGGCCTGAAACTTCAAAAGGGGGAGACATCGAAAGGGGCATTGTGAGGAGGGGGAAAATTTGAAATCGCCAGTAGGAGTATCAGAACCCTTTAGCCCTTCTTGTTGTTATTGGTTTGATGAAAGTTATCATACCCCGACCCCTTCCCTTGCTTAAGCTTACATGGCAATTGATTCTACATCACCTGTAACTGAATGGTACCCAGACAGGAAGGCCATAAGTCACATCACCTTTGCTCTTGGAAATAGAAACCTTACTCCTAACGATTATACTATTTTGGACTAGGTTCATGTTGGCAATAGTTGCAGATACTCCATATTTGCTTGTCATCTTATGCTCCTCTAAACTCTTCTTTCTTTAGAGTGTCCTTCATGTTCCCTCAATTCATGAAAATTTCTTACCTGCTTATCAATTTTGAAGGATAATAATGTGTTTTATGATTTTCACCCATCATTTTTTTGTGTCAAGGGTCAATATTTGGGTATCATCCTTCTTAAAGGCAACAACAATAGTTTTCTTTAATCCTCTCTCCACTCTCTCGTCCCTATTCTAACATCCCTCAACTTTCTTGGGCGAATGAGTCTCCATCGATGGTCGCATTCCAGGCTCTGTCATCCTTCTCTTCGTATTGTCCATCAAATTGTGTCTAGGTTTAATTTAGCAGTTTTAAAAATAAGTCAAGTTCAATATGTAGTGTTTGTCAACTTGGCAAGAGTCATTCTCTCCCCTTTCTTTTGTTCCCCTCTGTCTTTGAAGATCCTATTGACATCATTTTTATTGATGTATGGGTCCCCTGCCCCTCACTTGTTTGTCAGTGGAAATAAATTTTACGTTTGTTTCTTCGATGAGTTCTCCAAATTCATTTGGCTCTTTCCCATGTCTTTTAGAGCTGACAATTTTAACAAATTTTTTTTTTTGTCAATGTAGCTCTAAGTTGAAGGCCACTTTAATCATAAAACTAAAAGTATTCAATTTGAATGGGGTGGTGAATACAGTAAATTCCACTACCTTTCTCAATAACATGGAATCTCCCACCTCATCACATGGCCTCACATTCACCATCAAAATGGTTGCGTCGAACGTTAACACCACCATATTGATGAGACGAGCCTACTCTCCTTTCTAATGCCTCTGTTCATAAATCCTTTTGGGATGAAGCCTTTGCGACTGCCTCTTACTTGATCAATTGGCTTAAATCACCAATCATTAATCACATGTCTCCTCTTGAGTTGTTTTTCCTAAAGAAAAAAAAAAATTCCTGATTATCACTTTCTCAAAGTTTTTGGTTGCACATGTTGGTTTTCTTTGGATCTGTATAACTCCCATGAGATTGATTATCACTCTACTTCCTATGTCTTTATTAGCTACAATTTGTAGCACAAGGGAATTGCTTTTGCCATGTGCTATTCGATTAAACATTTTTTCCTTTTTCTACTAACTCTCAGTTCATTTTGCAGGTCTCTCCAGCTCTTACTTTCCACTTACCAACTTCCATATAGGTCTATCCCTCTCTGCCACCTGCCCTGACAAGTCCTCAAACCATGCCACCTGTCAAGCAATCACTTCCCTTAGCACTTGTGTCTCCACATGTTGCCTCCCCTGTGCAACCCTATGGGCCAACACCAATTGTAACTTGTCAAGTGCAATCATCTCCCTTATGGCATCCCATGCAAACATGGACCCACAACTAGATTTTCGGCCCAAGTAATTCTTTGAGGGTATAATTTGGTTCCACCCAGCTTGGTTGATGCTGGGCATTGCACTGAGGAGCCCATTTGTCTCTTTACTGTAATCAAACCTCTCAAGTAACATAAGGCTATGAATAAGGAATTTATAGCCCTGTTACATAATTAGACTTGGTCTCTTGTTCCTAACAAACCCTCGATGAACATTGTGGGTTGCAAACGAGTTTTTAAGATCAAGAGAAAAGTCGATGCCTTGATTAACTGATACAAGGCCTGCCCTGTTGTTAAATGCTTTCATCAACAATATGGGAGTCGATCATGTTGAGACCTTCGGTCCTGTTGTCAATCACGTCACCATTCACACTGTTTTTTCACAAGCCACTTTTCAAACCAGGTGATTTGCCAACGTTAAAAATGCTTTCTTACAATGTGTACTTCATGAAGATGTTTTTATGGTCAAACCTTTGAGCTTCAACCACCCATATTTTATCAGAATCGTGTAAACCTTATTATTCTCTTATTCTTTGTTAATTATATTGTTGCTACCAGACCAAGCTCAAAACTTACTTTTCAACTTATTAGCTTTCTATAATATGGCTTTGCCTTGAAGGATTTGGGACCATTTCATTTGTTTTTGGGCATCAAAGCTCCTTCAAACTATGCCAGACTCTTCCTTTCCCAACGACGCTACATCATGGACATCCTCAAGAATGCCATTATGCCTGAAGCAAAGACTATCTCCTCTTCAATGAGCTCCACCAGATCCTTGTCCCAACTTTCAAGTGACCCATTCTTTGATCCTACCATGTATCGTAACATTGTAGATTATTGCAGTACCTCTCATTGACACGACTAGACCTAATGTTTGCTATTGGCAAAGTCTGCCAGTTTCTTGACACCCCACCAACAACCATTGGAGTGCAGTAAAGAGAATACTCTGGTACCTCAAGAACACCATTCACCACAGCTCGGTACTCTAGCGTGACTCAATTTTCTCATTAGAAGTTTTCTCCAATGTGGACTGGGCTTTTGATGACTGGCAATCAAACAATAGCTACTACATCTTCCTTGGAAAGAATCTTACTCATGGAGCTCTATGAAGCAAAGAAAAGTCTCTCGGTCAAGTACCAAGTTTGAGTACCTAGCTATTACTCACACTGTTGCATAAATCTTTTGGATTTAGTCCATGCTCAGCGAGTTGCATCTACCCCTTTCACATCCACCAATGATGTGGTGCAATAATATCGGTGTGGCCTACTTGATTACAATCTCGTTGTTCCATGAAAGAACTAAACATATCCAATTGGTTATAAAAATATATTTTTCGATTAGAGAGTCTTGTGCTATGATCTCTAATTGAGTATCCAATGAATCTGCTATGGATAGAATTATCAAGTTCAAGTAAAGGATTCCTGATGCTTCATTGTTATTAATTCTGGTCAAACATTTTCATTATTACGTTTTGGCTCTTTAGTTTATTTCTTTTTAGAAAGGATTCATCTTGCATTGCTACTTTGATTTTTGTTCTCTAAAAATTTTAATGCTTTTACCATCTTCCTGTGGAATCAACACCCCAATCTATATTGTAACAACCACGTTATTCTTTAGGTGTAATAAATTTTGGCACCATTGCCGGGGAGACGATTTTAGAAGCGAATTCAAAGAATAGGTTTACTGAATTTTACACACCAAAGGGGGTAAACTTGTTCCTTTCTTTTGCTTTCTTTTATTTTTATATTTAGTTTTTCTTTCTCTTTTCATGTTTGCATGCATAGATGATGAGTTAGGTAGATTTGCAAGGGGACTTGAAATAGACACTAATACTATCTTTGATAATCTGTTCGACATGTCATCTAATTTTGATACACATTCTATGTCATCATTTTCTTCATCTAACATGAGTGTGCATGAAAATCAACCTAGGACTCTACATGAGTACCTTCATCCTACACGTACAACAATACCATCATGTATTATATTTCCACCTAATAGTCCTCCAATGGATTTCAAACCATGTATGATATAACTTTTCCTTACTTTTCATGGTTTGGAGAGTGAAAATCGATATGTGCATATTAGAAAGTTTGAAGAGGTTGTTGTTACATTTCACTAAAGGAAAAGGTGAAGAGTTGGATGTATTCATTGAGACTACAGTCATTTGGGTCAGGGGCTGAGATGATCCAAATTATTTTCAATAAATAATTTCCTCATTATAAGACTAATGCTTTGAAAAGGCAAATATCAACTTTTACACAAAAGTATAGTGAGATTTTGAATCAAGCATGAGAACGTTTTAAAAAGTTACTTAGCTTGTGTCCGTATCATGGTTATCAAAGCTGGCATCTAGTTAGTTATTTTTATCAAGATCTTACTCCTAGAGAGTGCCGATTTGTTGAAATGATGTGTAATAGTAAATTTTTGAAGAAGGATCCAGATAGGCAATAGAGTATTTAAATGAACTTGTAAAAAAAGCTTACACTTGGAGAGGACTAAACACTTTTGACAGCACCAATTGAGCACGCTCCAATCAAACTCACTCTAGCATAGGCATCTATCATCTTAGAGAATAAGATAACTTGAGGGCAATGATGGAGGGTCTAACTAGAGAGTTAGAGGCATTGAAGATGAAGGAAACTATGGCAGCTCGTATTATTTCCCAAGCTGATGTCTCTAAATTTTGTTTTATTTTTCATGGAGTAGATCATCTTGCAGAAGATTGCCCAACACTTACTGAGTTTAGAGGAGTGTGTGAGGAATATTGCAATTCTCTTGGCATGTATAAAAAGCCCTTTTCATCCTACTCAGATACATATAATTCTAATTAGAGAAATTACCTAAACTTCAGTTGGAAGTCTGACACTCAAAACCTTGCACAATCACAAGCATCAAGAAATTATTCTACACCATATCATGCATCTCCTTCTTCTAGGAACCCCATAGAATATACTTTGCATGCTTTTATTAAGGCACATGGTAAAACTAATCAAAATTTTAAATTTTTGATTAGTAGGTTGTTCAGGAAAATAAAGAGTTAAAGAGTCATGTATCCAAGTTGATGACTTCTTTGAGTGTGAATGAGCTTGGCAAGATCCATTCTCAAGCTCAACCATGCCCCAAGGCCAACATATGGTACAAGAAAATTTGAAAGAAGTCAATGCTATTATGACATGAAGTGGTAAGTCCTTATACATCTCAACAATTGATTAGCCAGAGAATGTTGAAGAGGAACAAAACAATGATAGTGCCGAGTTGCCCAAGGAAGCCGAGGTAATTAAGAGTCCAGTTAAGATATCATTTCCTCAAAATTTAAAATTTGGTATGCGAACTTTAGATTATAGCAATGAAATATTGGAGAACCTCAGGCATGTAAAGATCAATCTTCTTCTTTTGCATGTTATTAAACAAGTTCGTATTTATGTAAAAGTTCTTAAAGATTTGTGTAAAGTTAAGAGGAAGCATCATATTAAGAAGAAAGTGTTTTTAACAAAGCATGTTAGTGCTCTAATTGTACAGCGAATTTCTCCTAAGTACAAGGATCCTGGTTGTCTAACCATTGCATGCGATATTGGGACTCATGAGTTTGGGCAAACCTTGCTAGATTTAGGAGCTAGTATAAATTTGATGCTTTATTCAATTTATTTGCAGTTAGGGTTGATAGAAATTAAACTCACTCCTATGGTATTGCAACTAGCTGACTGTTCAGTCAAAGTGCCATGGGATGTGGTGCAGGATGTTTTGATTTAAATTAATAAATTTTATTATCTTGCTAATTTCTTAATTGTTGGACACCATATCTATTGTTAATTCTAGTTCCAAAATTCCCTTATTTTAGGTAGATCTTTCCTTACTACTGCTAACACTCTTATTAATCACATGAACGGTCTAATGAAACTCTCTTTTGGGAATACGACTCTTGAGGTGAATATTCTTCATGTTGGAAAACAACTAATAGAAGATGATGAATGTCACCAAACTTACATTGCCAATGTACTCATAGACAAGGAAGTTCACACAGCTCATGATTCTGACCTACTTGAATATTTTCTTATTAACTCTAAGTTAGATATCGTAAGTGATTCATCTGATGTTGTTGATATTTATACTATTTTTCATGAAACTCAAGATCATGGCACACAAGATTGGCAACCAAAAATTAAGGAGTTGCCCATGAAAAGTTAAAAACAGATTTTTTTCAAGTTCAAAGGCACCAAAAGTCGAATTGAAACTTTTGCCTAAAGGTTTAAAATATGTTTTCCTTGGTCCAGATGATACTTTTCCTATTATTATCTCATTTGAATTATTTGACTCTCAAGATGAGCAATTGCTTTGCACTTTAAATGAGCATAAGTCAGCTATAGGTTGGAGTATTGCTGATATCAAATGTGTTAGTCCCTTAGTCTATTCTCATAAAATTAATTTAGAAAAATGAGCTAACCCTCATAGAGACCCACAACGCAGAAGTAATCCTACCATGAAATAGGTGGTAAAAAATGAAGTGTTAAAATTGTTAGATGCAGGGATTATATACCGTATTGTTGACAGTAAATGAGTTAATCCTATATAGGTTGTCCTCAATAAGTCAGGAGTTATTGTGGTGAGGAATAAAATGAGAGAGCTAGTACCTACAAAGTTGTGACTAGGTGGCGGATGTGTATTGATTACAGAAAACTGAATTCTACCACCCAAAAAGACCATTTCCCCCTTCCTTTTATTGATCAAATCCTTGAGTGAGTTGTTGGTCACCCTTTTTACTATTTTTTGAATGGTTACCATCAACTTGAAATTTCATTAGGAGATTAGGATAAAAGCACATTCACTTGCCCTATTGGTACGTATGCCTTCCATAGAATGTCATTTGGATTATGTAATGCACATGTTACTCTCCTATGCTGCATGATAAGTATATTTAGTGCCATGGTTGAAAATGGTATGAAATTTTTTATGGATGATTTGACTATTTTTAGTGACTCCATTGACACTTGTTTGATAAATTTAAAGAGACTCTTGGTTCACTATAAAGAGAAACACCTTGTGCTCAATTGGAAAAAGTGCCATTCCATGTTACCCCCAGGTAATGTATTAGGTCATGTTGTTTCTCTTAAGGGTATTGAGATTGACCAATCCAAGATTAAATTAATCTCAAAGCTGCCAACTCCAAAAAACTGTTAAAGAGGTAAGATCCTTTCTTGGTCATGTTGGTTTTAATAGAAGATTTATAATATATTTTTCTATGATCTCATGACCTTTGTGTAGCCTTCTTGTTTAGGATGCCCCGTTTGAGTGGACATATGCTTGTCAAGATGTATTTAAAATGCTAATTGACATATTAATATCCACACCTGTTGTGCAATCACTTGATTGGAGTCTTCCTTTTGAAATCATGTGTGACACAAGTGTTATGCACTGGGAGCAGTAATTGGATTGCAGAAGGAGGGAAAACCTTATGTTATTTACTATGCGAGTAGAACTCTGAACACCGCTCAAATGAATTACTCTACCATTGAGAAAGAGTTGCTAGCTATAGTATTTGCATTAGATAAATTCCATTCTTATTTGATTGGATCACTTATCACTGTATTTATAGATCGTGCCACTCTTAACTACATTCTCTCCAAGAAGGATGCTAAGGCGTGCCTAATCAGGTGGATTTTGAATTTGCAGGAATTCAATCTTACAATTAAGGACAAGAAGGGTGTTGAGAATATGGTGGCTGACTACTTTTCTAGGTTGATGTTCGAAGATACCAGTACTATTCCACCTATTCAGGATGATTTTCTAGATGAACAGTTATTTGCTATCACTTACTTACAATGATTTGCCCATATTGTGAACTATTTGATTGTTGGAGAGATTCCTTCTATTTAGAGCTTATAGGACAAACGTAAGTTTTTGGTTGAGGTATGTAATTTTTATTGGGATAATCCTTACATATTTAAATATTGTCCCTACCAAATTATGAGACATTTTATTCCTGATGATGAGATTGTAAGTATTCTTAACTTCTATCATTCACATGCATGTGAAGGCCATTTTCTATCAAAAAGGTTACTGCAAAAATTTTGTAATGTGGATTTTATTGGCCTACTTAGTTTAGGGACACTAACAATTTTTGTCATTCATGTGAGAGATGCCAAAAGCTAGGTGCCTCATCTTGTTGTAATATGATTCATCTAAACCCAATTTTTACTATTGAAGTATTTGATTACTGGGGTATAGATTTTATGAAACCATTCCCACCTGCTTTTGGCTACCTTTATATTCTTCTGGTTGTTGACTATGTGTCTAAGTGGGTTGAAGCTGTACCGTGCTAGAGCAATTATCATGCTATTGCAGTGAAATTTTTGAATGAAAATATTTTATCTCGGTTTGGTACACCATGGGTGATCATTAGTGATTAAGGCACCCACTTTGATGTATAGGTACGGTGTGGTACAACATACCACACTGTAGAAGGTTTTTACAGCATGCCACCTATAGACCAATTGACAAGCAGAGCATGCAAATAGGAAAATAAGTAGATTTTGAAAAAAAAGTTAATCTCGATTGCAAGGATTGGTCTTTATGCCTATCAGATGCACTTTGGGCATACCGTATAGCTTTTAAATCTCCAATTGGAATGTCCCCTTATTGACTTGCTTTTAGCAAACCTTGTCATTTATCTGTAGAACTAGAACATAAGGTTTATTGGGCCATCAAGGCCCTTAACTTTGATGGGCTATCAAGGCCCTTAACTTTGATTTAAGTGCTGTAAGTAAGCAAAGAAAACTTCAGTTGATCGAGTTGGAAGAGCTAAGGAACAATGCCTATGACAACTCTAGAATCTATAAGGAGAAGATGAAAGCTTTCCATGATAGACGTATTGTGAGAAAACAGTTTGAGTCTCACCAGTGGGTCAACTTATATGATTCTAGGCTGCATTGATCTCCATCTAGGTAAGCTACAGTCTCGGTGGACTGGTCCTTTTATCGTGAAACATGTTTTTGAGAATGGAGTTGTATAGGTTGAAGATCCAAAGGAAGGGCATGTATTTAAGGTCCATGGATAGTGTTTGAAGCCACTTGTGGAGTGTGTGAATCTTGCAGAGGAGAACACTCTTCTTGCAGACCCTGTTTATGAGACTTAGTACCATTGCATGCACCTTTGTAGTAAGTTAGCTTCTTTATTTTTTTCTTTATTTTCATTTTTGTTCTTTTTATTTTTATTTTTTTCTTTGTTCTTTTTTTGTTTTCGTTTTTGTAGCACTGAGCTCCTTGAGTTGTGTCAAAATTGCCCTACACTTTCCAGGTGATACCTTTCTTACTTCATCTCTATGCCATTGTGCTTCCTGTTTTTTCCATTGAGGACAATGTCAGCTTTTGGTTAGGAGGTGGAACATACCCAAGTGCATAATTTTCGCATGACTAAAGCTTTGACATTTGGATTAGATTTCAATGTATATCATTTGAGTCTATTCTTCTACCTTAGTTCTCTATTGAGATACTATCATAATTCCCTTTGAGCACAAACTAAGCCTTCTCGGTAAGATAGATGTTAAACACATACAATTAGCAGACACCCTTAAACATTAGTTGCAACTTCCACATGAGTGACTATGAGGGATATTTTTTGAGTGAAGTTCATTAACTTATAGCATGTTCTCCCTTTTGACTTGTTTAATTATTGAGAATGTTATTACATGGTTTGTGGCATGTTGGTTAATTACACTTAGGAGATGATGAATGTCAATTTAGGATGAACGTTTGAGCTTTTCAAGTTATCCCATATTTTATAAACCATTTTGAGCCCAAGTAAAAATGAAAAATTAGCCTTTCTTTTGTAAACTCATGTTTCTCTCATCCCCTCAACATTAGAGTTGAGCCTAAATTATTATTTTTTGATACTTTTTACCTTTAGTATGTGCAAGGATGTTAAATGTTGATCTGAAAAACAAAAGGAAGCCAAGAAAATGGATGTACTGTGGTGGTTTCTTATTGGTGTTGGTAGGTTCATTAAAATGGATTCCATGATTGAAAAAAAGAAAGTGAGAAATTTTCTCTAAAAAAAAAGGTACAACACGTTGAGGGAGTTATGTGAAGACCTCTGGCATGTACAATAAGTTGAGGGAGTTGTGCTTAATGTATTGTTGTGTGAAGACCTCTGGCATGTAAAATAAGTTGAGGGAGTTGTGCTTAATGTATTATCATATGAAAACCTCTGACATGTATTTATAAGTTCTTGTGAATTCTTTTATTTTCCTTTATTTTCTTTAACCTGACCTTAGCCTATACAACCTTTGATTATTGACCTTTTTTTTATCCTAAGTGGATTTGTGGTAAGAGTTGTTGAATTCTCAATAATTAACATTTCATTTGTGGAGATCTATGACTATTTGTCATTTTGCCTATCTACACTTATACCTCCTATACACTTGAGTGAGTAGTCTTATTCTGTTGACGAATATAAAAGAGGTGGAGTTAATGCTTTTGTTTAAGATGGCTATGGCTTAGCGCACACACTCAAATTTTGAAATTTGTTTCGATCGACAAACTTTAGTAGCACTACAGATCACTTATGAATATGTTGCTTGATATGTCTTAGACATTACTACATTTTTTATGTGGAAGTTTTCATTTCAGGTTGGGGATATTTTTCTTTCCGCTGCCTTGATGCTTGAATTGCTAGAGACTAGTAATAAGCTCATGGGGGGTGTGATGAGTGCACGAAATTGTAATCTGAACATTGTTTTTATGAGTTTAATTGCTAGATTATATGTGTTATTTAGGCATTTTGATTATGTTTTTTCAATTTACACTTTAATTTCATAGTTCCCAAGTTTTGATTTAGTGTTTATGATTTTATTGAAGGAATGAATTTAAAAATGATTAAACCAAAGTTTGGATAATAAGGAAGAAGAGAAATTCGAGTCATAAACAAGGAAGGAAAGAGAAATTAATGAAAAATATTCAAAATCCACAGTCTCTCTGAGTATCTGTTATTATTATGGTCATATCTCTGCTAATATCTGATTGAGACGATTCAAGATGTGTTGGAAAGCCAACTCAGTGGCTTACATTTGTTTCAGAAATAGCCATTTTCTAATTCGGCAGTTTACTAAGTGAAAAAGGACCCGTCATTTGCATGTGGAAATCTAGAGTATTACCTACCCGAGTTTGCACGCGATTTTTTTTCCTGGTTGGGAATAGCTTTGTGAAAAAGTGAGGAAAATAGAGAGCCAAGGGGCAGAAAAGGAAAATGCCTTCTTGTTTTGGTAGAGAGGATGCTATGGTTTGGAAAAACTCATATTACAGAAACAAAATTCTTCTTCTTTCGAATGGGGAGCTAATTCCATGGTAAAGCTAGGAATAAACTTGCTTAAATGATGATGATTTCGATTCTATTAGATTCATGTAATAAACTTTCTTGCTAATATAATTTTTGTTTATCATCTCTTATTAGTCTTTCTTGTATTTGAATAATTTTACAACCAATACTTTTCATATATTCAATCATGCTTTCTCTATGGGATTATTGAGGTGTTTATGTTCAGATCTAGTTTTTAGTCTTATTGGTGTGATTCTTTGTCGCGGTGTTGCTTTTGAGTATATTGTTGTCTTTGAATATAAGTCTAATAGGATAGCAATCCGTACTTTCAGAAGAAGAGTTGTTTTCAAGAATTACATTTAAACAAATTGGTTATAAAGATATATTTTTTGATTAGAGAGTTTAGTGCTACGATCTCTAATTGAGTATCCAATGAATCTGACATGGATAGAATTATCAAGTTCAAGTAAGGGATTCCCAGTGCTCGCTACTATTAATTCTGGTCAAACTTTTCATTATTATGTTTTGGCTCTTCAGTTTTTGTTTCTTTTCAGAAAGGATTCGTCTTACATTGTTACTTTGATTTTTGTTTTCTTAAACTTTTAGTATTTCTATCATCTCCCTATGGAATCAACACCCCAATCTATATTATAACAACCATATTATTTTTTGGGTGTAATCAATTTCTAAACAATAGGACGAGAACAAGGCATGCAAGACTGGGAAGTACCCTACCTAGTGATCGCTAACTAGAGAATATGAACGAAATGAAAATGAAATAACGCTGCAATGCCCATGGAACGCAAAGCATTTAATGAAGTATTTTGTTTAAGCATCAACCCATGACCAAGTCAGATATTAAAATCCTAGTTTTGTAAACTTAAGACACCCTTTTTTGGTGATTATGAAATACATGTAGCTTTGAGCACAGACGATAGCGCCTTTCCTGCTAATTCCACCTAGTGCTCATTACTGACACTCACCTGAAGCCAGCTGAGTGCTCGTTGCTAACCCTGGCTGAAGTAGCGCTAGCGCCTAGGAGCAACTGAGTGCTCATTGCTGACACTCGCTCGAAGCAAGTAGACTGCTCATTGCTAAGAATTACCCATGACGCTAGTGCCAAGCAGCGGTCGAGTGCTCGTCGCTGACACTCACCTAAAGTATCCCCAATGCCAACCAATAGTCGAGCACGTCTCTCATTGATTTCAACTGAATTATCATGGTTGGCACTCACTTGTCTGAAGTTGATTGATTACTTATTGTTGACACTTGCCTGAAGTAGCCCCAATGCCAAGCAGAGGTCAAGCATCTCTCCATTGATTCTGACTGAGTGGTTGTGGTTGACACTCGCCTGAGCACTCGACCGTCAATGTAGAATACATTGAATACAAAGGAAGCAATGAAAGGGATAGTAATTCCCACGACCAATAAAGGAAAATGAGGAGGAAAAAAGGAATTGTAAAAATATAGTGTTTTTAGAATTTTATTACAAAAATAAACAAATGCACAAAACAAATTTAGATCTAGGTAGTTGGGCTGAAAATTGGGGAATCTAGAGGTAGTTGATTCAAACTGAGGAGAATGGCAGACAACCTTTTCTTGGAAGGACCTAAGTTCAGGCTCTAACTCAGTGTCACATTGTTGGGATTTGGCATGGTTTTTGCTAACAGTTTCGGTCGCTTGGCCAAGTTGGCCTATCGTGTGCACCAAACTGGTCCCTAATAGTCCTGTTATTAGCCTCTGCCCTCTCCCACTACCTGTGAGTTGTGTCAAGCTCATTCTAGAGGAGGCAGCGGGAAGCCTTGCTCGCAAGTTAACAATATTGGCTTCTCGAGTGCACAGATGACAACCTAGCTGGGAGTATGCCTCCTCCCACTTGTCTTTCTTCTCCATTGCCACCGAAATGGTATGGTGAGAGGAATGCAAGGAGCAAACATGATCCTCCAAACTAGAATGACAATAGGCAACCCAACTTGCCAACAATTGTATCCCTTACAAAAGGGGACGATCGGCCAGCCAGTAGCTTAAAGAAAGAAACATTACAAACGAGGGGAATAAGTATGTACCAAGGAAAGGAAATGCTCGAGCTCATGGCAATCTATTCAGGGAGGGTATCGGAAGAATTGTCCCCTTTTAGAATGGATGTAGAAGGTTGTGCGGCTCCATTAGGTACAACTCATTCCAACGGAGGGCTTGGTAGAAGAGGCAGCCCCTCTTGTGCATCAAAGATTAGTAGATAGGCCACAAACTAGTCCCCCACACAACCATCACACCCTGTGACCCTTTCTTGATAAAGTTAGGGATAGAAAACCCTCCAAGAGAGGGAATGAACGTGCCTCAACTATAGGGGGAATCCCCAATGAATGTGCATGAATGGACAAAGGTGGAATAGAAGCCCCTTTGCCCAAAACATCTGAGGTTTAGCCGCTAAAGGCAGTGACTCAAGTAGATGGTAAGGATTTTTTCAAGGGCTTAATACTCGCAGACAAGACATTAAGGGCAACAAAAGCATATTTTGTCTCACAAACCTCCTGTACTTCCATAGATTCATTGGACACTTTTGAAAGGAGGGCCAAGGAAGACTTATGAAGCAACATAAAAAAGAAGATGTTAAGTAACAAGTCCATATCCTCTCCCCCAAGATGTGCTAACAAGGACAATTGGGCTCCCATTTGGTCATGAGGTGGAGGCGCAATGGGTGGTTTGATGCACAAGGAACTAGCCCCAGGTCTGGGGTGTATGCTTGTCGTATGGCTTCTTCAAGCTCTACCTCGAGCCCCAATGGTACCACAAGCGCTAACACACTTAATGGATTGCATATTTCCCTTTAGGACCAATGAAAAGGGGGCAAGTAGTGTTGCCCTCGGATGGCTCGGGGGCCCTCCCAACCTAATGCCAGATGTTTGGTGATTTGCAATTGATTCGACAACACTAGGAATAGGTCTATATTTTCTCTGGTAACAATTGTGCCAGAGTCTATATAGGTTAGATTGTCCCTAACCCACAAGTAAATAAGATTTATGTGCTCTTGCTTCTTCCCAATAAGGGTGACCTTGAAGTTGTGACTGTTGGGAACGTTGCTCCAAGAAGCCCTTACCAGGAACTCATGATGGTTGATCTCACCAATGGAAAAATTCCATCCAGTCCTAGAAATAAAGGAGAACCTTTGATCACAGTTCTTCATGTGTGAATAGCATGGCTCCAAGTAAGCAACCCTAAAGCCTATCCAAAAGTAGAAGCTTTCCTGTTGTGTAGCGCCTAACATCATGTATATGAAGAACTCACAGGCAATAAGGCCGAGATTATCCTCATTCGTAGTCTATAGGACTTGCCTTCATATTATGTCATAGGACAACATGATCCTTCAATTGTTAGGAAGCAATTGGGTCGGAGCCACCTTCAAAAAATCCAAGACGTTGCAAATTGGGCGGCAAAGCGATAACCGCAACCCCATATGGAAAATACCCACTTATAGTTTTACGTGCTTGGTGACTCCCTTAGAGTTAATAAAGCAGTTGGTCGGACAAGGAAAAATCAACTTAATGGACTCAAGGATCCCATAACAATCCCTTACGAAGTCCAACTCTAGCCTAGTGTTAGTGGCAGTCCGACTGCTACCCTAAAAGACTTCAGGCTGCAAGGAGACACCACTGATCGGCTTGATAGAGGACTGATGTGCTTGAGAAGATCAGGAAGGGTTCTTAGATGCCATTAGGTCGGATGGATGAAACTGCTAATGCAAGAACACAAAGGTCTAGGTCGGAACAAAGGGTGTAGAAGAATGATAAGGAAGAGAGAAACATATAGGTTGGAGGAACAAAGCGAAGAAAATAAAGAAAGGGGAATGGACGATGTTTATGGGAAGAATAAATAGCAAAGGGTTGCAACAATTGGGGCCAAAAGGGAAACGCCATGTTTCGAGAATTGAGAAACCACATCGAGCAAATCACGCCCTTCAAGCTGACATGATGAATGTGTGGGCAGATCCCTTGAGTAAGATGCAATTAATCGTGGGGAGGTGAAGCAAGCCATCAAAGAAAGGATGCGCCAGTTGCCTATGTCATGAAAGAAGGTCACGTGCCCGAGAAGGAGAATAATAATTTCTAAACAGATAATGAGGGATAAAATTTCGGCCAAGACACATGTGACAAGAATTTACAGGGTGACTGTTAGTGGTAAATATACTCGACAAGCGGCAAAGAACCAAGGTGCCAATAAAAACCCCCTAGGCCCATCTATTGTGCCAAGAGGTCCCTTCCCCCAACCAAGACTAAACCACCAAGCTAAAGACCTAGAACACATCCATTTGGCTAACCATATCACACAAGTTACGGTACATGATAATCAACCTAGTCGAAATGGAGACATCCATATGATATTGTTGGTAGTCAGATATGACCTAGAGTAGCCACCGCATGTCCAAAGGGGTTACGACATTTAATGCTAGTGGCCACCCGAGAGACATGCTTAAAGGTGTAAGCCAGTCAATCTAGATCGAAAAAACAGACCAAATCAACTCATTCGGACTAGATCCAACTCTAGACTGGTTGGTCTCAGTCCCAAAAATTGTGAACTAAAACCATTCGGTCTAGTCTCGAATTCTATAAATTTTGGATCAAACCAGACTGAACTCCAATATATTTTTTAAAAATAATTTTAATAATTTAATATATTATTTTTATATAGTAATTATATAATTTAATGATGTAATTTTCTTCTAATTTATTATTATTGACTATATAAAATATTTTTTAATGAGTTAATTACATAATCTTCATTAATAATTCACTTAATTTTAATTTAGTAATTTAAATAAATTTTTTATTAATTTATTTAGAAAAAAAGAAATTAGACCAGACCGAACCGAACCGGACTGATAGCTATCAGTCCGGTCCTTATGAATGTTCGATTTAGCGATTAGCGAAAATGATGGACCAAAATCACCCCCCCCCCCGAACCGGACCGATTTACGCCCCTAGATATGCTCGTGTAGAGCCATGGATTCAAAGGTCTAGGAAGCTGCAACCTCCTCCCTCCATATATAGGGGAAGAAAAAAGCTATAGGCAGTCGCTTGGGGCAAGCGCGGGGCAAACACGTTTGATGTGGAAAAATAAAAACACATCGACTCTCCCTCCTTCCATTTCCCTCCCACTCTATGTTTCTCTCCCTTGAAGATGAATTCCATTTCGCTGAGAATCTCTATGTTTCTCTCCCTTGAAGATGAAGATGTAACAGCCCGATAGAAATTCAATTGTGAAATTTCTATTAACTTTAAGAACTTCGTGAGGACCCCATAAGTTTTTACGAATCCATTAATCGTATAGGTTTTTGTCTAACTACATAGTTAGTGTTATTATTTACTATGGTATCAGAAGTGTGTTTTTGATTATTGGAGATAGTTAGAAGTGTCAAAATGTATTATGGTTTGTGCCATTAGACTCGGAGGATTATTTAAGGTCTTATGGCGCAATAACATTTTTTTCATATTTTCAGACAAAACGTCTGTTCAAAACTGTAGATATTATTGGATAAAAATATCTTAACCTACTTTTGTAGATATTATTAGATAAAAATATTTTAAGCTAATTTCATGGATATTATTGGGTAAAAATATCTTGAATTGATTTTTGTAGATATTATTAGGTAAGAGAGTCCTACACTTCACTCTCACTCCAAGTAAGAGAGTCCTACACTTAACTCTCACTTCAGGTAAGAGAGTCCTACACTTAACTCTCACTCCAGCCTCATCTCTTCCATATCTCATCCATAAGTATCTCCAGCCACCTCTCCCCACGAAATTATTTTCATTTATACTTTCCATTAAAAGAATATCAAACACACTCTCTCAGACAGCTTTTAGGAGTTCTTTTGCATGCCCATGTTGAAACTTTTGTAAGTAATTTATCATAAAGTCTCCTTCATATAAGTTGTTCCTTTTTGAGTTTAGTTTACGTGGATATCTTATTTGTCCCATTTGAAGATCATTTGTTTAGTCAAATATTATGTAAACTATAGAAAGGTCATTCTGGAAGATAAACTGGAGAATATGTTATAGTTTGAAATTTTTGACCAAGCTAATGGATAGATATTGGTCCAAAATTTTTTATGGAGTATTTTTAACATGTATATATGACTATTGGTTGAGTATTTTTGCATGATTAAAGGTTTTGATGAAATATTTTCTTAGATTTAGAAACTTAGAAACTGGAAGAGGAAAAACAGTTTCTGTTTTGAGAAAGTTTAACTCTTTGGTGGTCTAAACCTATTCCAATGACTTTGATAATTTTATTAGAGGATCCTAAGCATCTTATTTACATGTTATATTATTATTTTGAAAATATTTGATATTAGTTTGAAAGATATGAAATTTTATGCAAAGAGATATTCAGATAAGCCAAAGTGTGGATGTTCTTGGCTAAATTTATGTTTTGGTTAATATTTAACCATGTGATCTTGAATTAGAAGCTTATATATGTTTTAGGATATCTTTTTAAACCATGTGATGGTTTGGTTTGAAGATCACATATTTATAAGTTATAGATCAAAATGTTGATTAAAACAAGTTGAAAACAAAAATCAATAGAAATAGCATATGGAAATTATGACCCTATGGTGTTTTAATAGTTGTGATTAGTTTTAAATTTTTTTAAATTGATATTTGAATTGAGGATAAAATTTACATGATGCATGTAAATTTTGGTGACTTTTGGAGTTAGTATGTAAAATCCTTAAGTTATGGGTAAAACGGTCATTTTCTTACATGCAGAGAGTAAAATGAAAATTTTACTCTTTAAGTTAGTAGTTTCTATATTTCAATTTATTAGTGATTTAGTGCTAACTTTTAAAATCACTAATTACAGTTCCTCGTGATCGCGCTTAAAGTTTTATAAGAAACGCGGAGATCGAGGTAAGTTAGCTTTTAACTTACTAGCAATCTACTGTGTATATGTGCTAAGTAAAGGAACTACAGTGTATGTATGTGTGTTATCATATATGTCATGCCATGCCAAGTTATCACGTAATTGTCTATTATACAGAATTTATTCTGTCATTAATTTTTATCTGTTACATAATATATTCTATCATGTATTACTGTACCTTACAAGTACGTCATATTAAGTATACCATCTATTACATGTATGTCAAGTCATGTAATATTTACTGTTGCAAGTATGTCATGTTAAATATGTTGTCTATTATATGTTATGCCATGTTACGAAATGTTTCTATCTCAAGTTGGTCATGTATTTCAAGTTATGTTCAAGTCACGTTATGTTACGTCAGGGCTTCAGTCATTTTGTATTCCAGTCACGTTTCATCTTGATTACTTATGTATGGGGTCACAACAATTGTGACGCATACACTACGTGAGACACAACAATTGTGACACGTAGAATACATGGGGTCACAACGACTGTGGAGTATGTATTTAAGCAGTTAAAGAATAAGTTTCCGTAGAATACATGGGGCCACAATAACTATGGAGTATGTATTTACATGTAGAATACATGTGGCCACAACAACTGTAGAGTATGTATTTTTCATGTTAAGTCAAGTTTGTGTATAATACATGGGGCCACAACAACTGTGGAGTATGTATTTACACGTAGAATACATGGGGCCACAACAACTGTGGAGTATGCATTTTTCATGTTAAGTCAAGTTTATGTAGAATACATGGGGCTATAACAACTGTGGAGTATGTATTTACACGTAGAATACATGGGACCACAACAACTGTGGAATATGTATTTTTCATGTTAAGTCAAGTTTCATATCAAGTTCATGTCAAGTCAAGTTCAGTTCATGTTTCAATTTAAGTTATGTCAATTATGCTATGTTGTACGCCAAGTTATGCTTTAATTACTTATGAATTTGATTATGCATTTATGTTTTTACTGTCATCCATGCATCATTAGCTTGTGTGGAAGTTTTTTTGTTAACTTACTGAGATTTGTAATCAAATCTCACTTTGGTAGTCCCAACTACCATTTCCCCCGAATGGTAGATCTTGTTACAGAACCTGAAGGAGAATCAAGAGCTGATCAACTAGACACAGTTGACTAAGCGACGGTGCGACGTGAATGTTAATATAGTAGTTAACGTAAATTACTACTTGTACAATGGAGTTGCATCTCTAGTACTTTTTGGATCATAACCATTTTGGACTAGTGTTGTGATCTGTTCAATGGGTCTTTATGTATGAAGTATGTTTTAAGTATTTGAAATATTTTCAATTTGGTGCATAGTATTGCTAAAGAAAAAAATTATCTGCTGCGAATATTGCATAATGTTAGATGCATGTTAGGAACATTGAATCTTATATGTCATGAACGGGGGCAGGTAACCTTGTGTTGCACGTCTCGACGCTTCAAATGTCCGTCCGATCCCAAACGGAATTTGGGGGCGTCACAGAAGATCTCTCTCAAAAATTTCTATGGATTTCTCCCTGAAGGATGGCTCTGTACATGTGCTCACTCCTACCTTATACGAGCTGCGACTCCTTTCCGAAGTGTGAAGTGGTGGCGATCAGATCCTTGAAGGTCAGATTCATCAATGGCTTCTCGAACATCACCATTGGAGCCGAGGTTGGTTCTTTAATGTCCATGACCCAAGACTTTCCCAACTCCGTCTCAAACAAAAAAGACCTTGATTTCTCATACTTGAAGGGCAATTGGACCGGTTTAGAGATTGCCCATTTGTTCTATCTTCCAAATATGTTCCTTCTGTACAACAAACCCATATAGATGGCCATGAAAACAAAGACTGACATAGATGCACATGATAGACCTAGAATCAATGCTTTGTTTTTTGATTTCAGGTTTTTGGTGTTGGAATTTTTGTTCAAAGGGTTGTGTTTTTGGACGGATCTATGGCTGTGAGGTGGGGTCTTGGAATGAGGTTGGACATGATCAGTGCTTGGCATTTTGGAAGTATTGAAAATTGAGGTCCCAGACTAGATGAACGTGGATTTTTCAAATCTCTAATATTTGTCTAGGTCAACTACTAGTGTGAAATTATTAAGCGAAATGTTCAGGAAGTTGAGCCTACCAAGTGGAGGGAAATCAAAAGGGAAAGTACCATTCATGGAGTTGTTAGAGCCTACCAAGTGGTGGGAAATATTTTAATGCCTGAACAATCGAAACAGGTTTTACATTGCCTGAAATTTTGCAGTTTGAAAATTTGAGGTGCACTAGCTTGGTGATGATGAGGTTGGTGAGCCCAGAAAGTAAAGCTTCGATTTTTTTTTTTTAAACTGACGTGGCGTTAACAACTGCACACCGGTTGTATATAATGACTATATATAGAAGAATTGATAGGGGAAAGAGGTAAATAAAGACAATCTCTTTTTTTGCCTTTCCTATTTTTTCGACTTTTTGGAGAACCATTAGAAAAAGTTTAACTTAGGCATCATAGGCATCTCATTGGAGACTCCAAGACTTACTTCTTAGTGCAGTTTTGCGTTGAATAGCGAGCATACCGAAATTGAGTTCAACAATTATCTTATTATAACTCAATTGAAGGCGTATTAGTTTGTGATTTGCTATATATTAAAGAATGCCTGATGGTTTTTTGTTTGTATTGGATATGAAGAATTTAGTGAAAATGCTATTAACAAATACTTGAAACATTACAGGCGAAAATTGTGAAAAATGATCAGTCGGCTTAATTTTCCTTCAATTTCCATTGATGAGCTCGTGCTGAATACCTTTGCTACGATATTATATTAAATTACTGATTCTCTTAAATATTTAAATTTAGAGGAAGGGTAAGTTAAATATTTTAATTAATATTTTTGTGCATGTTATGCCTTGAGAAATTTAGGGGTGAAATTAAGTTTAAATCGAAGAATCAGTCTAGACCAGTTGGTCTAGTTTTGAACCAATTCGGTCTAGAACCGGTTCCTATATTGTGAAAATTGGTAGGACTCGGTCCGGTTTCAGTTTCATAGTTTTCAGAATTGGATCGAATCGATTGGAAAAAATATATATATAAAATTAATTTTGGATATTATATAAAATACTTTTATATATAATTTTTATATATAATATATATAATTATATATCATATATGAAATAATTTTATATTATAATTTATAATATAAAATAATAATCTTAAATATGAACATTTGTAACCTGTTTAATCATTTGTATGATCATAGGTTATTTATAGCAATTTGTTTTATGTAATTGACACTTGATTAAAATCGGAGAACTAGATCGAACCGGACCTGAACCGGTAAAATTGAAAGTATCGGTTTAAAAATATAATCGGTGCAGATTCGATTCTTAAAAATGTAAAACTAGTGTAATCGATTCGGCTCTAAAAATTTTATAAAACCAGACAAAACCAAATTAGTTACACCCATATCGAGAATCATCATTTTAGCAAGTGTCCATAATAATAGATTAGCTAGCCTGAACATGGTTTTCAGTCCTGGAATAAATTTAAGGTACAAGCAATGTCAATCAAATCTTTAATCCATAGGATCATTGAAATAGTCATATCATTCTCTTATGAGCCTAAATATTAGATAAAAGTTAAAAGTTGAATAAAATATTATTAAAATATTATTTTTTAATATTATTATTATTTTAAAATTTAAAAAATTTAAATTATTTATTATATTTTATGTAAAAATTTTAAAAAAATTTAATGATGAGATAAGATGCATGAAAGATTTCCAAAATTATCACATAACATCATGTACAAGTCCCTTCTTGGGACACTAAACACATCTCAGAAACGATGTTTGCTTCTATTGTTTTAACGAGGCTATAAATATTATTAATTTATTATGTGCTCATAAAAAAAAAAAACTATATAAATATATAGTGAGTATATTTCTTGTCTGAATATTATATATGTGAGGATATATATTCAAGTACGTATGTGAGAATATTAGTTAATAAGAGCACTACTCGATCAATAAAGTTTAATCAAAATTTGATTAGAAAATTTACTTTTACAAATTTAACTAGTCATTTTTTAACAACACTAAATAATAGATTCAACAAATTTATCACTATTTTATTAAAATATTGATTTTGATATTTTCATTTATTTTAATTCTAATTATAATTTGAATATTTAATCTTTAATAAAAAAAATTACACATTAGTTTTCTAACGTTCATATTATTCTAACCGATAAAATTTTCTAACGGTCTTTTTTTACAACGGTTATATTTTTTTAACTAATATATTTTTTCAACGATCATATATATATTTAAAACGGATATATTTATTTAGTCATATTTTTCCAATGAATATATTTTTTTAATAGCTATATTTCTCCAATAGATATATTTTTTAATGGCTATATTTCTCCAACATATGCCAACTTCATAGTTTACACTCTTTTGTACCCAGCCTAATTAATAAATTAAAATGCTTAAAATTTCTATATGAAATGGGTTATTTTTCCAACAATGAGCATTCCATTAGAACTTCTAATTGAGCCACGAATAGTAAATGACAAGCGATACGTGATTTGATGAACAGATCCACCAACGATGTGGTGTATTCACAAATAGTTTATTCTAACAATTTAATACTAAAAATGAATACATTCAAGCACCAGCATCTCTTGCTCATATGTACACACTAGGGGACAAGGGTGGACCTACATTGATGCTTCCCCCCATCTCCCAAAAAAAAATAAAAAATAAAAAATTGATTTTAGTATATGGTTTTTATAGATGTCTTAATATAAAGATAATTTGCCGCCTGAAAACATTTTAAAAAATCTTACTTAGTATTTAGTTGTCTAGGTTTCATTTAGTTTTTCAACAATTTTCATACTCACAACTATTTTTTTCATTAATAAAATCTCACATTCTCATTTTTTTTCACATCTCATAAGAGGTAAGAAAATATCTTGGTCTCTTTTTATAAGCTATTTGATAAATTTATAACCTCATTTTTCCTATTTATTTACACTAAGGTATTTTGTTTTATCTTTGCCTTATACTAACTAATTTATTAATTTCAATTAGTTTTGTTAGTAAGTATATATGTACTACTATCGAATTAACAATTAGGAGTGAAGGCAAAGATAAAACCATATAATTAATTTTTATTGTTTGTTTGCTTAATTTTTATCGTTTGTTTCAATTAGTCTTACATAACGGTTTCTATTATAATTTTTATTGTTCACTTAAGTCTGATAGAGCTCAATTGAGAGGTTTAGATTTGTAGCTTTAATAATATAGTTATCTCTAGGTAACTATCTTATATGATTAATGTTAAATGTCAGTGACATAATTTGTTACCTTAAATTTTGGTCACTGTTCATGACCCATACATACGACATACTTTGCTAATCGCCCTCCACACACCAAATCCTAGTTTCGCCCCCTATCTCGGGAGAGGGAATAGCACACGAGAGAGAGAATTTTTTTATATCAAAATAATATTTTGGCCAATAGCTAAGATTTAATAGATTTAACCAATAAAATTGATTAAAGCTAAAATTATTATAATTTCGCTGAGTCCACCGCAACTCTTTTTATGCAAACTAGTTAACCTTTGTCGAAATTTTAATTTTATTATGCCCGCTACGTACTAGTGATCTAAATCATTAATTTGTCGTTTTATTACTGTACCCATTTTTGGGCTTTTTGTGTTGGATGAAGGAAACATAAAAAAAATGCTAGCTTTTATAGTACTTTTGCAGACTGAAAAGTGAAAACATGGTAGCTGGATGGTGTTGCTAATGCTAGCTAGACTGGGGTATAGTCATGGTAAATTATATATATATATATATATGCTTATTACCGGTCCAAGCATTTAAAATCATAGAAAACTAGTTTGAGTCAATATTGAAAAATGACTGGTGGGAATTGGGATCATACATTTAATATTGCTGACCAAATAAAGCTGCAGGGTGCAAGCAATTCCTTTCCATAGGTCCTCACGGTATGAATTATTCTGACACTGCCGCGCACGCTTGGAATAGCACAAGGCCATGCATGCATGACTAACATTTTTTTTCGTAATTTTCTTGTCTGCTACGAATTGCAGAATCACAGATTCTTGAGAAAAATATGAAAGAGCCTTACTGATCCTCTGAACAGACACTTGGCAAAAATAATATCCTATGAAGATATGGCGCCCCTACCTTTGGGTCCAGAGTAGATGGTAAAAGGGTTCAAAAGTTCTGTAATTTAAACGCAAACAGCAGGACCCGGCCTGGCCCCCCCAGCAAGGCGAATGATGCTCTCAACTCTCAAGAGATAGGGCCCTGAATCTTGAAGATCTATAAATATATAGATATATATATATATGTATGTATATGTATATCTGAAGATGGTATTCATAGTACGGCGAAACATAATAATGGAGTAGCTAAGGATTTGGTATATTAAAGCATTCAATTGTCTTCCTCTCTTTCCTTTTTATAAGCAAACATCAATTTATTATAACAACAGGTTGATGCCATAAATAGCAAAGCTTTGAGCCTCTACTTCTTGCATCTGCTGAGTAGGTAATTAAGCATTCAATTGAAAAGTAGAAGAGGGGTGATGTCACAATTAGCCCAGGAGTCCTAAAAGCCTCTGCTTGCATGCTGTTGCTTGTTCAACTAGGTGTGTCAGTAAACAGACTGAATCACACTCAGAAAGGAGGCAAATCCAAACAAGGGTTTTGTGGCCTGAAATAGATAAACCAAACCATTCTCTCCACACTCAGAGCAGGCAGGCATTCCTGAGTTGGTTTTTGTGGCCTGAAAATAGATTAAACCAAACCTCCCTCGCTCAGTCCACTCCTCACACATGACACAGTCTGACTGACTGAGTGACTGCAAAATGTGAGTGATATCATTGTTGGCGTAGGGTGACCAGAACTTGGCATCTCCACGTGCATTTCTTTTGTAGCCAACCCCTCGTTTTTTACTCAGCTTTTTTTCAGAACGAAAGATTAAGCGATCGGCATCGAAGGATGTCATGCATCGGTTTCTATGCGTCACGCCGTCAGCAAGATCTTGGAGTAAGTTTTGGATTTTTGTGGTTTATCTCTATATGTGGCTAACAGTATGCCGTGAAGTAGTTCACATCAACAGCCCACGTACGTACGAGAGTTGCTGAGGTTAGAGGAGCTTTTATACAAAGGACTAGGAAACCCAAAAGAAGTTCAAAGGTTTGTCACGCGCATGGCTCGAGGTATAAGCCAAAAATTTAAGAAACTTTGGTCCCGTGACAGTTATGTCTACATCGACCAACATATAGAATGCCAGTACTTATATTTGGTCTTGTCCTAAGAGCCTTTAGTACTCAAAAGATCCATTTATATTTGCGTTGCTTGTAGCAGAATCACAACACAAATTATGATGAAAATGACTTCTTCCCGAGTGGGAACATAGACTTAAATGTCTAAATATTAATAAATAAATAAATAAATAGTGCCATAACCGGCCAGCCTATTGTGAACCCCAAACCGTTTTAGGCCCAAGCCCAATTTATTTAAGAAGAAAGGTAAAAAGAGAGGGCCATAACGGTGTAGTCTTGTCCAATATCATGAAAATTTGAAATTGAAAGATGTTTTATATTTAAGTAATATTTGAAAATGAAGTTATCAGAAATTTTTAAAAAATTTGAAAATTTTAAGGTAGTTTTATGTTTGGCAAACATGCCCTTAGTTGCCTTAGAAATTGCATCTGTTTTAACGAGGACTACCTAGGTGGTTGGATATGACAAAACTTTAACCATGCAGGGGGATTTCTGCTAGGGCTTCCTTGGGTTGGGTTTTCAGGGACTTCTCGTGGGCCTTGGTTTGGAAGACACTTGGGCTTGTCCATCCAGCTTTCATGGATCGGGCATCCTATTGGGCTTTGAATAGGTTGTTTACTGTTCACTACTTCATCCAGTCTAGGTCAAAAACTAACTTGAATGCAACTTCTAATTCCACACTGGGAATTCTCCAACCATCATATCTCTAAAATCATGACTCAAAGTTCCATATTGATCATTACCTTATACTCTAATTATCACATTTATATTTTCTCATATTATTATTTATTTCTCTTGATCCATCATTATATAAAAACAAGACTGTTGAACCTCTTAACTATATTCTATAAATAGAAATACTAAGACGAGAGAAACACTTACTTTCCTAAAATATAAACTTTCTGAAATTTGGGTCATATGTGGACGCATGCACATTAATTTGACCAAGACTCAAATTATTATCGTATTCAAATAAGTAGTAATGGAATACTATATATATTATATATATATATAGTGTGTGTGTGTGTGGAGTGAAAAGTAGGAGATTTTAAAGGCCGGCTATGTGTGGATGCACATTTAGACCAACTAAGAAACTGATCACGATCACATGCCACAAGGTGGTAGTCTAGTTGGCAAAGGTTAGGAGACTGTTCGTCATTCCCTAATTGTCTGAGTTTACATATTCAAAATGGCTTGCCTGAAATAAACTTGTAACCTATGCAAGCTGACATCTTGGTGGAATTGCAGTGACTGATTATTCCACTCGAGATTAGTAGTTATGACTCAAATCGAACATGCCACAGCAAGTAAGAGCCTTTATGGTTATGCCTAGAAGAGAAAGCTGCATTGGCTGGCCATCCCTACTCTTTTATGGAAGAAACCAAAAAAAAAAAAAAAAAAAGTAAAAGAAACTGACCACATTGTTATCGTACTCACTTCATTAGTTTTATACCACAAAAAAGTAGCATGATCGAGTGATCTTGGTACTATATATGATAAATAGTAAATACATTGGGGTTGACATGATTGCCTGAGTTTACATCTAAGAATGGAAAACAAAATGAATTTTTATGAATCCAAAAGGAATTGGGAAACTTCTTGTAATATATACTTGCATACGTATGCGTACGTGGCGGTCATGAGTACGTACAGAGTCAGTTTGAGAGAGAGAGAGAGAGAGAGCTGGTGGGGATTGAACAGTAATATTTTTGCATTATCTCAAGGGGTCAACGCCGCACATAGCAACATTTTTTAATTTTTCTATATAATTTTTTAATTTTTAATTTTTAATTTTTCACTTAGTAAATGTGTAGTGTATGGATGATATATAAAAAAATTTAATTAGTTTAAAAATAATAAAACCAAAAAAAAAATTAAAAAAATAAATATATAAATAAATAAAAGTGTGGTGTGTTGTGTGTGTGGGTAATAAGTAGCAAAATCCTTTTCAATGTAAGGAAGTGTGCGAGCGAGCAGTACTTGTTAAAAGAATGTTTCACCAGCCATTCAATAAAAAATCGACAACCTCTATGATATAATAAACACAATTGACAAGTATTATATGTTTATAGAAAAAAAAAAAAGAGACCCCAAAGAGATTCTTTCATGAGACGGGTTCAAATATACTGAGTAAGGCCCATACAGAAGACCCAACGGGTTCAAAGGCCATGGACGTACTATACATTCGCCACCATGAGATCGCACCATCTAATTGGATTAATACGGTAACTGTCGCTAATCAAAGATATCAACTCCTAAAGAAACAAAGAGAAATTTGCAATATTTTACCCTTGATATGTTAATAATTTCCTTCTTAAAGCAAATTTCAGGAATTTGATAATTGACTTCCTGAGATTTGGAGAAATGATTGATCTATCCTATAAGCAATAAGCCATATCTATATAAAGGATCAATGTTAGCAGTCCAATGTAACTTTTTGATCCCTCATTGCATAGTAACACATATATATTTCTAACTTAAGAATTGGAGGTGTACAGGGTCTCCCTCTTTTCTTGTCACAGGTTAGCGATCAAGATTAGTCAAAAATACTTTCAAAACTATGGCATCGTTTATGGGATCTGTGCAAAATTCTTAGATACATCTCAACGTGGTTTTCACATGCCTACTATGACATGCTTCCACATAACTTGTGACCAAGAAACCACTTCAACAAATATGGAAGCACAACTTTTGGACATGGAGAAACAGTTGAGAAAGATGGGTGTAGTAATGAAGGCTCTCTAGCGAGAAAATGAGAGCCTTAGATATAAATAACAAGACTATAGCGAGGACGTTGTGCCAAACCACAATAAACAACCAGAGGGAGATGCACACAATGAGGTGTAATGAATACCGAGGAGATGGGAAAAAAAAAAGCTACATGACGAATTGCACAGTCTTGTAGATAAGTATGAGGAAATGGCCAGGAAGGTGGGGTTTATCCTCGATCGATCAACTGTTCAACTGCACAGATTTACCCTACAACACAAAGGTGATGGTTGTGCCACTCCCACCAAAGTTCAAGGTCCTGCAGATAAAGCTGTACAACAGGTCCCGAGATCCAATAGATCACATGGAAAACTTTAAAGTATACATGATCCTTTAAGGATTTCTTGGAGAGATAGCATGTCGAGCTTTCCCACTGGCATTGAACGAAGAGGTGAGAGGCTAGTTCGGAGCATTGCAGTTAGGGTTGATTGACACTTTCAAAGAATTGGTCAAGCTATTCTTAATGCAACCCATGGCTAGCAGGAGGTGAAGACACCCATAGCTTACTTCCAAACCATCAAGGAAAAAGAAGAAGAGATCCTAAAGGCATACCTCACCTAGTTCAACAAAGAGCGATTAACCACTGATGATCAGGATGAGAAAATTATACTGGCAACTATTTTGGGGCGATGACTTTGTTAATGCTGAAGACACACTATAAGCCATACTTGCACCACAGAAAGTAGAAATGAAGGAAGAAAGCAAGGACCCTCAGAGATCGAGCAAACAAAGAACCTTGGAGAAAACTAGGTAAAGCCAACATGACAAAAGGAGAGAAAAGTGAGCGCCCCCTCTCGATCCGAGATTCATTCATAATAGTCTCAATGTGCAATCAAAATAAGGGTCACCATAGCAAGGGCGAGGCATCCAGGCAAGGAAAGGACCGTTTTTTGTACCTACCATCAGTCAGACAGTCACTAGATGAAGGACTTCTATATGATGGAAATAAGAGTAGAAGAGTTGTGGGGAAGTGACGAGTTGGAGCGATTGGTCGCGAAACAATCAAAGCCCATGTTCCAAGTGCCTAAGTAGAGAATGGAGTGAGATCAAAATGCTTGAAAAAGTAGGAGCCCACAAAGGAGATGACTAACAATGGAAGATGACCGAGACAACCCTTGCCAGAACCCAAACCACGGCTAGACACCTTTGGGGGAAACTTTTACAATAGTAGGGGGTTTGCTAGAGGAGGGACCTCTACATCCAGAAGAAAAGCGCATGCTCCCAGGGCAAGATATAAGGAAGTTTACATGACTGACAGACCTCCCAAGCAACAATGGTGTAAGAGCTAGGAGAGCATCTTCTTCAGTGAAGAAGATTGTGAGGGGGTCCTATACCTCCAGGATGACATTAGTAGTAACATTGTTGGTCGCCAACTATACTACTGGGTGAATTCTAATCGACAATGGAAACTCAATTGACATCATATTCTGGGAGGTCTTCACCAAAATGGGTATTGATTCTAATAGATTGCAAGCATCATCCACGCCTTTGAAAGGGTTCTTTAGGGATGAGGCATAACCCTTGGGCACCATAACCTTACCTATCCTAACTGGGATAGGAGCATGCATTGCCACCACCATGACCTACTTCCTGGTAGTCAGAGCCCCATCATCCCACAATGCCATATTAAGGTACCCACCCATGAACAACCTCAGAGCTGTCACTTCTACCTATCATTTGAAAATGAAGTTTCAGATAGACAGAGTAAGAGAGGTCTGAGGTGAGCAAGTCCTACCTCGAGAATGCTATGTGCAAGAGTTCAAGTAAGGGGGAGTGGTTATCCGTATAGTAGAGAACCAAAATCAAGACAAAGTCTTGACCCCGCCACCAGTCCTTCTTGACTGTGAAGTGGAAACGTAGGATGAAGAAAGCTTGTAGCAAACAAAAGCAAATAAGCCGCTGGGGCAAGTAACACTCCACCCAGAACGACTGGAGACCTAGCCCCAGACCAACATTTGAGAGGCACTGAAGCAGCTCCTAGTCGAACATAGGGATGTGTTCTCATGGAGCCACAAAGACTTGCCTAGGATAGAAAATGCAATCATCAAGTATCAAATTTGTGTTGACCTAGCCAATAAGAAGGTCTACCAAAATATGAGATCATTCAGCATCGAGAAGTATGTGACCTGTGACGCCCCCAAATTCCGTTGGGGATCGGACGGACATTTGAAGCGTCGAGACATGCAACACAAGGTTACCTGCCCCCGTTCATGACATATAAGATGCAATATTCCTAACATGCATCTAACAATATGCAATATTCGCAGCGGATAAATTTTTTCTTTAGCAATACTATGCACCAAATTGAAAATATCCCAAATGCTTAAAACATACTTCATACATAAAAATCCATTGAACAACTAAGATCACAACACTAGTCTAAAATGGTTATGATCCAAAAAGTAGTAGAGATGCAACTCAATCGTACAAGTAGTAATTTACGTTAATTACTATATCAACATTTATGTCGCACCGTCACTTAGTCAACTGTGTCTAGTTGATCAGCTCCTAATTCTCCTTCAGGTCCTGTAACAAGATCTACCATTCAAGGGAAATGTTAGTTGGGACTACCAAAGTGAGATTTGATTACAAATCTCAGTAAGTTAACAAAAAACTTCCACACAAACTAATGATGCATGGATGACAGTAAAAGTATAAATGCATAATCAAATTTATAAGTAATTAAAGCATAACTTGGAGTACAACATAGCATAATTGACATAACTTAAATTGAAACATGAACTGAACTTGACTTGACATGAACTTGATCTGAAACTTGACTTAGCATGAACTTACTTTGAAAGTTGAATTAACATGAAAAATACATACTCCACAGTTGTTGTGGCCCCATGTATTCTACGTGTAAATACATATTCCACAGTTGTTGTGGCCCCATGTATTCTACACAAACTTGACTTAACATGAAAAATACATACTCCACAGTTGTTGTGGCCCCATGTATTCTACGTGTAAATACATACTCCACAATTGTTGTGGCCCCATGTATTCTACGGAAACTTATTCTTTAACTGCTTAAATACATACTCCACAGTTGTTGTAGCCCCATGTATTCTACGTGTCACAATTGCTGTGTCTCACGTAGTGTATGCGCCACAACTGCTGTGACCCCATACATAAGTAATCAAGATAAAACGTGACTGGAATATGAAATGACTAAAGTCCTGACGTAACATAACGTGACTTGAACATAACTTGAAATACATGACCAACTTGAGATAGAAACATTTCGTAACATGGCATAACATATAATAGACAACATATTTAACATGACATACTTGCAACAGTGAATATTACATGACTTGACATACATGTAATAGATGGCATACTTAGCATGACGTACTTGTAAGGTACAGTAATACATAACAGAATATATTATGTAACAGATAAAAATTGATGACAGAATAAATTCTGTATAATAGACAATTACGTGATAACTTGGCATGGCATGACATATATGATAACATACATACATACATTGTAGTTCCTTTACTTAGTACACATACACAGTAGACTGCTAGTAAGTTAAAAGCTAACTTACCTCGATCTCCGCGTTTCTTATAAAACTTCAAGTGCGATCACGAGGAACTGTAATTAGTGATTCTAAAAGTTAGAACTAAATCACTAATAATTTGAAATATGGAAAATACTAACTTAAAGAGTAAAATTTTCATTTTACTCTCTACATGTGGGAAAATGACCTTTTTACCCATAACTTAAGGATTTTGCATACTAACTTCAAAAGTTTCCAAAATTTACATTTCTCATGTAAATTTTGTCCTAAACTTAAATATCAACTCAGAAAAATTTAAAACAAAACACAACTATGAAGAACACACTATGGCTGAAACATCCATAGGTCATTTCCCTTGATTTTTGTTGCAATTCCTTCCAATTTCAAAACTCATGCTTAAACCAAAATTTTGCAACAAACATCTTCCAATCCTAAGTTCAAAACCATACTTAAAACATCCATTTAGAAAAAGCTAATAATTAACACCAAACTGTTTTGTAAAAATATCCAAGCACTTGAATCACAAGTTTTAACCTTAAATCAAAACATCTCCAAGAATTTAAAAAAATCAAATCTTACTTCTAACATATTCATAATATCATCCTAACATCAAACATGTTTTAAATCATCAAACTAAGTCACCAAAATCACAAAATAACATTTGGAGTTTTTGGTTTTACACTTAGTCCAAAAACAGAAACTTTTTCCTCAACTAGTTTTGATAAATCTCTTGATCTATGACTTATAAATATATGATCTTCAAACCAAACCATCACATGGTTTAAAAAGATGTCCTAAAACATATATAAGCTTCTAATTCAAGATCACATGGTTAGAAATTAACCAAAACATAAATTTAGCCAAGAATATCCACACTTTGGCTTATTTGAATATCTCTTTGCATAAAATTTCATATCTTTGAAACTAACATCAAATATATTCAAAATAATAATATAACATGTATATAAGATACTTAGGATCCTTCAATAAAATTATTAAAGTCATTAGAATAGGTTTAGACCACCAAAGAGTTAAACTTTTTCAAAACAGAAACTGTTTTTCTTCTTCTAGTTTCTAAGTTTCTAAATCTAAGAAAATCTTTCATCAAAACCTTTAATCATGTAAAAATCCTCAACCAATAGTCACATATACATGTTAACAATACTCCATAAAAATTTCGGACCAATATCTATCCATTAGCTTGGTCAAAAACTCCAAACTATAACATATTCTCCAATTTATCTCCCAAAATGACCTTTCTATATTTTACACAATATTTGACTGACCAAATGATCTTCAAATGGGGAAAATAAGATATCCATGTAAACTAGACTAAAAAAGGAACAACTTATATGAAGGGGACTTTATGATAAAACACTTACAAAAGCTTCAAAATGGGTGTGCAAAAGACCTCCTAAAAGCTGTCCGAGAGAGAGTGTTTGATATTCTTTCAATGGAAAGTGTAAATGAAGATAATTTCGTGGGGAGAGGTGGCTGGAGATACTTATAGATGAGATATAGAAAAGATGTGGCTGGAGTTGAGAGTTGAGTGTAGTTTTCTCCTACCCAAAATATCTATAAAAGATTATCTCATAATATTCTATCCAATAGTATCTACAAAAAATCAACTTAAGATATTTTTATCTAATAATATCTATAAAATCAACTCAAAATATTTTTACTTAATAATATTCATGAAAATTACCTCAAGATATTTCTTTTTATCCAATAATATCTACAGTTTTGAACAGACGTTTTGTCCGAAAATATGAAAAAATGTTATTGCTCCATAAGACTTTAAATAACCCTCCGAGTCTAATGGCACAAACCATAATACATTTTGACACTTCTAACTATCTCCAATAATCAAAAACACACTTCTGATACCATAGTAAATAATAACACTAACTATGTAGTTAGACAAAAACCTATACGATTAATGGATTCGTGAAAACTTATGGGGTTTTCACGAGGTTCCTAAGTTAATAGAAATTTCACAATTGAATTTCTAGCGGGGTGTTACATGACCATAGTCGAAGAAGTCAACTAACTCCTCGTCGCAAGATTCATTAGAGTGGCTCACTATCCTGAGTGGTTGTCCAATGTTGTACTAGTAAAAAATCCAATGAAAAATGGAAAATGTGAGTAGACTTCACCAACCTCAACAAGGCATGCCCAAAAGATAGCTTCACACTACTGAGGATCGATTGATTGTCAACTCTATGGCAAGACGTCAGATGTAGAGTTTCATGGACATCTAGTTGGGGTACAATTAGATCCAAATGAACCCTGCAAACGAGGAGAAGTCTTCATTCATAATAGACCGATGATTGTACTGCTATCAAAACATGTCGTTTGGGTTGAACTCTACATTCCCTTATGTTTGTTTTGTTAAAAGACTCATAGAATTTTGAGGCACTTTTAAGGAACAACATTTGAAACTCAAACTTGTTAGCATAGATAATATTGAAATAGTGAGTTTGAGGGAAGTAGACCTAGGCATTTAGCTATTGCTTGTAACCTTTAGCAAAATGCATTACTCACTACTCACTTACGAGTAATGCATTTTGCTCAAGGTGAGTTTTGTTACTCGTTTTTTAGTTATATGCTTTGCTTAGGGTGATTTTCCTTGCTCCATTGAGATGCGGGCATGTGGAGTGCCTATAATGATAGTCTTTTGGGGCAAGCTAAGTGTGTAATCACTCGGACCATTAAAGTTTAGTAGAAATTTTTGAATGGTATTAATGGGCCAATATTTTTTGGAAGCCCAGTTGAGATTTATTGAATAGTTTTAAATAAGCTACGGGCCCAAGATTTATTATAGGGCTTTATGGGGTTTTCTTGGGCTCAATAATTATGATAAAACCCATATAATGTTTATGGGCCAAGAAGGCCCTTGTTTAGTGACTTAGCCCATAGATTTGGTGTTGGCCCAATAAATTATTAAACTCCAAAAGTATTTATTGGATGAGTTGGACTCATTTTGGAATTTAAGATTGGCCAATTAAGATTGTTAAGTGGATTAGTCCATAAATTTGGACAAACCTCGTCTTGTATATGTGTAGAGACCAACTTAAGAACCAAAACCAATGAACCTTCACTTGTCAAAGCATAGATTTATAGCCATACTATATATATATATATAATCGTATATAAATTGCATACAAATAACACCATCGTCTTCTCCAAACTAGGTAGGGTTGTCGCTAGTCACAATTGAAACTCCTCCCACAGCACTCTCAAATTGCCTTATGTCGCCAGCCATTATGAAAAACTGAGAGGAAGCCACAAACTAACTCTCCTCTCATAGCAAACCAGAAAACCATTCATGGCAACTCAACCATGGAAGCACCCCAAGACGCAAGCTAGCCATTGCACATATGTGTCCCTCCGTTGTACATTGTTCAACAGCCGCAACCCATGTAAACAACACTTCCCTCAACCACAAACAGTGTCGAACACCACCACGGAAGAGCACCTCTCCCTTTGTGGTAAACCAAGCTCAAACATCCCATGTTTCATGATATAAAAAGTAGAGAAGCTCGGTGGCCTATTGTGCACCAGTTTGAGTCATATACCACTTAGTTAGGCCTTGGACATCATCCCCAAGCCACGATCAGCTACCAATGACACCCCGAAGCTCTAAGAACCACCACCCATAACCAAAAGCAACCTCATAGTGAGGTGCTTGTACCAAACTGTAGGCCCTTCGTTCCTCCTACGTTAAACCCAAGAAAACACCATTTTAGACCTCCCACGATACTGCTCACCATGTCAAATCACCATTACTTGGCCATTGCAGTCCAATGACACAACCCACCCACAAGGTTGTAAGAATAATGCTAGGGACAAGCCACAAATATACAAGCCTTATGCAAGCCATTTGGTTTAAAAAAAAAAAATGGGCCCCACAAAAGAAAAATGTGAATTTTTCATACTTTTTCATGATGAGGTCCACTTTTTTTTTTTTTTTAATAGAAGGTCTGTGCAAGGTTTGTACATTTTAGGGTTGTATATATAATTGTTCTTTTGGTAATTTATTCTCAAATACATAAAAAAGGGCGATTATGAATTTTAAAATGTTTATGACTATAATATATTTATCTACTCAATACTTTATTTTCATATGATATTGCATCTGAAAATTCTTTGTCATGACATTCTATTTGTGCTTCTGTTTTGCCCTTACTATAGTTGTAAAACTGTAGTTTCTGTTGTTATGTTGGTACCAACATCTCTGTTTCTGAATACACCTACTTTGGAGAAAAAGTGTTTTTCTGTGTCGTTTTTCTTGTTTGCACACTCGGCGTGTTGAGTTTAAAGGGGGAAGATTTTACTTCTGTTTGTATCAGGATTGGTTGTTGGGGATAGTACAACTATGCCACGGGGAGTTACACATGACCTCTTGTTATGATTTTGTTTCAATTATGCTTATGCCAAAAGTCTTTTGTCTATATTATTATTTTAAATAAATATTTTTAGAATATCGTTCTATTATGTTTTAGATTCTATTTTGTTATGCATTATGTAACTAGCTCATATTTATACACTAGTATATATTTGTTGCTTAATGAGTTTATGGACTCACCCCTCTATCTACACCATTTTTTAAGATGACTTTGATAGTTGTAACAGTTGAAATAGATGACATGTGATAAGATTATAAGTGCCAGGTGGCATGAGTGGATTTTTCCAAATTAAGAGAAATTTTCCCAGTGTTTAGTTTATTTTACTCAAAATGATTTTTTAGACATTTGATTTTGGAGATTTTTTTTTTTTAAGTTCTTATTATTGGGGATTTTAGGTTAATGGGGTTCATATCAAGGTGTGGGTAGTGACAAAGTGCCAACCAAGCTAGTTGCTCCGGGTGAGCTCGATTGCTCGCTTGTGCTTTATTGTTCAGTAGGTTGATTGCTCACCATGCACATTGCTTGGTGCGAGTATCATTGTTTGCCCGAGTTTTATTGGGCACCATGCTTGTGCTTAGGGGAGCTCCATTGCTCACTCGGGTTTTATTGCATTCTGGGTAGAGTGCCCACCTCACTTGTTTCTCAAGTCAAGCTCTATTTTGTGCCCCTGTGTAGCTCGGGGGCAAGCTTCATGCTCACCCCTAAGCTATGTGCATGGTCACACAATGCACTTTACTTAAAACATATATAAATAGAGAGTAGTAAGGGACTTAACTTCATGGATGTTTGGCATGATTTCCTTTTTGATCCAGAACCCTACTCGCTATAATCCTCCATTTTGTGCAGTGTTACCTTTGTGTTGAATTAAGTTTGTTGAATCTCACAAACGGTGCTAAACTATTGATGCATTTTTTCAGTGGGGTCAGAGCCCAACATTACAATCGAACAATTTTCAACGATGGCTTGAGCATTGATAATATGCTTGGATTCTCATATGTGAAATAAATAATAAATAAAGAATATAAACTATAAATAAATAGACACAAAAATTTACATGATTAAGCTTCAGCATAGAAGCTCGTGTCATGAGTTGTTTAGGGGCGAAACCCACTATGTTAGGTGATTTTATAGTCTCTCATGATCATTTATAGGTCTCATTACAATGGAGAAAATTTAGCTTCTTGAAAGGTTGAAGAAGACACCTTCGCTGTAGAAATCTTGAGATGGGAGCCAATGATTTGAAAAGTCTTTGTCTATAGAGATGTTTGGAAATTTCTACAAATTCCCTCCTTTTATAGAATACTCTTTCATTCTTTATAGTTGAGTCATTCTTACCTTATATCACTTTCACCATCTTTGTCTCTGAGTCAACCCCTTTTAATTTTATCTCTTCTTTTATTCTTGGTAATTTCTTCTAATGCACTAGACCCAATTCATTTTATATATGACAACAAACTTCTTTTTCTTCAGTGTTCGCAAATGGAAATCTTTTCCATCTCTTCGACGAAGAATGAAACTCTACTCTCTCTTTGATTTCTTAACACTCTCTCCCTTCACTAGGGGTGTAACCGGTCTGGTTCGATCCGGTTTTTGAGAAAATTTAGGACCGAACTGGTATGGACTGATTTTGCATTTTCAAAAATCGATTACGCACCCGTTATCCCCCTAAACCGGTACATCCAGTTTTATTGATTTCAGTCCGATTTGATCCAGTGTTTTGGTTTTAATAAAATGCAATATACTATGATATTTACATTAATATAACATACTTTATATATATATATATATATATTATGTTATCATATATAAATATTAGTAATAATTATACTAATAATATTAAGTTACTAATACATAGTACTAACATATAAATTACCATTATGAATATCACTTATATCACTTATATGATCATTGATAATAGCACTATAGTATCATCTAGTGATATAACATTAATATAATTGCTAATGCTATAATGATTTATATAGTTGTTTTATGTTTATATATAAACTTAAAGTGGATTAGTAGATTACCAATCCTATTATGTATTTATCAAAGATTTAAAAGAATATGTTGAGAATTTATTATGCCATAAAATGTAATTAATATATTTTTTATTATTAATAACATATAACTAAAAAAATTACAAATATTCATATTGAAGGTTAAGATCGTATGTTATAAATTATAATATAAAATTATTTCAAATATGATATATAATTATATCTTATATATCCAAAATTCATATATAATTATATATAAAAATTATATATACATAAATTTTTTTATATAATATTCAAAATTATATAAAATTAATTTTTACATATTAATTTTTCATAACTAGTTCGGTCTGGTCTGGTCTCAGAAAGTAGGAAACCAAAATCGGACCAGTTTTGGTTGGTTTGCACAACATAAGAATCAGTTCCAGAACTAGACCGGTTATAAATTAGTTCGGTCCAGTTTGGGCCGATTCACCAGTTTATCGGTCCAAAATTACACCCCTACCCCTCACTCTCACCGGACTCCCAAATCTGTAATATATCATTCTTAGATATGACCAATTATTTGTCGTCAATTTTGAACTTAGGTTTCACTTGTCATCTTCTCATCTTCTATCTATTTAATTGAACTTTGACTCCTTGTGAGTCATTCCACCACAACAAATCCCTTTCTGCCGATCCTCTTTTATGCACCTCGCACCCTCTCTCAATCGCAACTCCACACCAAGTCACCATTGCCCACTTGTCCACCTTTGTTCACCTCCACACCAAGTCACCATTGCCCACTTGTCCACCTTTGTTCCATTGGCACATCTCTCTCTCTCTCTCTCTCTCTCTCTCTCTCTCTCTCTCCCCTCCCCCCTATTTGTCCACTCTACCAGTGCACAACCAATAGAGGCTATTGCACCACATGCACAACTATTTTGAACCACTCACCACAAGTTCGACAAGATGCTCTCTTTTTACTCATGTACATGTTAAAACAATGGCTAACTTATATTGTGGAGTGACCAGACAGTTCTAAGAATTTTGTGGGTTGGTGTATTTTGGTGTTGGTTGATTGGTGGTAAGTTGAGAGAATGAAGGTTGGTTTATAGTGTATCTCTATAGAAATGGAGAGTGATTTTGTTTAGTTATTTGCTATGGTTGAGGTGAAATCAAAATAGAGAAATTTTAGCATGCATATCTCTTGTAGTCAAAACTTTAAAGTTGATTCTTAGTTAGATTGTGCAAATGGTGTTTAGTTAGAGTATAGCATATTGGGCATGGTTTTGTGGTTAGTCTGGTTTATGAATTACTAATATACTATTGATGATTTTTGGACTAGGTTGGATGCTACTACTATTCGGTTACAAGGCTTAGATAGTGCAATGCAAAAATCAAGTAATATACTACTTTCGTGAAAAACCTTCATATTTTGTTATGAAAACAACATCAAGCAGTTTATGCTCTATTCTTTGTATATGAAAATGAAATGTGACATTTTATCATGATTGGCATAGACATGAACAATTTTTGCATTCTAATTCTCTACTGCATAAAATGTGAATATGAAGTCTAGATTTTTTATCTGAATATATATATATATATATATATATATATATTATCTACTCAGTATACTATTATGTTATTTGTTTGTTCTAAAAATATTGAGGCATAAGATTTTGTTATGCTTTTGGTTATGGTTCATAACACGGGTTAAAAGTGTGGCCTCTATTCTTACCTTTCCACAAGTGAAAAATCATGGTCTCTATTCTAATCTTGCCATGAGTGTAAAATAATGATCTCTGTTGTTGCCTTGCCACGGGTGTAAAATGGTGGTCTCTATTCTAGAGATAAACAAGCCTCTCATGGGGTAAATATGGCCTATGTTCTGAGTTCAATTGCTTTGGTGACAAAGTGATTTATGAAATGTGCATAAGCCTATCATGGGGTAAATATAGCCTTTGTTCTGAATTTAGTAGCTTTGGTAACAAAGTGATTTATGTTTTTCTTAGCTAATGTGAAATATGCACATGCTTGTCACGGGCCTCTATTCTAAGTTCAGTCGCTTTGGTGATAAAGTGCTTTATATTATGCTTAACTAACCTGAAATATGCACTAGTTTGCCATGGGGTAAACATGACCTCCATTGTGAGTTAACTCACTTTGGTGACAAAGTGATTTAAGTTCTGCTTGGCTAACTATAGATATGTACAACCCTGGCATGGGAGTAAATACGGTCTTTGTTTCTATCTTTAATATTATTTGAGTACACTTGTGCATAACGTCTTTTGTCTATATTATTATTGTATCTGAAATACAACTGCTATTTTTTAAACTGTTTTATTATGCATTCTTTAACTAGCTCATGTTTAATCATTAGTCTGCTTACTAAGTCGATGAACTCACTCATTTATTTCCTCTATTGTTTTATGGATTCGATAGTTGTGACAAGATTATAGAAAAAAAAAAAAAAAAAAAAAAAAGGTGAGATAAATGCCCATTTATATAAGTAGATTTATGATATTTTAGAGAATATGTAAGAGTGTCGAGTTTACTTTCTTTGAAAGGACTTTGAGATATTTGAGTTTGGAAAATTATTGTATCTAAGTTTTATAATTTATAGATAAAAGTTAAAAGGTTCAGTCGAGAGCCCGGAGCATGATAGAACAAATCTAGGAGTGTAACCGGTCCAGTCAAGTTTGATTTTAGACAAAATTTAGGATTGAACTGATATATATCGATTTTGCATTTTCAAAAATTGATTATACACAGGTTACCTTCTAAACCAGTACTTCTGGTTTTACCTGTTTCGGTCTAGTTCGGTCCGGTTTTAACATAATAAATATATTAATATTACTAATGTATTTATCAAAAGAAATATATTGAAAATTTATTAAGTAATAAAATGTATTTAATATATATTTTTTATATTTAAAACATATGGTCAAATAAATATTTATTTTTAAGATTAAAATGTTATGTTATAAATTATAATATATTATTTCATATATAATTATATATATTATATATAATATATTTTATATTATATATAATATTAAAAATTAATAAAATATATATAATAAGTGAACCGGTCCGGTTTGGTACGGTGTTGGAAAACTTAAAATCGATTACAGATTGAATTTGACCAGTTTTTAAAATAAAGAAAATGATTTCGAACCGAATCGAACTGAACCAACTGGCCAAGTCTGGGCCGGTTTTTCGGTTTATTTTTAAACCCCTAAACAAGTCTAATTTAAAACTATCTACTTACGAAACTACTTTAAGTCTAATTTGGATTCCATCTCTACACCATCACTGAACTTCCTCACCAAGAGCGCCCTTGAACTCACCCCAACCCTTGAAGCTCTAACACACTGAAAGCTCTCCACAACCCTTGAACTCAAACTTAAAACAATAATATTACTATGTAATGTTATATGATATTATAATAACTTAATAAATTTCAAAGACGTAAATTTCATAGTTGACCAATTCTGCAGAAGAGTAGTATCATGCCAGTACATAGAAAGAGAGGACACAAAGCAGGAAGCTCATCATCATCATCTGTACCACTTTTATTTGGTCTCTTTTATTCAAGCTTAGTACTCGAGCACATATTTTACATCATTTTACGCACATATGTACATATACACAGTACAGTTTTTCAGTACCTCAACGCACACATTATCATACATATGCTTAACGAAAAAACCACAAAACTGCTCTCAAAACCCCTCTGTAAAGCCTCTTCCTCCTCGACCCATGCAGCAGCTCATTCAAACGCACGACCGCCTTCCTCTTGTTGTCTGCTTGGCCCCGGGAAGAAGAACTCCTGATCCTGGTTCCTGAAGATCTTTTCCACCTCTCTTGCAGGCAAGCTAAAGGCCAACTCCTTCGCCTCCCTCTCAAACTCATTCACAATGTTGTTTTTCCCTAGGAAAATACAAAAGAAAACGGATCAGAATCAGAGACAATGCATGTATAAAGAAAACAAGAGAGTAATAATTTCATGGGTTTGGAATTATTCCAACAAGATATACCTGCGAGAGGGAACCTAACGTTTCCTTGAGCATTGACCTCGAAGCAAAGCACCTGCAGATTCTTATTCCGTGAAGCAATGACAGCAACTGGATGGCCTGCCGGGGCTACAAACACCGTTCCGCGTCTCAAGCGTCCTCTACTCTGCTGATAACTTGGGCCACTCCTACTCCTTCGCCCAGAGCTTCCACTGCCCTCTCGTTGCCCTCTTGATCCGGAGGATGAGCGATGCGGGCACGCCATTTCAAAGTACCCTTCACCTTCAATTACCACAGAGATTTGTGTTGCCCTTGAGTTGTAGTAGGGACCAGCCATTGATCCCTGTAATATTTCGCAAATTTATGATTACCATAATGCGAAAGAAATCATGTTCAGTATTAAAAAAACAATAAGAAAGTATAGGATATATCTGCAGCTAGCTAGCTGCCATGAATGATTGATTACTTTGGTTATATTAGCGAAGGAGACCATGAGGTCGAGGTCTTGTAGCTGCTTGCATTCGTTAGGATCGGTTTCGTAGAGACGCCCAAACTTGTTCGATTGAGAAGGACGTTTGTGGAAAAGATTGAAAGGATGGGTTGAGTCGCCTCCAAAAGGCCATATTCGGGGGGGAGTTTCCTCATGTTGGCTCATAGACTGGATTTGTTCTTTGGATGCCTTGATGATGATTCCTTGCCTCTGTTTCCCGAAGAGCTTCTCCAACTGATCCCTTCGTGTCTGGTTGATTTTGGAATTGGAAATTGAAATTTGATCCAATTAGTGACACTAACCAATAAACAAACTTACAAAATAGCTCTTCAATGGAATGGAGACAAATGGGAGGGAGGACGGACCTTGAGAGCAGCTTCAAGAACCTCCCAGCTGAATGCCCGGTAAAATGATTCTGGGTCTTCGCCACCTGACCCGTGGAATGCCTACATCATGGGGTTTACAACAATAAGTCGACATGATTTGACAAAGCAAAGAACGCCCTGTCTTATTAGCTCATCTTTTTACCTAGCCAGAGTTCTATGATCATGAAAAAATGAACCGCACTTATCATGCCGTTGACTCATTCATGGAAAATTAACCAAACAAAAAGGAAATGGAAAATTGATATTTGGCCTCTTGCACATATTAATTACCTCGAAATGGCCAGGAACAGAGACGGGTCGGAGGATTTGGACAATATAAAGCTTCTCATTCTCATCCCTATTGATCAAATAAACAGGTGTTCCAGCTGGAATCCTCATGATATCTCCCTGTTCCACGTTGAAGTTCTCTCTCTTCTCCTCCCTAACTGTTGTGATTGTTGATCGCCCTGGTTATACAATACGATAAAAAAGAACCACCAACCTTAGGATCCGAGAATTGTAAATAACTTATGGTGATTACTGATAAGTGATTATAAAAGAAAAACTAGTGTGAAAGGAAGATTACATACCTTTAGCAACAAAGAGGACAAGTTCAGCATCAAAATGGGCCGGGGAAATGAAGGTTTGAGGATTGGCTTCAAGAATCGCCACACGAAAATTCTCAATGCCGCGGAGAAGTTTCGATCTCTTCGTGAACTTCTCCAGGACCTGATCTCTGCCTTCATCAGTACTAGCTCTGGTTTCAAAATCCTCATCTTCAAAAACATAAGGATTTTGCTCCTCATGCTCCCCGCCGAACTCCTCTTCTTCATAGCTTTCTTCTCTACTGCTTCCCTCCTCTGATCTCCTCCTCTCTGTTCCCTCCCGAGCTTTTTTCTCTCTGTGATACTCCTCACAACTCCTCTGACATTGTTCCTTCTCTTGTTCATCGAATTGTCTTTGGTGCCTGCACTGGTGCTTGCATTGTTTCAGCTCCGGGTCTTGCATGGCCAGAGCTAAACCAGCGCATATTGCCAGGAGGGATAGAAGTAAGAGAGCTATAGGAATCTTAGGTTTGAAAGCCATACTTGATACTAGTGTCGAGATTTGTGATCCGTTGTGAAGAGGATGAATATGGCTGTGGCAATATTTGTAGTGTGAGCAGATGGAGGATGAGTCAATGAGAACATCCAATAGAGGCCATGCAGGAGGACGAGTGTTCGATACGTGTCCTTCAGATGAGAATTCAGTGCCAAGTATTTGCAAGGTACAACGAAGACATTATTGTCTTGCAGCAATTGTTTCTTTGATTTTTGGCACTATTGTGGCAACTCGAAGCTGTGATTTCATAGCCTTCATCATTTACACGAAATCGACAATGTTACTTTGTCTTTACTGGAGTCTTCACGTGTAGGATGATTAATGTATACTAAGTACTTAAAAGATGTACCATCAAAATGTCTAGCCGTCTTAGCTCAGTCGGTAGAGCGCATGGCTTTTAACCATGTGGTCGTGGGTTCGAATCCCACAGACGGCGTTTTAGTTTTTATGATCAGGCTATCGTGCATGATGATCAACAAGCCGCCATTTTCTTTTCGGCTTTTCCTTTTCTTTCAAGTTTCTTTCTTTGTTAGGGGTTTTTATTTTCAGTTGAACGTAATATTTACGAGACTTCAAAGCAAGCATTCGACTATTGTAGCAGACAAATTAGGTGGTCCATGCGAGAACATAGCAATTCGTACAGTTTTGAGCAACTTAAAATAGTACATCAAAACCGAAAAGGAAGCAGGGCATATACGTGACTGTCTCAACTCATTGAAACCACACCCCCACCCCCTCTCCAAAAAACAAGTGTCTACAACATCTTCAAGTTTATTGTGTTGACACTTGCCATAAAGTTGAACCAAGAAAATGTCTCTCTCAAAGTTCAGGCATGCCCTTCCCTGTCTTAGCATCATAGGTCTTCTCCAATACGAGATCCAGTGTTGTATCCTTGGGGCCAGCTGCAAAAGCAAACAACCAATAAAGAAAGTGTCAGGTCATCAGTAGCAGAATGGTAAACACAATATGGTAGTATTCAGAAGCAGCATTACTAATTCCTCCTTTCTTTTTTTCCCCCTCAAGGTTAAAATCCGACTTCTAAACCTATTCCAAAGGAAAAACACTGGCAAACATATCTACCGATGGACGTTCAGCTGAAAAGCCATATTGGCACCAATTGACAGCCTTAATTTCAATTATTCTGCTACTACTGGAAAACTGGTGTTTGAAGAGGCACTTGTACCTTAATTTGAATTATTTTGCAACTACTGGGCAACAGGTGCTACAACAGATATAATTCATATAAAATAGAGGGAAAGGAAAACTTAAGTACGTCACAAGGCAATTGACACATCTACTATAAAATTGTGCCAGTATATTAAATCTAAAATTTTATGTTTTCCCCGTATTTATTGTGCCCGTCTTCATTTCTTTTACCCATAATGTTTTAAGCCTCGGCCTATAACTCCTTAATCCATCAAGTTGAATTAAATAGTTTTTCTCACAAGCCCATTAATTGCTCTTCCTTGGACGTTACCATCTTAAGTGACACTATCTATTCCTCTACCTTTGAACACCTTCACCGCTTATATTTTCTACCACTCACTCATTTACTTGAGCATTCTTATTTAGGCTCCACATATCTTACAAACAAATGGTTTCTTAACGGCACCATTTTCTGCACAAACAAACATAGCAAGTCTAATAATGTTCATATGCAATACATATATACTCCAATTCAGTTTTTTGCATATCCAATATACATATATACATATATACATATATAATACATCTGTGTTATGTGTATGCATGTGTGTAGGTATGTATGTATATGTAGACATTTTACAATTTACATATATTGAAAATTGGCCATCAATAGACCTTCACACTTTTCTGAACAAGAATTTGACAACTAATGATTAAAATAATAAAAGTTTCGATGCATTTTCTTAACTTCATTTCATGTGAGGCATATTGAATAACTGCCATCATAGTTGGCAATCAAAATTCAAAATTTCGTTCCATATTCCTCACTTTAGTTTTATGTTATATGGGATCCTTAAACTAGAAGCAAGGCAATGACTTCCATGCCTCTCATCTCATGGCTTACGTCCAACAGCTAGAGAGATTCTCATGTTTTCACAAGTCAGGCAAACGAAACAAATCTATGTAATATAGGAGCTTTCTTAAGACATTGTGATTTTGGAATTCCCCATAATCGTTTTATAGCACAAATCAGCCTAATAATTGGGCACCACAATATCCCCAACTCAAAACTATCAACATTCTCGTGAGGGCATTATTTGCCAACAGTTCTCTCGACCACATGAGATTACCAAGTTAGCTCTAATACCGAACGTCACAACTCAAGAACATTCACACAGTACCTTCACAAAAAATCTTGGGTACTCCACATGCAGTCTTCCTATAATTGCAAATTCAAACATAAACTATGAAGGCAACTGTATATTTTCAGTAGGATTTTGGGAAGTCTAATCACAAGATTTGCAATAAGAAAAACAAATACATCTGAATAACATTCACCGAGTTAAACAGGAAAAAATTAAGAACGAAAAGCAAAAGAGGGAGGGGATTAAGCTCTGGATAAGTACCAAGAGTAGGCCTTGGTGTAGTCCTTATCTTCAAGATTTCAGGACGAGGTATTATGGATCCAGATGCTCCCAGACCCCTAGATACTCTTACTTTAGTGCCATCTTCAAGATATCTAGATCCGACCTTACATGGCTTCCTGCATAACTAAACATTACACATTACTTCTGAGAAATAAGTATAAAACAAATTAAAGAATACCAAGGATTGCTATATAAGATTCCAAAAATAATTCCGCACCCTGTCACTGGGTCAACAACTTGAACATTCGATACGTGCAGTGGTGCTTCAACAGTAAATATTCCACCTTCATGACCTTGCCCTTGTTTGATATGCTTTTTTACCTGGAAAAATATGTAAAAAACAAATTGGAAAATAAGTGGTAAAACTATGCCAAATACATATTTTGTTATGGCACAAAATTACACAATCCATGCAAATATTGGGGTTTGGGTACTTCATAAAAAATATATATTATTGGAGATGTGAAAAAATAGTTATAATATAGGCGCATAAGAAAACAAATTGACCATCAAGAACAAAAAATCCTATTAATTGATGAAAACATAATGTTAAAAATTCAGGCATGTCATAACATATGTACTTAACAAAGAATCATGCCACCAGGTTCTTGGCTGCATAGTATAATTCCGACCTTTAATGCACAAGATCCTAAATTTGAAACACAAAACGATTACCATGGGACATTCGGATACATTTTCCTTAACGTGATACATTATACAAGCAAAGAAGGATTGGACAGGTGACATAAGAGAGGTTTTTTTGAAATAAAAGAAAGAAAAAGATTCACTGAACCCACAACTTGTTTGATTTGCTTTAATCTTGAAAACTATTGCATATTCACAAAATACTGCATTAAAAAATTTGGAATGTAATTTGAATATATTTATTTATGTATATATTATAAATAATGGAGAAACCTCATGTTCATAGGAGTAAATAGTGACTAAAAGCACTTGGTTAGTCGCATAAACTATGAGGGGAATAGTGGGACAGTTCAAAGCTCCAAAGAACAGAAGGTTAGAGCATCATAAAAAGAAGATTACTAGTCCGTAAGATAAGGAAAGATGTATCTTTTACTTTTAAAAATAGTGAAATAATCCAAAAACTGAATTTAATCTTACAAATACCATTTGCTGCTTGAACAGAATAACAGCTAAAAAACTAGTGTATTTTGTAAAGACACACTTATTCGACTTAACCATCGTACTACATTTTTATGCGAATTCCCTATAATATTGCTTAGCACATCATATCGATCACTTTTGCTTTCTTTATCTTGTTTCATCCTGAACAAATGAGGACATGCACTCACCACACAGGCAATACAATAACGAATCAAGGTCCCCCCATGTTCTTGCCCAAAGATGAGACCCTCGAGTGAGAGAAAAGAGTGACACAAAGTGGATCCAACAGCATTTATTGTTGCCCGTAAAACTATTTCGGGCAATATTAAATTAGCAGTAAATGATATACAATCCACTTCATGTGTCTATTTCCCATTTGAGCCCCTTCAGTTCGGGTAAGAGCATGATGGAATCTTTTTCCTACATTAACATACACTAGAAATGGGGCTATTGAAACCTACTAGAACAACATAATTTTTTCAAAAATGCTATTCCCATGTCATAAACCAAACAATATTCCGTTTTAAGTAGGCGGAACCCTTATGTTTTGGCTCTTCTCCACATTCTTACCGGGAGATCATAAAATTTGCCTATGATTTTCTCAACTGAGATTTCGATCTAGTTTAAATAAATTGAACAATGTGCTAAAAAGCAGTCAAGAGTTTCTAACCAAATTCTTGCCGTCGACGATGACGCGATTCTGCGATCGAATTACGCGCTTAATAACACCCGTCTCTCCTCTGTCTTTCCCCCTTGTTATCATCACCTGAACAATTACGCCGAGACAAGAGAAAAATGGAAAATGAAAACAATAAAAACCATAAAAATAATGGGAAACAAATCATGGAACAGATAAAACAGAAGACGAAAATAGACAAAGCCAAGAGTTAAAAAAAATGATCTCAGATTGTCTTTCTTACATTATCTCCTCTGAGGATTTTCCAATGCCTAATGAGTTTCTGAGCCGCTTTCCAACCCATTTCGATCTGACCCCTTTCAAACAGCAAAAGGCAACAGCCGAAAATGAAATCACTTTCACCAGCAGATTAGGAAAACGGCGTCGATGAGACTCAATTGGAATTGGGTATAGGAATTTTACCTTAAGACTCAAGCCTGAAGTGCTGGGATTCGGTCGCTCGATGTCAGTCCTCGAGCTTTCGTTTTGTTATCTTTCTATGCAATAGGGTCGTTTTCCTTTCCCTCTGAACTTCAGGCAATAGGGTTTATGTCTTCTGAGTTTTGAGACCTTATAGCCTAAGGCCCTAAATCCTCACGAGTCTCATGGTCCTGTGGACAGGCGTTACTCAGGTCTCTGGATCTGCAAGTTCACCGGACCATTTTATTTGGGATAAATACGAGTATCCCACACTTACGAATATAATTTCATTAGATAAAATGTGAAACTTTAATACTTTTTTGAATTATGCTTTATTTTATTCAAAGTAAAATTAGAAAATTAATGGATAATGTCATCTCACCGTAATAAAATAAAAATGAGATGAGATTATAATATGTAGAAATATTAAAAATACAATGTTTCATTTAAGACCTATGTAAGTCCACCAACTAAAATATTTTTAACAATCTTCCACTCGGACCACATAAGTTACTGGAAAACTATAGTAAACTTTATGAACTCAAACTATCATTCTTAAATTTTATGAATGTCATCTCAAAATAATCTAATTCATTGAATAATATCAATATAGGATTATGGCAGTAATTGTCACATTTATCGTGATAAAACCTATCCATGGTCACAAATATTAACATCATTGACAACATAGATCAAGAATGGATGTATAGCATGGAAATTCATGTGATGTGATTCTTTATCTTAGCAATCATATTAGATTAAGAAAAATTAGATTTAGACTTCCTAAATGAAACCCTCTTTATACCTTAAATTGAAACCTATCAATTAGGCCCATTTTTGGAGTACCGAAAACCACTACAAGCCAAGGCTTCTTGAAGAAATTTCTTTTCCCTCCCAAGGCCAAGTCTATGGTTGAAACCCACTCAAGTGCTAGCCTCCAATAGTCACTTGATGGGAATAAAAAAGACTACCCAAACCTTAGCTCATCCACTCAACAAGTCTTGGTAGCAAGGGACAGCAGCTGTGTAGCCCCATTTTCCTCCATCTTTTGGCTGCCAACCTCTCATCAAGGGTCACTCAGCCACCCCTTGTCAACCCTATCTCATGTATATCACACCTTCCTCATTCCTCATTTCATATTGTACATCTTTCCTCACTTTTTTAGAGAGAAATCGATAGAGAGCTTTAGGTAGAGTTTTTGCCAGTTTTTGTCTTGCACTTTTCAGCCATTTGTAAGTCAATTTTCATGACACTATCCTCATATATTTTATTCCTTTGTGAGTCTAGTTTACGTTGATATATGTTGGATAATTTTTCATGGAGTTTTGATTGGTAAAAGCTATTTGAACATGCAAAGGTCTTACTGGGCTACAATTTTGATTCTTGTGTGAAACTTTGATGTTTTGATGAAGCTTTTTGTGAAATATGGGTAGATCTTGCTATGCTGAAGTGTTAACATGTGTATATTCAAGTTAGGCTTGGATTCATAGCATATTAATATTTTTGTAAAATTATTTTGCATGATTTTGAAAATTTAGAAACTAGAAGGTTCAAAATTTCTATTTTGGTGAAGTTATGGTGTTTGGGTTTAGAAACTTGATCTAACAGCTTTGATCTTCACATATGATGTTTTTAAGGCTTTGATCTATGTGTTAAAAGTTTATTTTTAGAAAATATTGGTTTAAATTTTTGATGGAATGATTTTATAGATGCAAGAGTTTGTTTAGGACTTAATCTAAAGGCTTTCGGGTTTGTATTGTGTTTTGTTGAAGCTTTTGCCATGTAATGCTAGATTTAGATCAAGTTTAAACTTGAATGTGAGGTATCTGACTTTATTTATTGAAGTTTTATTATATAATAATCAAGGATCTAGTGTTTTTATTTCAAGTCAAAAGCATGCTATACAAGGTTTTGGTGTTTTAGTGCAAGCCAATTTCTCTATGAAGTATTTTGTAATTTTGGATGTTTAATCAAGCATGCCATCACTCATATTTGAGTGATGAACATGTTAGGAGTGTAATTATGGACTTTTGGAGTCATGGAGTTGTTTTGGACGTCTTAGACCAAGAAGATTATGAGTTGGTCTTTTTTCACCGAAACTTGTGTTTTAACATTTTTGTTGATGTAGTGTGTTGACGCATATCTTCATCAACAGGTCGGAAGAGGAGAAGGATTGTCCCCCCGACGTGCTGAGGCTGACGTGGGCTCAATGGTACTGGGCTTGGACAAGGTGGTGTAAGCCCCCACTTGGTCCGATGCGGCTGTACGGAGTCCATGCATATGGTCATAATGGTGTATAATAGATGACTGCTAAAAAAGTAGAGAGAAGTAAACACATGGATTTATGTGGTTTGGCATTAGGCCTACATCTACCGGGGTTTGAGAGGGGCGAATCCACTATATAAGCTTAATTTATAGTCTCTCAGGGTCTCTCATCCTTACCGTATAGCAGATTTACAACTCATTTTTCTCGATTTGGACACTATCACTAGATGCCGTGTCTGGAGGTTAAAGAAGCCTTCCCGCGAAATCTCTCCGAAGTCTGGTCAAGAGTCTACCCCAAGAAGTCCCTTCGTAGCTCCCAGAAGAAGTCCTCCAAGTTGTCCATCCCCTCCCCTTTTTATCTCTTCCTCTCCCCCCTCTTTATGTCATATCAACTTACCTCACGTCTTTTCCCGCATCCCCTGCCTTCCTGACATTACTTTCTGCCCTCCCTTTCCCTTTTCCGTACTCCCTCATTTCTCCCTATTTCGTCCTCTAGTGAAGCCCCCTTGTTGGGCGTGGGCTTTGAGTGCCCCCATGGGCTTGGGACAAAAAATCACCCCTAACATAGTGAGTTGGAGAGTTTTATACAATGTGTGTGTTGATGGTTTAGCATGATTTCCTATAAGGTGACTTTTTAATGTTTAAAAAATCGGTTTAAGTATGTTAGTTTGATGATTTGCTAAATTACAATAAAAATCAAGTTTTTATCTATAATGTGAATCGGGCAAGGAGTAGTTCTCTTAGTTGTGTATTGTTTTTATGAAATGTGCATGTTGATGTCTTAGCATGATTTTAGACCTATAATGTGATTTTTGAATGTTTCAAAAATTGGTTTAAGCATTTTAGTTTGATGAATTTTCAATTTGCAACAAAAATCAAGTTTTTTGCCTATAATGTGAATCAACCTAAGAATATTTATCTTAGTTGTGTATTATTTTAAATTTTTCTGATTTGAAATTTTATTTTAAGACAAAATTCATATGAGGAAGGTAGATTTTGATAACTTTGGACCTGTTATGCAAAATCATTATTTTATGGGTAAATTTGTAAGTCCCTACAAGTAGAGGGGTAAATTCACAATTTAGCCATAAGTCTATAATTTTTATGTTTTTAAAAGTATGTGAGATATTCTAACTTTTAGAAATATCTCATTTCAATTCACGAGCTTTATGCTCATTTAACATTACGCACAATTATTGTAAGTTAGCCTCTAACTTACTTTGGTGTATTTATATATGTAAAGTGGTAAGATTATTATTGTCATATTCTTGTCACTTATGTTCATTATAAAATGTTATAATATTCAATGCCATTTCATTTATTGCAAGAATATGCTTATATTTTACATGCTATGTTATGCCATATCATCTATCACATGTTCATTTTGTTCCATGCCATGCCAAGTCACATGAATAGAGTATGACATGAAATAAATATTTTCAATTCATTTGGAGTATTTTATTTTTATTACAATCCCAAGTACTAGGATGTGGAGTTATCCTGGTGGAACTCCATTATTCACATTTGAATGTTTAAATTGGTGTGGAATTCCCCAAGTTGATAAAATACCATCAACAGGTTTCGAATAGGACCTAAGTAACTAGTTGCCAAAGTGAAATCAAGCATCCAATGCCAATGGTGCCAACCTCATTTTTATTAGTTTTTAAATTAGTTTAGTCATCATGACATTCTCATAGATGACGCATATGCCTGTGATGTGGTACCGACAAGAGCATATGGGGACTATCGTTCACGTTTAATCAAACATTTATATGCTAAACAAGTTTTCAAATTCATATCACGTTCATGTCAAGTTCAGTTCAGTTTAGTCAAGTCATATATGTCCATGTTCAGTCACGTTTTTCTCAATTAAGCACATGCCACACTAGTTGCAAAGTCATGTCATGCATATTCATGTCCTGATGCATCTATGCCATTTTACTATCATGTATGCATATGTATATTATTGGTAGCTTAGTAACTTACTTTATAAACAAATCTTATTTTATAGTCCTAACTACCATTCCCCCTAGAATGGTAGGTGATGTGTCAAGATCTAGAGATCTTGTGCATGGAATACTAGATGAGGTTAAGTAGTCCACAACGAGACATTAAGGAACTGATAACTATGGTTATCCACTTTTTGGACGCGATTTTGGAGTTATAATCTAGTTGCATGAGCAGCTCAGCAATTTAGTACATTAGATTTTTATTTCCAGACTGTATTTATGGAATGTTGTCTTTTAGTATTCTTTATGTTATATACCCGTTGGATAAGTGTTGTAACCTTTTGGATATTTGTTTATCATGTGAAATTATAAAGTATGTCAATGTTTTTGGGATATGGTACTTATGGTACATTGTATTGCTCAAGGAAAAAAAATTTAATCCACAGCGAATATTGCATATTGTTGGATGCATGCTAGATGCATTGCATACTTAATTGTCATAACATTGTGTTGCATGTCTCGGTACTTCAAGTTCCATCAAATCTCAAGGGGAACTCGGGAACATCACAATCTTGGAAAACACTTTACACTACAAGGCTTGGCCCTAAATTACAGCTCTGCTTACCATCTACAATAGTACAGGTAGATAGAAGCTCTCAACAAATGTTTAGAAGGCTACTTACAGTGCTATGCAGGCACAAACCAAGGAAGTGGTCTCAATGGTTAGCTTTAGTTGAATGATGGTATAATAACATGTTGCGCCTAAACTTTGACTCAAACTAGTGAACAACAAATTTCGGATAGTTTTATCTACAAATATACAAGTGTTGTAGTACCTAACAGGGTCGAATCCACATGAATTGACTTATATGATAAGGAAAATAAACTCAAACAATGAAAAGAAATTACTAAAAGGAATGTGCAACCAAATATGAGAGAAAATTACTGAGATGAAGATTTTTAAAGTTACAGGATAAAATTAAAATGATAAAATAAATTGTGATATGGACAACGTCTAAGATTTTGAGGATCCGTCTAATAATTTAGAATATTATTTCTGATCGATTTATTTCAATTAAACTAGAATAATAATTCTGTTTAATTGGAAGTTAAAGGTCTAGAAAAATAGTCACTAATGATTTAAGCATGAATAATTGATGATTATAACATTTACAAACTCATTTAAATATCACGGGAATTTTTTCAAGCATTTAATGTATTCGAAAATTACAATGAATCAAAATAAATTTATAAATAATCAAAATATCAAATAATAAAACCATTCAATTGATCAAACTCATAATATAAATTCTAATGTTGATTCGAAAACAATGTCTAAACCATTAGACTTCATCTCTAACCTTAGTACGAAAATTTAGTCAACCATGTTCATCACAAGAGTTATGTAAATTAAATAAATATTCTCCACGATAAAATTAAGATGAAACACGAAATTTAACACAAGAAAAATAACCCTCCAAAGAGAATGGAGAGAAAATAGAGCCCAAAAGAACTTCCCTCACTGAAGTACAGTCTGTTCCGTTTCCGTCAAAGCCAGTCAAAACTCCAGACCTCTCTCTCACCAACACTTTCTTGCCGCTCATCTCTCTCCAGTTGTTTCCGTTCCCCAACTCTATTTTTCCTCTCACAAAGAAAATAAACCAGAAGCCCTACTCTGCCCCTATCTAGTTCTCTCTGTAAATCACTTCCATCCATGCGTCACTTCCTCTTGCAGTCCAGAAGCCTACATTGCTCAAGCTCCAGACCAAAGCTTTCCCCCTTCTCGCCCAGTCTTTACATTCCATCTTCTCTCACCAAAGCCAGTTCGCTTTTTGAAAAACCCCCATTCCTTGGCTTTCTTTGCCAAACTAAAAAAAATCCCTCTACCCCATCTTTTCCTTTCTCCTAACCTTTTGTCTAAAACTTTTCTCCCACGTTTCGTAAGTCCCTTCTTGCCTGCCCCTTTCATGTAAGCCTTTTCTTTTTCCTTTTTTTTTTTGCCCCATTCTTTCTGCCTCCACCCTCGTGTTTCCCTTTTCAATGGACGTCTAAGAAGTCTCAACTTCCGACGAAAAAGTCTTTTTTTCTTTTCCCTATTGCATTTGGCATCCCCAGACCAAGAAGGTAAGCTCCTGTTCTCAAGTGCTTTCCCCAATAGCTCTCCTCTCTCTCTCTCTCTCTCTCTCTCTCTCTCTTTCTTTTTGTAAGTCTATATGAAAACTCTCAAAAAAGCCCCTACCTTTTTCTCTACTGAAATCCCCCTTCCAACTCCTTTTTCTCCAAATGAAATGTAGCGTGCCTCTCTCTACATTATAGCCCAGAAAAGTCCTTCAGTGTTGCATTTCTTCATTCAGTTCCGGTTAAACATAAAAATGGCAAAGGAAGGAGGTTTGACAACCCCATGTGCATGTGCATTAACAGTTGCCGAAGTGGTCTTCTGTAATTAGACTTGCGTGTTGCATTTGACCCAAAACCAAAGGACCCTCTGGTGCTTTGCCTTTCGTTCTTAGCTGGTGAAACAAAGTCCTACTTTTGTTTCTTTTGGAAACTGACCCCACTGTTGCTACTGTCCATCCATAAGGAAAACAAAAGCTTTTGTTTACTTGTGTTGTGTCCAAAAGAAAAGAATGAAATCTGCCGGGTCCCATGTGTTTCCCACTCAATGTGCTTCTTCTTTCTAGTTTGACGAGTGTAGCCTCTTGGTTTGCATGTGGTTCCACTCAACAATGTTTGTCCCAACGAGCATCTTATTTATTTAGAAACCTAAAAATAACACAGTATAAAACCGAAATAAATTGAAAGGAAAAAAATATCATAAATGTGTTGTGCATGTAAGGGAATGTTGTCCAATTAAATCACTGGTTATAAAAGTAAATATAAACTATGATATTAATTGATTTAAATCATAACTCAGATTTATGCCTATTAACCATTTTTTCATCTAAAATTAATAATAATGTTATGAAATAATTAAAATACATTAATTTTAAATATATAAAATATGCAATATTTTAACTCAATCACAATACCTACCACACTTCAACTAAGCTCACTTCATTTGAGGCCTTATATGGATATCCTCCATCCAAAGTTTTGACCTACGTTCTTGGAACCTCGGCAAATGAACCACTAGACCAACTTCTTAAGTCTAGAGAATAGATTTTACAGGTGCTAAAAGAAAATTTGGAAGGGGCTCAAAATAGAATGTAAATTTATGTTGATAAGAAATGCACCAAGAGACATTTTGAGGTGGGGGACTGGGTTTACCTCTGCTAGCAGCTATATAGGTAGAAATCACTTGTTTGCTACCCCAATTTGAAGTCGCCCCTCCAATTTTATAGGCCTTTCCAGGTCACTTAGCGCATTGGGGAAGTTGCTTACTAGTTGAATATTCCATTTTCTTCAAAAACCCACTCGACCTTTCATGGCTCTTGCCTCAAAAAGAAATTAGGGCCATAGATCCAACCCCTCTCAACTCTCCCACCAATTGATTACAGTGGAGAACTACTTCCAGAACCTGAATCCATAATAGATTGCCTTTTGAAATGCTAGGGGGATCGGCTAGTGACCGAAGTCTTGATCAAGTGGAGTGGAGCTACAGCGAAAGACAACAATTGGGAGCTGTTGTGGAAGCTCTGACAACTTTATCCCCACCTTGTGGGCAAGGTGCTCTAAGGGGTAGAGATTGTCAAGAATCCTAACTAAAGTGGTGATTGGCGCACATGGAGAAGTGAAGAAGAAGAAGAGAAGGGTTGTCTTAACATTGGAACAATGCTATTTGAGGAAGTAAAGAAAAGATGCATATGTGTTGTGATGTAACTAGGTGATTTTACATTCATTTTATAATTTCTTTCTTTCAGTTACAAGTTTTTATTATGTGTATGTGCTCTGGGTGTGTGGGGGTATAAGAAGAAAGGAGAAAGGTAGTAGAGAGTATCTTTGAACTTGTAATTCAGTAAATATTTTGGACGAAGAGTGCCTCAACCTATCCATTGTTATCTTCAAGCACAATGATGAATATATGATATTTCCTATTGATTTCCTTCATGCCCATTTCCATTTATTTTTCCTATTTTTTGTAGCTCTCCAGCAAGTTCTAAATATGCACTTCACATGACAATCTAGGTGGTGTCGTTAGGCTTGGGCAATAGTGATAGTGGCACAAGGCAGCTGTGAAACCAACAGGGAGATGAAGAATTGCATAGGAGAGAGAATAAGACTAAATGGAAAGTGAAAAAAGCTTACTGACAACGGGTAGTGGTGGCGTGGCATAGTGACAAGAGTTAGACAGTGTGAAGAGGTGAACGAAATTAGAGGAGAAAGAAAGGGTATAAGGGGGCTGTGGATGGAGAAGGAGAATAGGAACATGGTTTAATGCAATTGATTAGCCCTCGTTTATTTTCCTATCTTTTAAGTGGGCTGCAATTAAATGGGTTTTTGAGCTGGGTCATGACACATGCTCTTAGAGATAAATAACGTAATCTTCCCTACCTATTTCATCTCCTTAGTAGTACTTCCTGTTAAGGTTGTTTAGGTATTCATGTATTAGTAAAATAAAACTTAGTAATGGTTTGGTAATCTGCATTCGCATCTTGCACTATGACAAATGTGACCAGCTCACCTCTCTCACTATTTGTTATAGGAATTTCAATTCGTTTCTTTTCAAATACATATCCCTGGGTTGTGTACACCCACTACCTTAAACATCCTTAATGACTTTAACATTCTCCGTCTCAGTTATGGTATTACCTAAACTGCAATAAAATTTGAAACCCTTTGATCTCTTTGAGTATCCAACAAAAGTAGCAGCTAATTGTTATTGAGTCCAGTTTTCTATATTTAGACCTATAGGGCCTAGCCTCAACTAGAGAACCTAGATATGAAAATGCTTAATACAAAGCATTTTTCTAATCCATTAACTTATATAGGGTTTTAGCTACTACTTTATAGGTGCTTGATTAAGGATGTAAATCATGACCTTTATGGTCTCTCCCCATAGTGACTCTAGTAATGAAGAATGACTTATCATACTCCTAACCACGTCCTTTAAAATTTGATTTTGTCTCTCAATTACACCATTTTGGTGTGGAGTTCCTAGCATGGTGTATTGAGGAACGATAACACATTCTTCTAAATATCTCGCAAATGGCTTAGAACGTTGTACACCTAATTCGTCATATATATCGATCATGATATTCACCACTATGATCAAATCTAATGGCCTTAATTTTCTTATCAAGCTGATTTTCAATATTAGTTTTATAAGCCTTAATTAAAACGTCAAATACATGTGATTTAAGATTAAATATAGATATCCAAGACAAGAATAATAATCTGTACAAGTGATTTTCATGGTCTAGAGGAAGGAAAATGGATTTAAGGTCTACATTGGTTGATCAACATAAGTTTATCCAGCATTCCATGTATTTCCTCTATCACCAATGCCTCTATCATTTGCTTTCATGTTCTCCACAGAGGGAGACAATCTTTATATGATGACTGAGAGAGACTAGACTTCTCTTACTGCAAGTTGACGTGGATGATACACTATCTACACGGCTTTCATTGTAGAATTTAATTTATAAAATTCAAATTTTTAAACTTTTCTTTCAAATAAATCATGTCATGTCAACAGTATGGAAGGTCTAACCTCGACACCAATTTATAAATATAACTTTTCATTGAGCTAACAAATAGTGTTAGAGTGATAGAGGCTTATGGATAAGCATTTTAATTTGAAGGTCCTTTCTTTAACCATTAATCTGGCCCTTTTCTTGGCTAATAATCTGCCTACGTGAAGGTTCCTCCTACTTTAGTGGATTGTATCCCAAGTCAGATTTTGGCCCACTTCGCTATAATTTATGTCTTATATTATATCATATATAAGATATGTTTTGCAACGATCTACTAAAATATGACAACATGTTAGTAATTTGACTTTTTTTTTTTGACATAGACTTCAATTCAATTCATGAATGAAGGAAGTTACAGTTGTGACCAATAAGTCTGGATAAAAACCCCGATTACAAGCTAACTACTCATCGGTTATAAGCTCTCATGCACACAACTTTCATTGTGTTGGACACTGTCTAAAAAACTTCAAGAAAACTCTCTAATGACATAGCCTTTTTTGAGATGCGAGACTCTGTAAAAACAGAGATATCCATTTCGACTTGTCAGTGAGAAACAAAAACATTTCACATTTCACATTTCACCCCACCCTCCAAAGGAGGAGGGGATTTTCCACCCTCATCCTCCAAAGAGGGATAGGGCCTCACTACCCTCCTCCTCCAAAAGAGGAAAGAGAATTGTCTATTTCAAAAAAATCTTATTAACCTAACAGAAAAAGCAAAAATTAAAACACCAAACAACCCTAACTGAAAAGCAACAAACAAACATTGTGCTCTCCACTATCTGCTCACGCCATATGCCCAACCACAATCTGCTCTGGTACTCTACGGACCACTCCACCCCGAAGCTCACGTAGGTCACTCAGAAGCCCCTGCCCCATGAATTCCTCATCCCAGAAATATTCTCACCGAGCATCCCATCTCTTCTCAGTCTGTGTAACCAGCTTCATCGCCGTCAGCCTCTTCCAATACCGATAAGCCGTGGACATAATTTCCCAAGGCTAAAACCAGATCCAATAACCTCCACTATGGGCGGCAAAGACTAAAACTAGAGACAAAACCAGCCTCTATTCTTATAAACCACCAAACACAGAGCCATCGAGAAGCTTATTGCAGACAACCAAAGCCAAAAAACAGGGCTAACAGATCTAACAACCAAACAAAAAAAAGAATAAAACTAAGAAGCCGTCTAACCACTGCGACACCCGATTTCCGGCCACCATCCATGGGAGTGTCCGCCATGAGTTGCGACCGGGCTCCTCCCCAGAAACAACTTTAACCCCTCCATGCAGCTCAACATACAACCCGAAACAACACCTCTATTTTCCATGGATAAAATAGAGCTCCTTTACCTCGTGAGAAGCACCCCAAACCATCATGCCAAAACCATCATCTCTAGGAGCAAGACACCCTAACCAACTCATACCGTAACCCTCTGAGATGTCCCCACAGAAGACTATACCAAAACAGTCAGGAACATCGGCCAAACGAAACTGAGATCCTGCACCCCCAAAATGAAATGACTCTCCATCCATCTGGGTGAAATAATAAAGTAGAGGCCTCGGGACATAGCCTCTGGTGGTGGCCTTTCAATCACCAAAATCGCAGCCAAAAGAGTTCTTATTATCAGAAGAGAAAATGGCTCATCTCTAAACAAAACGAAAAAACTGGAAAAAAAGGTTGGGGGAGGGAGGAGCCTCCCTCGGACGGTTTCCTATTCTTTTACCTAGAGAGCTTCTCTCACTAGAAGGGATATAAATTGTTCCCTGACTCGTGTTCTAACTATAGTAATTTGACTTCTTAGAGTTTAAGCAAAAGTCTCTCAAGATCTATAAAATTTAGATATTCAAGTTCATCCTTCACCCTCATCTAAGTAAAGAAGAAAGAATAATAGAAACATAATGAAAAAAAACCAAATTTATGAATGCAATTTTCGAAGGAACAATGTCTTCACGGAGATTAATTTGCCATTAATACTTTTGTTTTCTCGTTTAATAAAATGAGCTACACATCGTTAATTATAAGAAAGAATGACAATGTTAACTGCTGCATATTTTCGTATAGGAAATGATAATTCTACCGAAAAACCCTACCGAAGATTTGTACCCATTTTTTTTTTTTAACTTAATGGTTAAGGAAATATATTTTAATGAGTTCATATTTTTGTTAAAAAAAATATAAGGAGGTTTAAAAATTGTTTGAAAATAAAATTTACACTATGGTAGAAATCCTCGGTGGGATTTCTCAGTGAACGTAACAAGGTCCTTTTCGAATTTACAAATCTATCAGTTATTTTATATAAAATTGTAATAAAAAAAATTGTAAAATTATCATTTTCCATTACCGTTTTAAACAAAACGTATTATTCTTGTACCCAAAAAAGTAAATTAAATGTAACAAGTAGTGTTGTTTTTATTCCATTTTACACATCAAAACATTAATAGGACTGGCAATGAGTAAAAGAGGTTTTCCACATATTTATTACATGCAATACATATATCTTCCTCAATTCCTCTTGCTGCAGCCTTATAACTTGACGACCTTGTTTGCTCAGACGATTGGGGTTCCAATTTTTGCTGCAAAAATTGAGACAAATTAATACAATAAAAAAGCCTCATGCTCTTTAAAATAAAATAAAGTACTTCTACCAACAAGCCGGCGTGAAGAATGATAAAATTCGATTTATAAAAAATTTAATTATTAAAATTTTCTTGCCAGTAGAATATTAAAAAAATAAAATAAAATAAAATAATTACCAGCATTCTCTTTAGCAGTACATTCACCGTCGCATTTGATTTCACAGAAGGTGTTGCCATCGCCATCCTTCACGCAACCTTTCTGGCAGGTATTGAAGCATGACCCGTACAAGTCCTCCGTGGCCTCAACCTCATGATTGAGGCTGAATGCTGCAATGACGACAATGCACATGAGAAACACTGCAACGAACTTGTTGGCCATAATGTCTCTTTGCTTGATGCTTGTGTTTATGTGGCTGTTTTGCTTCTTCCTCTTTCGTTGCTCGGTGGGGGAGGATACAAGGTGGAGAGGGTATTTATATAAGAGACATCCAAGGTTGTTTTTGTTTCTGGGTGCTACCTAGATCTACGGAAACGTTTGTGGTTCAAACAGGTTTCTCCTTCAAACTTGGGCTCCGGAACCATTCAATTTTTCCCAATTTCAGGGCTTTGCTCCTAAACTAATGGGAAAAACAGCTCTTTGCATTTTGCATCATTGTTTAAATAGACTACCCACCAAAAACAGTAAAACAACTGGGGTTCCCCTTCCATTCCGTACTGCACACACTTGCAAACTGAAATTGCAATACCACGTCCAATGACACATCAATCTAATCTTTTTTTTTTCCTCTTTTATTAAAAAATAGACATTTTTTGAATTTACAAAGAATTATTAAATGTTATTTAAACAACACTACAAATAAACATGTTCTCTTTCAAATGTTGGAATTATATACTACTATGCCGCTCCATCACGTGTTTCCTCTAGATCTCTTCTCCGTACTTGTGAAGTTGATGTGGGGGTATTCCACTTGTTCTAAGTTTCCATGAGGTTCCAGCTGCTCTCTGTATTCTTCCTCTGAATTGTCCCCTACTTTTCTTTCCTAGGCTGATGTATATAAGCCATACAATATAGTGGTATTAATATTAACAGATATTCAAGGGACATTTATTTTTATCTTGGCTCACATTTGTATGGGGACTTCAAGAAATTCTTAAAATTTTACAATGACAGAATTTTGGTGTTATGGTACTATTGGTGGTGTTCGTGGTGGTGATGGTGGTAGCGTGGAGAAAAATAGTGATGGTATTGGCATGATGATTGTAAAGTTTGTATGTGACATCTCCCGCATTAAACTTGAATTCTTGAAAATTCCGAATTAAAAGGTTCAAGGAAGATTGAAATTACTATCTTGTTAACCGATTCAAAGAAATTCGCCACAAGAAATTTACTAAATTACGGATTAGCTTTTTGCCTTATTTTTTTGGGCAAAGTAAAATAATTAATGCAAGGAGAAATAATTAGCTTTTCCCTATTGTCTTTTTGTTTTAACTGGTTCCATTTTCACTTGTTCGATGAAGGCAGGGCTTTCGGAATCTCATGGAAGAGGAGAGGAGTCCAATTCTGCTATTACCGATCTTTTCACCATCCCTGATGGTACAAGGATAGCAATGGCCATTCAAAGGCAAGTCATTAGGAAAACTCTTCTTTCAAGCAAATTTGCATAGCAAAACGCACCAATAGACAGCTGTACCGTTTGATGAAACGGTGTGAAGTGAATGCGTTTTGGACCGGAATGAAATTTAAGTGGAATAAGGATAAGGAAAAACGCACCGTTTCGTCCTGTTCTCCTCCATTCAGGTTCCTTCTCTCTCTTTCTCTCTCTGCTCAATTCTCCTGCAAATCGCGCTACAAAGTGAAAGCTCTTCAACTTATAGGTATCTCTCTCTCTCTGCTTCTCTTTACTTTTTCTATTTTTTGCTTCATCTGTTTCTTGAAATAGAAACGAGATTTTAAATCTGGGTATACCCTTTTCTTTTGAAATTTCCATGATTTTAAATCTGGAAATAAAAAACCCATGCCAAGCTCGAAATCTGTTTTCCATAATTTCCTTTAATTGTTCAAAATTGAGCCCAAGAAGGCTGTTCAATTTCGGCGTCAAGGGTGAAGTATGTAAAAAACCCAAAAACAGATCATGAATTTGGCCTTCGTAAAAGATATCTCAACAAATGCAAAATCTAGGGTGTAACCCGTCCGGTCTTAGACAAAATTTAAGACCGAATAGGTATATACTGGTTTTGTATGTTCCATAACCGATTATGTACCCGTTATCCTCTTAAATCGGTACTCCAATTTTATCCATTTTCGATCTGATTTTTTCATTTTAATAAAGTATATTATATATATTATAATTGATTATAGACTATAGTGATTATATTATAATATATTATAACATATAGTGATGTAGTATTAGTATAACTATTAATATGCCCTATATAATATTAGTATAACTATTAATATAATAAATTATAGTAATATAAGACTTTAAAATTTAATATTATATTAATTAGTAATTTATCATATAATAAAAAAATATTTTATATATAATTATATATTACATATAAATTATATATAATATAAAGAATTAAAAAATATATATGAATCCTACAAGAAATACGGTCTTTTCCCAATGGGGAGATTCATGCCAAAAAGCTGACTTTCTGTGGGAAAAATCATATTTCCACAAATTGTTGTTGTGGGCAGCTCATGACGTAAAACTTGCCGCAAAAAATATTATCGCCCACAAATGGTTTAATTCGTGACCAATACTTATGTTTTCTCACGACACATTTCGCGGCAAGAGTCAATGAAACTCATCGCTAAAGCATATCCATTTTCATTTATGCTCGTGGGAGTAGGAGCAATTACCACGAGAGGTACTGGTGGGTATTAGTATTACCCACTACAACATTTGTGGGAAAAAACTTCTCCCGGCAAAAAAAAAGTATTTGCCGTTAAGACAAAAGACTTCTCTTGGAAAAAAAAAAAAAGTATTTGGTTCACAGAAAATGTTAAAAGAATTCAAAAAAAAAAAAGTAATTGTAAAAGCAAAAAAAGATGAGGCTGAGCAAAAAATGAGCATAAAAAATTGTCTAATACAAGCTAAAAAATTATATACAAACCTCCAAGATTCAAATTGACAATAATAACACTTCCTAAAAAATAACTAGTTAATTCTACTAACATGTTTACAAGAAAAACCTTGCTGCCCATGTAATCCAATTCAACACAAATGTAGATATTTTATCTATCTAACACTTGAATTTAACACAATAAATAACATAACTGTATAATCATAAAACCAAATTCACGTATCACTGGACTGGTCTGCTAAATAACTGGAGATCTTCCTTTAATCCACAAGACTCAGTTCAAGCCAGCCAGTTCAAGTTAGATGGAAGGACTCTCGTCTAGGACTAAAGGTCTATAAAACAGAGGCTAGATAAGAGAAGGAAAATAGAAGACAAAATTGAGTGTATTGAGTCAAGTTTAGTAAATATAGAATTACAGGTGAGGGGATGAGAACCATGTTGCCTTGATTTGTATGACCATGATATATTGTTCAATAAATCATTCAAAAAGTGGAGCTTTAGACTTTCACAAAAGATCGCTTCATTTTTTAAATGCACATGCTCAAATTTACCAACTTGAAAACTCATAAATGCACAACTGTTCGAAAATACCACCATACACTCACACTTCAAGCAAAAGCAACCACACCTTTCATCAATTAAAACAAACCCAACCAGCCATGTATACTAGCCTAAACAGCCACATATAATAGCCCAAACAACCACACTCATAAAACCAACAGCCAAATGTCAATCCCAACAACCATGTGTCAACCCAACCAGTCACATAGTGACCCAAACAGCCACATATTAACCCTGGACAACCACACATTCCACCAGCTTGAACCATATAAGTTACAAGTTCAATCTCATTTACAATTTTAGGTTCAAAAACATCGGTAGGTAGATGAAATGTATTATCTACTCATTAGGTTCAAAAACTATATATTAGGACTATCTAAATATAGTATTAAAGGGAAAATGAATAATATTTTCATGTAAAAGATAATATAAATTACTACAAGTATGACCTCCTAAACCAAGGTAATGTATAGATAACTCACTTTCGCAGGCATTCATCATAAAATGCAAAAACCTGAGTAATCTGCCAAAAGGAAAAACAAAGAGATAAAAAAAATTATTAGCTCAAAGTATTACAGATACATCACTTTTTTTTAAACGAACATGTAGGTCCAAAAAAAATATTCATGCATACTAAACAAGGTGGTAAATTTGCAAACTACTCCCCAATCTGTCCCCCCCCCCCCCAAAAAAAAAGCCAAAACTGAGAGGCTAAATAGGGTCTTCAAAACAGAGGTTGAATAAGAGGAGGAATATAGAAGACTGAACTCAAAATTGAGAGTTACAAGGACTGAAATTCTGCTACTATAGTGCCTTGCAGTAATTCTAGTTCAATTCTTAAAGCATTTGTGGCTCGGAGTTTGAAATGGCTAGTAGTGAGAAGGGATGAGAATGACATGATCAGAGGGCTAGTTTGATGTGCAGCAACTAACTTAGGTGTTTAGGTGCTAGAATCTAATATAACTGGAGGAACCAGAGAAAAGGAAATCTTCAACAATAGATTTGATAAAGTACTTATCAAAATAAACAGAGTCTAAGCTACGGTCTAGGTATTATTTTAATAGAGTCTAAGCTAGTCTTTTATCCATCAAAATTCTCTTGGAGCCATAATTCTAGACCCTAGGTTCACAAATTCTTCCAACCCAAAGCATAATCTACAAAAACAGAGGATGTGCTTAAGATGGTATGGCCAATGGCCATATGTAACAGAGGTCTGTGAATGCAATGGAGCAAGAGTGGTTATATAAAAGAGTAGGGAGCAAACACTGCAAAAACAAAAAGAATAAAAGAATATTTTTTTTGTTGGGGGGGGGGGGGGGTAAGAAATCATAGGCAAAGACATGATTATCAAGAGGTAAAACCAAGAGCATGGCCTTATAAATTATGTATTATTTTTTTTCCCCTGTAATCATAGAACCATACACAAGAGTTATAATTAATCAATTCCAACACTTGTTTAAAACAGCGCTAGGTGAGAATTAATCCAGTCATAAATAAGATCCAAGTATCAATCAAAGGAATAGAATGTCATAGCATGTCCCAAAGAACAAGCACCCATGTGAGCAAGATACTTTTTTCTTTTTCTAGAGATAATACATATATTCATAGATATGTAAGCATGTTCATATCATTCCAAAAAAAAAAAACTGCTAGGAAAAAAAACTGCTATGAGAATTAAGCCATGAATTCGTGTAGCAGAATACAAATAGCAACAGGAAAAAGAATTGAATTAACATAAGAATCACGGTAAACGTTTCAATATCATTCAAAAATGGAGGAAATTGATCACCAAGCTTGGGAGAGTGGATTTCGAATGTTGGGACAGTGACTTCTTTGCAAATTTGGTATACTTTTATGTTGGGAAGTGGTGCAGTTATTTTGTTTCAAGAATCTAGATATTAGTAACATTGTGGTGATTGTTTCCATACTTGACCAAGCCATTTGTGCATTTTATTCCTTTGGTGTGCCTTTTGTGTGTTTTATTGATATAGGTAATATTTGATGTGTATTTAAAGGTTGAAAAAACCGCAATATGTTAAAATGACAAATGCACAGGGGGAAGTCAAATACCCAACCAAGGCTTTGTGCACATATAATTTGAGGTAATTAAAATCTGTTAGATTAGTATTGAAAGTTCCTTTAAAACTACATACTAGTAAAATCATTAGCCTTATATGGCTCAACCTTCTTTTCATGCTTTTAGTTGGTGGATTTTCATGCTTTATGCTTATGTTGCTTGTTGTTTGACAATTTTACTCATTGATTATTTATAGGTATCAAGATGAAAACATTATTTATGCTTGTCTATGATTTTGCTTATGTGGCACTGATGTTACATGTGCTAATGTGTTAATATAGAAGCCAATATGACAAAAGGGAGAATTTAAAAACTGTTGAAGGCTGGAGCCAATGTTGTTCTGACTACAAAATGGATTGATGACATGGCACTCAAGGCAAGTTTGTAGATCGATGCTTCTTATGTCGCTTTGCTCGGTTTGGAATGAGATTTTGTTTTTGTGTTGATTTTTGATACATCGGTAACAAATTTGATTAATTGGGAAATTAGACTACATCACGAATAACTTAATCATGTAGCTTTTAAGAATTTATACTCTATATTTAATGGTTGCGTAGAGGCTTTTGTGTAATGATTGTTTGTTGAAGTATGTTGCTGCAGTTTTCTAGATTGATTTTTCATTACCTTTTGCAAATATTATTCTTTGTGAAGTCTGCTGAGATTGAAAATTTGTGTTTTTTTGTATAAGCTACTCTGTTAGTTGGAATTGTCGTGCTTTTGTATGTACAATAGCACAATGAACAGTAACATCTATGCAATTGAATCAACATACAAAAGGTTCTATAGGTGTAATTCCTAGTTTGGGAATCAATCTGTTAGATTATGGTACTATAGTTGGCACAATCTGAATTTATAAAGACTATGGTACTGTACAATATGAATGTGTATTGAATTTTCCATCTATCCTATTTAGTGTATTTTTTATTTATTTTGTAATGGACCATTTCCGGCTAGCAAAATTCGGCGAAAATGTTTATACGGATGATAAGACTATTTGCGTCAATAATGTCTAGTCGGAAATACAACTTTCCGACACTCCATATCACAACAAATAAGTATTTGCAGCTGAAAAAATTACTGGGAAAAAGTCCTCCCGGTGACGATTAACTCTGGTTAAACATTTCTTTGCTGCGATATTCCGATATTTCCCGGCGAACATTTTCAACGGAAAAACTCTATTTTTCTGACTATTCCACAATTTCATTGGAAATAGGCATTTTGTGGGCAAAAATTGCGGCTACGATGTAAAAATTATTAGAATCTTGAACAATTTAAATCATCAAGGATGTTTGCTTGAACAAAATGTCAACTGTGTGTCTAGCAAACTAAAATTTTATTTCATGCTAGATCGAGTCTTGAGTGAGTGTCAGTGAATCCTCTCTAACCTTTCACGTATAGATCAAGCCTTAAATCTAATAGAAGTCTCGCTAGTGTGTGGGTGTCTAGCATCTTGGTTGGCTGGACATCAAGTGACATTATAGGGCCCTCTATGTCAAGCCCAGCTTCTTTCTTGTACTTTTTATTCATCCTCAAGCCCATAAATCTTGCTAGTTTCAAGCCCTCGATATACTTTATAGCAATTAAATACACACATCCAACACCTAAAATATTGAATGGCTATTGCATCTTAAATTTGTCATCTCCAATCAAAATAACTAATTAAAATTCGCTTGAAATAGTTACTATGATTGAAAATGAAATGATCTATATGATGAAGAAATATTTATTCATAGCAGTCCACGAAATGTGGTAGCGATGAAACCAAATAAACTATTACAGTTCAAACTGGATATCACATGATATTTATATCTGTTAGAACATGTCTTGCATAAACCTTTCTACTGACCTTTCTACTGCATTGAGTCTATAGTTTTATGCTTGGAAGTCTAATAAAACTTAAAGCTATATATTAAAGCATATCCATTTATTGCCAATCATACTGTAAATAGTCGAGTGCTAAAATACAACAGTGACAACATTAGTTAGTTATGCTTCCAAATCCCGTTCACCTTGCATAAATCACCTGCATATCTACCATCAAAAGTATTTTAATAAGATATTTATCTTGACAACAACAACCAATATCATTTAAAGCAATATTCATATAAAAAAGTCATACCTGACAACATTACTCCTCATGGCTCATATATGTCAAGCGATATATCACTCATGCCTCCATCCTTGATTTCTGTGAGCTCTTCGTCTTTGGTTCATGTGTGCTTGTCTTCGACGGTTTTCTATTGTAATATACAACCGAGGGAAGATCTTAAAAAATATTTCATCAGCATGTTTGTAGTAGCACATCCTCCACCTTTTCCAAAACATAAGAGGCCCAATAGCAATTCCAAAACCAAAAACAAATCCCAATTCAACACTTATGAAGTTCCAGTCAATTCCAATTTTAGAATTTGAGTCAGATTCTTCAGATGTTGGAGTTGACAATCCTGGCCCGTCACCTTTGCATTGTTCTTCCAAAGGAATGCCACATAATCCTATGTTCCCTTTATAGGCAGAGTTTGGAAATGTAGTAAATTGCTTGATTTGTGGAATTTTTCCCGACAATTGATTGAAAGAAAGATTGAGGACTGATAGGAAAATTAGACCATCTGCGAGTTCAATAGGGATCTCACCTGTAAGGTCATTGCTTGACAAGTCCAGTGACTCAAGTTTACTTAATTTTCCCAAAGATTGTGGAATATTGCCTGTGAAACTGTTACGAGACAAGTTGAGGACATACAGTGATTTGAAGTTTCCAATTTCGTTTGGTAGAGGCCCGTAAAAGTTGTTGCATGAAAGGTCAAGAAGGGTGAAAATAGTTAGGATCTTCACCAGATTAAGAGATAGACCTTTGGCAATAATTGTCAGCTTATCTTCATAATCAAAATGAAAAAAAACAAAATCGCTGGCATTGACTTTAAGTACATGACGAATGACCTCTAATTCTGCCTGATGTTTATCTGCCATAAATGCCTTCAAGATGCCGAAGGACTTTTCTGTCAGCTTACCACTAAAATTGTTTGAAGCTAAGTTTATAATTTGAAGCAGTGGCCAAGTGGCATTAGACTCTAGATCACAATCAATGGGTCCGTGGAACTTGTTAGATTTGAAAACAAGGACACGCAACATGGATATATTGCTCAAGTAACATGGGAAAGTATCTTCAATGCTGTTATTCTCGATGTCCAGGAACTCCAAATATTTGCACTGGGCTAAAGATTTTGGCAACGTTCCTTCTAATTGGTTTTCACCAAGATCTAAAGTTTCCAAAGAACAATTGGTTCGAAACGTATCAGGAATTTTGCCTGAGAGTTGGTTTTTTCTTAGATTTAGCACCTCTAGACTTGGCTGACTCAATAAGCAATGGGGGACCATGCCACTTAAGAAATTGTTAGATAAATCCAAAACAGTAGATGTAGCATTGCATATTGATTCGGGAATCTGCCCTTGGAGTTCGTTGGAGCTTAGATCCACCACGCCCATGAAAGAAACATTGAGCAAAGGTCTTTCTAGAGTCACCAAGTTGTTATTGGAGAGATTTAAGACGTCCAGTTCTGTAAATTTCCAAATCCAGTGTGGTATTTCTCCATGAATCTGGTTGCTTGAAAGGTCTAGCTCTACCAAGGCAGATTGGTTTCGCAAGAAATCTGGAATTCTTTCCAACTTGTTAGAAGCCAATCTCAACATTATAATTTGGGGAAAAGAAGACAATGAACAATTACTTCCACTATATTCAATCGAGAGATCATTGTATGAAAGATCAAGATTGGCAAGATGCTTTAATTTCTGAACCGCACAAAACTGCCAAGAGCCATTGAAGTTATTGGAAGAAAGATCAAGCGTGCTAAGAGAAGGTAGTTTAAACACAAACATGGGAATTTTCCCTTCCAAGTTGTTGTGACTTAAATCAAGTTCACTCAATACGTGAGAAGGAGCAGTTGAAAATTCATCAGGTAGGCCAGAAAATCGATTGTTTCGAAGTAATAAATATTGCAATGAAGGATGGGAAAAAAGAGAAACTGGAATACTCCCTTCTAGTGAATTGTAACTCAAATCAAGACTCCGCAAATTCAATAGATCATCTACCAATCGAGTGGAAGAAATTTGACCTGTCAAATCATTGTAGGAAAGATCTATTCTTTTCAGATTCTTGCTCATGCTTAATGATGGAATTGATCCCCTGAATTTGTTAGATGCAAAGTCCAAATAAATCAATTCGGTGAGATTGGTCATTGACTTCGGAATTTCTCCATTGAAATTGCAATAAGAAAGACCGACTGTAGACAATAGTTTGAGATTCCCAATAGAATATGGCAATGACCCTGAAAACTTTGTTTGTAAAAGGATTAGGGTTTGAAGAGATCCATTCGAAGGAAATTCTGGCAAGAAACCTTCAAGTTGATCATTATATGACAGGTCAACCATTTGCAATGTTGGAATTTGAAAGATCCTTTCTGGAAATTGTCCATTCAACGAAGAGTCAAAGAAATTCAAGGTTGTCAAATTTCTAAAGTCTGCAAAAAATTTAGGAATTGGAGCAGATAAGTTGTTATGACGCATATCGATAACAGAGAGGGATTTGAGATTCACCAAGGACGGATCAAAAGGCCCCGACAGATTGCAATATGACAAGCTCAACACTCTTAGATTTGGTAGTGAAATTGATAATGCTGGGCCCCACTCATACCCTTGCATTGATATATCCACACGATCGAGATAAAGTTCCGTAAGCTTCGAAAGGTTTTGAATAAGCATATTTAGATTTGGATTCTCAAGCTTCAAGCTCCAATCACTTAAATCGAGACTAACCAATCCTTTTAAATGCGAAATTGTAATTGGAATTTGTCCTCGAAAGCCGGCATATGAAAGGTTTAAATAAACCAAATTCGACAACTTATTAAATTCTGAAGGAATATCAGAACCGTTGAAGTCGTTGTATGCTAAATTCAGATTCTGAAGATATTGAAGCTTGAACAGGCTGCTTGAATTGTCAAGTGAACATGAGATAGAGTCATTGCTGAGGTCGAGACCAATAACACGTCCCTTGTTGCAGGTCACGCCTTCCCATGAGCAACAATCGATGCTTTTGTTCCAGTGCACCAGTTTTGTAGATGAAGCACTGTGAAAAATGAGGCTATTCTTCAATTGGAGCAACAAGGCTTTCTGATTGGTAAGAGATTGTCCGCAAACCATAGGAACATAGAAGCTGATAGAAAGTAAGCATATGGGCATGAAGAAAAGCCATGAAAGGAGTGGAATTCTCATTGAATGCTGTAATAAGAGACACCCACACCCACACAATAATAATCGAGTTGAACAGCGGATAGCACAAATCTGATAAAAGCACCAAAACCGAAAAAGAGGGATAAATAGACAACAATAAAATATGTAAGCAAAGTTCTCAATACCGATGCATCATTTGATTGAGCAAAATATTGGAAAGAAAAGGACGGTTGGGGAACTTACAATAGCAGGAAGATACGCTGTATACTTCAGCAAAATATCACACTGATCGAAGAGATGCCTAGTATAAATTATTACTGCCAAAGTTCCCCTTCACCAGCCTTTGATTTTGGCTCCATGAAACTTGACGATCTGAGGGCAAACAAGGTAAAGATACAAATCTCTGGAATAAAATCGCTGGGTTTCTGCTCATATTTATTTTGAAATGGTATAATCACAAGTGTTGGACAGAAATACTCGTTACTGACAAGGAAAGAATGATGGGGGATTAATGAGGAAAGTCAATATATGCAATATTAAAAAATATAAATTAAATAATAAAATCTATTTATCTTTATTAGTTTAATATTTTGAAACAATTTCATATGGTATAGAGCAAAGTTTTTTAATTCAAACTGTAACTTTACATTCTATCTTATTTAATTAAATATTTTACTTGTTAAACTATCCATCGAAAAAGACTGCCCATACCTAAGAATAAGTATTAACATATTAAATAAATAATAAAATTTACATATTCCTAATAGTTTAAATTTTTTGGGACAACATATGATTTTACATGCAGTTTGGATAGACACAAAAATAAACCAACATTTATAAATTTTAAAATAAAAATTATATTAAAAATTTTTATTTTAATATTATAATATTTTTATTTCATATTTTCTCCCTTCATCTCTCAAAATTCAATATCTATAGACTCTAACGATCAAACCATTTCGACTGTAGTACCCGTGATCCCGAACCTCATTTTTCTTTAGATCCCTGTCTTTACGCCGTATCTTCCGCGTGATCTTTTCTCTTACCTGTCTTCTTTCCCGACAACCTGACCAACTCTCCAACTCCCTCGTTCCCTCGACGCCGTAAGTCCCTTCCGTTTTCTCTCTCTCTCTCTCTCTCTCTCTCTCTCTCTCTCTCTCTCTCTCTCTCTCCGTTCTCTTTCTCTCTTATCACTTTCTGTCTCTGTTATTCAACCACCCACATCCGATGTGTCGCCGTTTATCTTAGACCAAGCACCAGTCCGCACGATGACTTTTTCTCTGGTTGAGATTTCTTCAGATTCGGTGTTCCGTTTTCTCTCTCTCTCTCTCTCTCTCTCTCTCTCTCTCTCTCCGTTCTCTTTCTCTCTTATCACTTTCTGTCTCTGTTATTCAACCACCCACATCCGATGTGTCGCCGTTTATCTTAGACCAAGCACCAGTCCGCACGATGACTTTTTCTCTGGTTGAGATTTCTTCAGATTCGGTGTTCCGTTTTCTCTCTCTCTCTCTCTCTCTCTCTCTCTCTCTCCGTTCTCTTTCTCTCTTATCACTTTCTGTCTCTGTTATTCAACCACCCACATCCGATGTGTCGCCGTTTATCTTAGACCAAGCACCAGTCCGCACGATGACTTTTTCTCTGGGTGAGATTTCTTCAGATTCGGTGAACCATCCCTTTATTTCCTACGGTGCTGAACTCACCTACCCTACTGCCTTTATTTTGCTTTCTTTATTTCTATTAGAAGACTCAATACTTTTCTTTAGTGCTCGGCGCGCGCATGTCCTTTCCCATGATAACGTGTCGTGAAATGTGGGTTTCTAACTTTTGTTTGCCGTGTAGCTTTATCAAGCATAAAGCATGTCATACTTTTTTATTAAAGTAGCCTCCCATAATGCAATTTTTTTATACTCAATAGTGTTGCTTTAAGCCTTTATTTGTCCGCCGTGTAGCTTCCGATAAATAATCCTAATTTTTTTTTTCTTTTACAAAATATCTATTTTCATCTCATTTTCTCTTATTTTATTTAATTATTATAATTTTTTTAATTTTTATATAAAATAAAATAAACAATTTAATTTTTTTAAATATCAATATAAAAATAATATTAAAATAATATATTTTATTCAATTTCAACTTTAATTTTAACTCATCTCATTTCATCTTATCTCTAAAAACAAAGGCCAAGTTTCTTGTTTTTAGGCCCTTTGTAGTACTCATGGAAAATTATGTTTTTAGTGGTGGGCATTTTATTGGATATATGTTTGAATTAAGTTATGTTTTGAGTTGGGTTTGGTTCGGAGGATATCAAGGATTTAATAATTTTGGTGTCAAGTTCACGGATTTACATGGAAAATATTATGACTAATTTTTGAAGCAATAGGATTTAACCGTGCAATTGTTTTGAGGAATGATGTAAAAATCAAAAGTATTTAGAAAATAATGGTATTTAAGGATTAAGAGGATTTTAGATTTTGAGGAATTAAATTAAGTATTTCAGGTGTAGTTACAGGTAACTGTTCAATTGGAAACTGGTTCTATGATTTTTTTATAGGTGATGATTGATTTTTAGTTAGTACTATTGTGAGAAAATTCAGAAAAGTTAAGCAAAGTTCTTATGCTAAACTTTGCATAAAAAGAAAATAAACTGATGTTGATTGATGAAAATATGCATAATATGTTTTAAAAAGAAATGTGAAAACAACCTCAGTTATTTATTTGACATTACTCATGAACTTTAAATAAAAGATAAATCATTTTTGTTATGACTGATATAGACATGAGCTTATAACATGAGCTTATTTTTTGCATTCTGTTTCTAAACTATGCAAAGAGAGCGAATATAAAAATTTGTGCATGATTATGTGAATATGTTCTGAAACTGTTCTAATTCTGAAGATGATATGATTTTGTTCAGTACTCGGGTTTGATAAGATGTGGCATTTGAAAAACATTTGGCATAACTTTATAATTCTGTTTCTGATTATGTTTCTGCTCTGTTTAGTTATGGCCCTGACACAGGTGATAAATGTGGTATTCTATTATGTTCAGTTACTGCCCAACCACAGATGATAATAGTGAATACGCTCCAACCACGTGTAGTAATAGTGGATACGGCTCTGCCCTAGATTATAGTAGTAGTCTTTGTTTGACTGCATACCTTTTGGTAGTAGAGTGATTTATGTTCTGTTTGGTTATTCACAAATGCACGATCCTACTACGAGAGTTATACATGGTCTCTATTATGATATGATGTTTTGATATGATGATGAATGCTATGCCAAAGGATGAATGAAAATATTTCTAAACTTCGCTCTGATATTTTGATAACATGTTCTGCTTCCGCATTCTAAAAATGAAATTGTTCTGTTCTGCATTCTGATCTCTGTAAATGTTCATGTTTACATACTAGTATATGTTTTTTGTTTACTGAGTTATTGATAACTCACCCATTATCTCCAAAATATTTTTCAGATGATTTTGGTTACATCAACTAAGGATTAGGTTATGGAGCAAGGGTGAGATGATTATTTAAGCATAGTGAATTAAGCATAGAAGGTTTCTATGAGGATTGTCGATTTTAGTAATAAATTCTATAGTGTTCTGATGACTTTGTGTATTTTAGAGTCTTTAAGTATATTGTTGGAATTTGAGTTGTCAGTGCTAGGAAGAAACACTCCGAGACCCCTTTGGGAGCGGGGTGTTAGAAAGAACACTCCGACCCCTTGTGGGAGCAGGGCATTGCAACTACTATTTAAATATTTTTCATTTTATCTCATTTCATTACTATTAAGCTTTCGGATAATTTATCTCTAATTGCAAATTGATTGGGAGTACTCTCGCAAACATCGCTGAAAATTAGATCGACAACAAAAAACAAGTATATTGATAATGGTACACTTGACTTTGAAGTCTTCGCATTATTTCCACAAGCTGCATAATTTCAAAGACGACGGTGGCCGTATGCTTGACTTTGAAATTAAGTCGAATTAAAGAATTGAACGCATTTCACTTTTATATTTAAATTAACAATATCTCTGCATTAATCATGAATTCGATTATCGTTGTTATATTTTTGTTCTTTGAGATGTGAAAGTATATATGGAAAAACATTCACGTGCACTTTCACATCCAGTTTTATATATCTAAGCTTTCGATATTTTTAGCTTGAATAATGCCTTTCTACTGCATTAATCTTTAAAGGAGTATTAACATATAATTAAATAATTAAATTTATTTTTTCATCAATTTTAATTTTTGGAAGAAGTGGTAATATTACAAGTACATAATATCATAACAGTGACTCATCACGGTACCACCTTAATCCTAAAATAAATAATTGAGGTTGATTTATTTAATTATTTTCTTGACTGTTCACTTTTTCAAGTTGCTTGATCATATGATTATCCTTTAATTCCCTTTTTATGGCCAATAAAACTTTTAAAAAGAGGGACGTCCACTAAATTCGTATAAAGCCCCTATGTAATCCATCTTTCTCTTCAACTAAGTAAATTTTTAGTTACTCTTCCAGCTCCTCATCTCTTATTTCTAACTTCTTTCATTCTCTCCCCGTGAGCCTTTTAGTTTAAAGTTTAAACAATTATTAATAATAAATAGAATATAATTCAATGACATAAAAGAAGTACAGAATCGTAAGCAGAATGCACTTGAAAAGAGAATTCTTAAAATCAAAAGAAAGCGTATCGAATGATACAATGTATTTGAAAAACTAGTGCTCATGTCATAGTAGTTGTGTTTTTTCAATAATTGTGTGCTTGACTATGAAAGTCTTTCAATTAAGTCCACCAACAAGAATTAATTAAAATTTTTACATATGAGGTAAAATTATTTCTGCAAGAACCAATGCAATTATCGTTGATATACTTTTATTCCAGACTTGTTTGTGAAAGCGAGAAATCTTGTACAACATGATCTAAAGACAAACTGTTCGAAGCTTCCAAGATGATCACAATGATGGCATGGGTATTGACATGATATTCGGATGCTCATCTATGAAGTAAAAAATAAATAAAACGTATAAAATATATATAAAGGGAGAGATATATAGATTTACATGATTTGGTATAAAAGCTTATATTTACGGGTTACTTAGAGATGAAATACACTATTTTTAGTAGTTGTATGGTCTCTCATGGCCTCAAATAGCTTTTAATAAAATGGGAGGAGAATACGCCTTAAGGGTGGTTGAAGAAGATACTGAACTTTTGGTGGGGAAAGATAGAATCCAAAGAAGGTGTAGAGAGGTGTGTAGATTTGTAGGGATCCTCTCCTTAGCACATAGCAGAATATAGCACTGCTCGAAGAGGTGTGGAGTATAACGTCCGTCAAAGGGTTTGAGCCACTGTCTACTTTCGCTCTACAAGTATATTAATAATGGTACATGTGTGTGTATATATATATATATATATATATATATATGCTTGACTTTGAAGTCTCCCACTGAACTTTTGGTGGGGAAAGATAGAATCCAATGAAGGTGTAGAGAGGTGTGTAGATTTGTAGGGATCCTCTCCTTAGCACATAGCAGAATATAGCACTGCTCGAAGAGGTGTGGAGTATAACGTCCGTCAAAGGGTTTGAGCCACTGTCTACTTTCGCTCTACAAGTATATTAATAATGGTACATGTGTGTATATATATATATATATATATATATATATATGCTTGACTTTGAAGTCTCCCACTTAAGCAATTGCATTGATATTTCCATAAGCATAATTACAAATATTACAACAGTGGTGTGCTTGACTTTGAAAGTTTCCAATTAAGTCGACTTAAAGAAGTGAATTATCATTTCTAAATTCATGAAAGTATATTATATATATATATATATATATTTAATGAGAAATGCTTTAACCATAAAGAGATCACACATGTAAAACTGTAAATTGATGTGTTGAATAAAATTACAAAAGTAAAATTACTTTTATTGTAAAATAGATCTAATATATTATATGAAATTATATCAATTTGTGTGTTTATTTTTATAGGATTTTTTGTAGTTGTAACTCTTCTCTTTTTTTATTGAAAGAGGAAAAACTTCAAATACTTTCACATCCAGTTTTGTATATCTAATCTTATGATATTTTTAACTTGGAAATAAGTACTTGTGTTAATTATATGCTCTCTTTGATCCATGCCTTGCTTTCCTAATGCATTCTAAAATGAGTGTTAACATATATATATCAAATAATTAAATTTATTTATTTTGTCATCAACTTAAGTTTTTAGAATAAATACTGATAATTTAATATAATGTCATAGCAGAAATTTCGAGTGGAAACCCTAACTCTATATTCTATATATTTGAGGTTTTGGGACCTTCTATTGATGGAGAGTCTGGTCATTGACTCACTCAATAATGAGTAGTACAAAGGCTATCCCAAGTCTAGGAAGATAACGTGTAATAATTAGGAATAAAATTTCTAAATCGTCTCCTCGTGAAAAGTTGTTTAAATCTAAACTCGTATAAAATGGTGAAAAGTTTCACAAATAAAAAAGGCACTAGTCATAGACTAGATTCATATTTTTAGATTTTTTTAGCGTCGAAATGGAACGTAAAAGACTAACAAATTGAAATTAATAATTAAGGATTCAACTACTCTAAACAATTTTAATTAATCTAAAAATAAAATAATAAAACTGAATTTAATCTAAAATGTAATAGGAATACATATTTAATGGAAGTTTAAAAAAATAACTAACATAAAATAAAATAAATAGCAAATAAAATGCCCAAACTTTTAATTCAAAAATATCAAGAATACACCATAAATTTTGAATTGAAATTAAATAAAAAGTAGAGAATGAAAAGAGTAAGCCAGATGGATGGTAATGGCGATTGAAAGTAGTGAAAAAGGTTAGATTGTAGTAGTAATTAGACCTCTCAATGCGCTCTTCAATGCATAAATGCTCCAGTGAATAAAATGTATCCGTGTGGTGCTCTTCAATCTAAAAAATATATGCCTACAGTGCTCCCGGTCCCAACAGGATAAAATGTTATGTTCGGCGCCCAAAATGAATAAAAAGATGTGCGGCTGAAAATTCATTCCAATCCATCCTCAGGTCATGGTCATGCGGCTTTTAGGTCAAAGTTCCAATACTCATTAATTTTTGCCCTCGGTCAAAGTCTCTCACAATGACTATTACGTATAGCGTGTGAAAAGACCAAAAAGCTAACAAGCAATTCTCTTTTTAAAACCCAAAATAAGTCCCATGCATTAAAGACCCAAGGTCAAAGTCTCATGTCAAAAGTCATATATGTCCAACTAAAAAGCATATGTCATACCCTTTAAGTCCCTTTTCTTTTTTTAGCCTATATAAAAAAATAAAAATAAAAAATAGAAATAAAATAAAATAAAAATAAATAATAAAATATCAAAAATATGTTATGCATGTAAAGAAACATTGTCTAATTAAATCACAACTTATAATATTAAGTAAAAACTATGATATTTATCAATTTAAATCACAATTCAGATTTATTCATCTTAATCATTTTTCCATCTAAAACTAATAATAATGTAACAAAATAAATAAAATATATTAATTCTAAATATATAAAATATGCAATATTTTAACTCAATCAGTCATTCCACATGGGAAATGCATGTTAAAATATAATTTAAGTAATTAAATTTAAAACTTCCCATCAATATAAGTTTTTGGGATAAGTTATTAAATATAGAGAACTTTCAATTTTACATTTTTCAACACTCCAGTAGTTCAGCTGAAATATTGATGTTTGAGTGGGAGATAATGGCTCGTCACGCCAAATCTCTTTGAGCATTCTCTTGATCATTCCATTTTCCAAGTCGCTTGATTATATGATTTTCCATTGATTCCCTTCTCAAAGTCAAGAAAAAAACATGATTTTGGCACTATACTTTGGAGGGAAGTCCTGCAAATTATGATAAAGCACCTCGTAATCCATCCTTCTTTTCAATCTAAATAAATATTTACTTGCTAATCATTTTCCAACTTATCTCTTTTTAATTCTCTCATTCTGTTACCATAAAGTTTTTAATTAAAAAAAAATCTTATAAGAAATAGAATATATTTTAATGACGTGGAATGCAAATGAAAAGAGAATTCCTAAAATAAAAAATAAAAAAATTAAAACGTATAGGAGGGTGCAACGTATTTAAAAAGTTAATGAATGGAGTAGTTATGTTATTTCCACATACATAATTACACAAATAATAAATCATGTCTACTTGACTTTGAAAGTTTTCCAACAAGAATTTAACGCGTCTCATCATTTCAAGTGAACGGAGTCTTGTTATTTGGAAATATTTTAGAAATTTAGGTCTGTACGTGTAGGAAAATAATTAAGTAGCTATGTAAGGATTTTAGAGGATGATCCATTTGACCAATAAAGGGGATGAAGCTAGAGATTCATATATTGATGTTGAAACACTGCTCGCTTCTGATTAAAGGAAACTCCTTTTCTAATTATAAGAAGGAAAAAGAGAGAGACTAAAAAGATTAGAGATCTCCTTACCAAACCGACAGTCATAAAAAATGAACAATACATTTTGAGGCCAAACAGATGCCAATACTCTGTATATTGATGTCTAAAAATTTAAAAATCACAGATTCACAATTAACTCTCGTCTATCTCCGTTTAATATTCTTCTAATGAATTATACATGAATAGCCGACATGTGTCCCCTAAATTACCCATCAGCAACTTCATTAAAAATCACTAAAAATTTAATATTCCTGCTCCTAGATAGACGCAAAGCCATAGAAAGACCAAATACTGGAAGAGATCAATCCAACAAGCACTAGTGCACTAACAAGTCCACGCCCGGCTGAAAAACTTTCAACTAACTAATTAATTAAAGAAGAAATGGGAGAAAGTCATGAAAATGGTTGGGATTAGTCTTATTACCATAATTATCGTCCTATATGGCATATCTGTGCTCTTTAATTTATAACGTTCCCTTCACGGTAGGGTTAACCTTGCGCACACCGTACTGGGAGGACTTGGTCGTCGAAGTTTGAGTGACACTCAACTACTGCTGTCGCATTTGGTGACCCCACTGTTGAATCCTTGTCTTCTTCCCAATAGCCCTCAAATTTAGGGTCAAAACTCTTGCACAGTACCTCAACGTACGTACACTGACCAAGATCGACATAAGCGCGGGACGGTGTCTAGCTCGATCGAATATCACTATAATAACGTCGTTCTTGTAACGGGAAATTGAAAACTTTTCTTCACCTGTGAGACAATACATAATATATACTTAATCCGTAGTTAACACCACATTACTAAACTAATTAAAGATCCATCGATATTAATTATATTGTTCTTTACATAAGTAGGCTTAATATATATAGCCTCTTGAGGCTATAAATAAATAGAACATAATTGGTGCGTGATCATATAAACAAAAACAATTTAAACTAGTACTTCCACTTCTATTTTTCTTCCTAAAGATTCATGTCCACGTCGAATGTATTGATGACCCTTGTTTAGATCATATCAATGAATAATGATGGTTTACTGGTACTTCACTACTAAGAGCATGTTTGGATAATGAGATAAAATGATAATTATGTGAATAGTGGTGAAATAGTTTGTGAAAAATACTAAAATGATTTGAGTTATGATTTTAATATAATTTTTTAATATTTCTTTTTATCTTGAAATTTGAAAAAGTTGTATTGTTTAGAAGTTTGGAAATGGTGAAATAATTAGATAATGATTAGATAAAAAACTGAATATTTGAAATTGAAAAATATTGTATTTGAGTACTGATATTTGAAAAAGAAATTATGAAATTAATATCATATCATTTCATCTCATCTCATTCAATTGGCGAAACATAGCCTTAGATAGTCTTTCAAGAGCACAAGTGGAATAAGAAGGATTGATAATCCCTACTCAATTTCAGTACTACTCAATACGACAACTATATATGAAAGAGAAATGATATTTGCAGTCGTGGTTGTGCAAGCGGCGCGCAGTCTCTTTAAAAAAAGTGAATTAATACGAGACGTACATGAAAAAAAAACTAACTTTTTAATCGTGGACCCCACTCTTTTTCAAAACTATTGCATTGCGTTTGCACATTTCACGACTGTATGTAACATTACTTTATATAAAATGATGCGTTGTTAGGAAAAGACCATGGGGCTTAAGCGTTGGGTTTACGGTTTGCTAGCTTGACCTATTAATATACAACAACATAATCACAAAACAAAAATATATATGAATCAACAAAATTAACAAAATTCATGCGTAGAAAAAGATTAAATAAAATTGAAAAAAGAAACTCTTGAAGAGGTCACGAACAATATTGCAAATTTTACATTTTAATCTATAAGTTGTCAACTTTAGAAAATATTTAAAGCCAAAATCGTAACTTTTTACGAAAAGGTCATCTTTTTATTGGATTTGGGGTTAGATTGCAACAGAAACTTCAATGCATAAATATATATAAATATATGTATAAATATTTTTCTTTTTGAAAGTTTTTAAATTAGTCCAGACGAGAAGTAATTTATCTTTCGAAAAATTTTGGGGGCTTGGCCCTACCGGCAGTACTCCCTTAAATGCACCCCAGAACAATATGAGATATTTCATTTCCACGTCATTATTTATTGAGAAATAATAACAAAAGCTAAAAGGAAAAAATTGAGAGGAATAAAATCATTTAAATCAAAATTAAAAAAAAAATGCACGTACTGAGTCTATCGTTGACTAGGTCGCCTACATGTACAAGTCATGTTCGGGTTTGCCACATGGCCTAATATAAATCAAAATTTTGATTTTTAGACTTCTTTAATTTTTCATTATTCCGTATGTTAGCTTTTGATTGGCTGACAAGTATAATATTTCCAACGTGGCATATTGTGCATTAAAAATATCAGAAGATGGATTTATTGATTTATTTTGAGTTCTTACGAGTGCATCTATGATTAGAACTCAACCTAGCTATCATACTTTTTTAAAGAACCAACATGCAACAATGCATTTTGCTTCATACTCATTTTCACAATAATTCAAAATAAAATGAAAAATCAAATAAAAGAATTAACGGTGGCTAAAATGAAAATTCGGTGTCTTCTTTCACGTCACCGTTGGGTTCCATTTTCTTTCACCTGCTCATATTTATTATTTTAGTTTCAGTGAAGTGCGTGAGTAGGCTGAAAGGTATATGCTTGACTTTGAAGTCTTCAATAAAGTAGTTGCATTAATATTTCCACAAGCATAATTACAAATACAACAGTACTAGTATGCTTGATTTTAAAAGTCTTTCAATTAAAAATTAGAGAATGGTACGTGGAATACACTTGAAAAGAGAATCCCTAAAATCAAAAGAAAAGTGTATTGGAGGATGCAACGTATTTGAAAAGTTAGTCCTCATAACATAACAGTTGTGTTATTTCAAGAGACAACTACAAAAAGAATAATTGTTTACTTGACTTTGAAAGTCTTCCAATTAAACACACCAAGTGAATGATGACTTGCTTCTTGTGAGAAGAAGATGATTCTCCTTTGATCCACTTCTAATGGCAAAGAAAAACAAAAACATAATTTTGTTACTAGATAGAATCAGATTCTTCTAAATACTATAATTTAGAGAGAAGTAGACCAAATCATAATAAAGTCCTTCTGTAATCCATCTTCCATTTTAATCTAAATAAATTTTCATTTACTGATTATCTTATGACTCTATTTAATTCTCGCATTCTTTTCCCATAAAATTTTTAATTTAAAAAATTATTTATAATAAATAAAAGAAATTTCAATGAAATGATGGAAAAAGAATAAAGAATGGTACGTGTAATACACTTAAAAAGATAATCCTTATAATCAAAAGAAAAGTGTATCCGATGGTGCAACGTGTTTGAAAAGTTAGTCCTCATTACATAATAGCTGTGTTATTTCCTAAGATAATTACAACAAAATAATAATTTTTTGCTTAACTTTGAAAGTCTTCCAATTAAATCAATCGAGTGAATGATGACTTCTACTTGTGAAAACAAGACATTATCATTTGATTCCCTTCTAATGGCCAAGAAAAACAAAAACATACTTTTGTTACTAACTAGCATCAGATTCTTCTAAATATTATAATTTAGAGGGAAGTAGACCAAATTATAATAGAGTCCCTCTGTAATCCATCTTCCTTTTTAATCTAAATAAATTTTCATTTACTGATTATCGTACGACTCTTTGTTTAATTCTTGCATTCTCATCCCATAAAATTTTTAGTTTAAAAAATATTTATAATAAATAGAATATATGTCAATAACATGATGGAAAAAGAATAGAGATTAATGATACGTGGAAAAAACTTGAAAAGAGAATCTCTAAAATCAAAAGAAAAGCATATCCGAGGGTGCAACGTATTCAAAAAGTTAGTCATCATTACATAATAAATATGTTATTTCTAGAGACAATTATAAAAAATTAATTTTCTGCTTGACTTTGAAAGTATTCCAATTAAATACACCAAGTGAATGATGTTATGTTTTTTGTGAAAACAAGATGATTCTCCTTTGATTCCTTTTTCATGGCCAAGAAAAACAAAAGCATAAGTTTGTTACTATCTAGCATCAGATTCTTCTAAATACTCAAATTTAGAGGGAAGTAGATCAAATCATGATAGAGTCCCTCTATAATCCATCTTTCTTTTTAATCCAAATAAATTTTCATTTACTGATTATCTTACAACTATCTATTTAATTCTTGCATTATCTTTCCATAAAATTCTTAATTTAAAAAAATATTTATAATAAATAGACTATATGTCAATATCATGACGAAAAAAGAATAGAGATTACTGGTACGTGTAATACACTTGAAATGAGAATCCCTAAAATCAAAAGAAATGTCAATATTCGAGGGTGCAACGTATTTGAAAGCTTAGTTCTCATCGCATAATAAATATGTTATTTCTAGAGAAAATTATAAAAAGAATATTTTTTTGCTTGACTTTGAAGTCTTACAAGTAAATCCACCAAGTGAATGACGACGTTTTCTTTGTGAAAACAAGATGATTCTTCTTTGATTCCCTTCTAATGGCCAAGAAAATCAAAAACATAATCTTGTTACTAGCTAGTATCAGATTCTTTTAAATACTATAATTTAGAGGGAAGTAGACCAAATCATGATAGAGTTCATTTGTAATCCATATTCCTTTTTAATCTAAATAAATTTTCATTTACAGATTATCATACAGCTCTCTATTTAATTCTCACAGTTTCTTCCCACAAGATTTTTAATTTAGAAAATATTTATAATAAATAGAATATATGTCAATGACATGATGGAAAAAGAATAGAGAATGGTACGTGGAATACACTTGGAAAGAGAATCTCTAAAATCAAAAGAAAAGCGTATCCTAGGGTGTAACGTCTTTCAAAAGTTAGTCCTCATCGCATAATAATGTGTTATTTTTATAGACAATAACGAAAAGAATATATTTTTGCTTAACTTTGAAAGTCTTCCAATTAAATCCACCAAGTGAATGATGACTTGTTTCTTGTAAAAACCAGATGATTCTCTTTTGATTCCTTTCTCATGGCTAAGAAAAAAAAAAACATAATTTTGTTACTAGCTAGTATCAAATTCTTCTAAATACTATAATTAAGAGAAAAGTAGACCAAATTATGATAGAGTCCATCTGTAATTCTCACATTCTCTTCCCATAAGATTTTTAATTTAGAAAATATTTATAAGAAATAGAAATGTCAATGGCATGATGGAAAAAGAATAGAGAATGATATGTGGAATACACTTGGAAAGAGAATCTCTAAAATCAAAAGAAAAACGTATCCTAGGGTGTAACGTCTTTGAAAGGTTAGTTCTCATCGCATAATAATGTGTTATTTTTATAGACAATTACAAAAGAAATATATTTCTGTTTGACTTTGAAAGTCTTCCAATTAAATCCATCAAGTGAATGATGACTTGTTTATTGTGAAAGCCAGATGATTCTTTTTTGATTCCTTTCTTATCGTTAAGAAAAACAAAAACATAATTTTGTTACTAGCTAGTATCAAATTCTTCTAAATATAATAATTAAGAGAGAAGTAGACCAAATCATGATAGAGTCCGTCTGTAATTCTCACATTCTCTTCCCATAAGATTTTTAATTTAAAAAATATTTATAAGAAATAGAATATATGTCAATGGCAAGATGGAAAAGGAATAGAGAATGGTATGTGGAATACACTTGGAAAGAGAATCTCTAAAATATAAAGAAAAGCGTATCCTAGGGTATAACGTCTTCGAAAAGTTAGTCCTCATCGTATAATAATGTGTTATTTTTATAGACAATTACGAAAAGAATATATTTTTGCTTGACTTTGAAAGTCTTCTAATTAAATCCACCAAGTGAATGATGACTTGTTTCTTGTGAAAACCAGATGATTCCCTTTTGATTCCTTTCTCATGGCTAAAAAAAAACAAAAATATAATTTTGTTACTACCTATTATCAAATTCTTCTAAATACTATAATTAAGAGAGAAGTAGACCAAATCATGATAGTGTCCGTCTGTAATTCTCACATTCTCTTCCCATAAGATTTTTAATTTAGAAAATATTTATAATAAATAGAATATATGTCAATGACATGATGGAAAAATAATAGAGAATGGTATGTGGAATACACTTGGAAAGAGAATCTCTAAGATCAAAATATAAGTGTATCCTAGGGTGTAACGTCTTTGAAAAGTTAGTCCTCATCACATAATAATGTGTTATTTCTATAGACAATTATGAAAAAAATATATTTCTGCTTGACTTTGAAAATCTTCCAATTAAATCCACCAAGTGAATGATGACTGGTTTCTTGTGAAAACTAGATGATTCTCTTTTGATTCATTTCTCATTGTTAAGAAAAACAAAAACATAATTTTGTTACTAGCTAGTATCAAATTCTTCTAAATACTATAATTAAGAGAGAAGTAGGCCAAATCATGATAAAGTCCGTCTGTAAATCTCACATTCTCTTCCCATAAGATTTTTAATTTAGAAAATATTTATAATAAATAGAATATATGTCAACGGCATGATGGAAAAAGAATAGAGAATGGTATGTGGAATACACTTGGATAGAGAATCTCTAAAATCAAAAGAAAAGCGTATCCTAGGGTGTAACGTCTTTCAAAAGTTAGTCCTCATCGCATAATAATGTGCTATTTTTATAGACAATTACGAAAAGAATATATTTTTGCTTGACTTTGAAAGTCTTCCAATTAAATCCACCAAGTGAATGATGACTTGTTCTTGTAAAAACCAGATGATTCTCTTTTGATTCCTTTCTCATGGCTAAGAAAAACAAAAACATAATTTTGTTACTAGCTAGTATCAAATTCTTCTAAATACTATAATTAAGAGAAAAGTAAACCAAATCATGATAGAGTCCGTCTATAATTCTCACATTCTCTTCCCATAAGATTTTTAATTTAGAAAATATTTATAAGAAATAGAAATGTCAATGGCATGATGGAAAAAGAATAGAGAATGGTATGTGGAATACACTTGGAAAGAGAATCTCTAAAATCAAAAGAAAAACGTATCCTAGGGTGTAACGTCTTTGAAAGTTTAGTCCTCATCGCATAATAATGTGTTATTTTTATAGACAATTACAAAAGAAATATATTTCTGTTTGACTTTGAAAGTCTTCCAATTAAATCCAACAAGTGAATGATTACTTGTTTATTGTGAAAACTAGATGATTCTCTTTTGATTCCTTTCTCATGGCTCAGAAAAACAAAAACATAATTTTGTTACAAGCTAGTATCAAATTCTTCTAAATATAATAATTAAGAGAGAAATAGACCAAATCATGATAGAGTCCGTCTGTAATTCTCACATTCTCTTCCCATAAGATTTTTAATTTAGAAAATATTTATAATAAATAGAATATATGTCAATGACATGATGGAAAAAGAATAGAGAATGGTACGTGGAATACACTTGGAAAGAGAATCTCTAAAATCAAAAGAAAAGCGTATCCTAGGGTGTAACGTCTTTGAAAAGTTAGTCCTCATCGCATAATAATGTGTTATTTCCATAGACAATTACGAAAAGAATATATTTCTGCTTGACTTTGAAAGTCTTTCAATTAAATCCACCAAGTGAATGATGACTTGTTTCTTGTAAAAACCATATGATTCTCTTTTGATTCCTTTCTCATGGCTAAGAAAAACAAAAATATAATTTTGTTACTAGCTAGTATCAAATTCTTCTAAATACTATAATTAAGAGAGAAGTATACCAAATCATGATAGAGTCCGTCTGTAATTCTCACATTCTCTTCCCATATGATTTTTAATTTAGAAAATATTTATAAGAAATAGAATATATGTCAATGGTATGATGAGAAAAGAATGAGAATGGTATGTGGAATACACTATGAAAGAGAATCTCTAAAATCAAAAGAAAAGCGTATCCTAGGGTGTAACATCTTTGAAAAGTTAGTCCTTATCGCATAATAATGTGTTATTTTTATAGACAATTACGAAAAGAATATATTTTTGCTTGACTTTGAAAGTCTTCCAATTAAATTCACCAAGTGAATGATGACTTGTTTCTTGTGAAAATCAGATGATTCTCTTTTAAATCCTTTCTCATGGCTAAGAAAAAGAAAAACATAATTTTGTTACTAGCTAGTATCAAATTCTTCTAAATACTATAATTAAGAGAGAAGTAGGCCAAATCATGATAAAGTCCGTCTGTAAATCTCACATTCTCTTCCCATAAGATTTTTAATTTAGAAAATATTTATAATAAATAGAATATATGTCAACGGCATTATGGAAAAAGAATAGAGAATGGTATGTGGAATACACTTGGATAGAGAATCTCTAAAATCAATAGAAAAGCGTATCCTAGGGTGTAACGTCTTTGAAAAGTTAGTCCTCATCGCATAATAATGTTTTATTTATATAGGCAATTACGTAAAGAATAAATTTTTGCTTGACTTTGAAAGTCTTCCAATTAAATCCACCAAGTGAATGATGACTTGTTTATTGTGAAAACCAAATGATTCTCTTTTGATTCCTTTGTCATGGCTAAGAAAAACGAAAACATAATTTTGTTACTAGCTAGTATCAAATTCTTCTAAATACTATAATTAAGAGAGAAGTAGACCAAATCATGATAGAGCCCGTCTGTAATTCTCACAGTCTCTTCCCATAAGATTTTTAATTTAGAAAATATTTATAATAAATAGAATATATGTCAATGGCATGATGGAAAAAGTTTAGAGAATGGTATGTGGAATACACTTGGAAAGAGAATCTTTAAAATTAAAAGAAAAGCGTATCCTAGGGTATAACGTCTTTGAAAAGTTAGTCCTCATCACATAATAATGTGTTAGTCCTCATCACATAATAATGTGTTATTTCTATAGACAATTGTGAAAAGAATATATTTCTGCTTCACTTTGAAAGTCTTCCAATTAAATTCACGAAGTGAATGATGACTTGTTTCTTGTAAAAACCAGATGATTCTCTTTTGATTCCCTTCTCATGGCTAAGAAAACAAAATCATAATTTTGTTACTAGCAAGTATCAAATTCTTCTAAATGCTATAATTTAGAGGTAAGTAGCTAGACCAAATCATGATGTGGTCCGCCTGTAATTCTCCTTCCTTTTTAATCTAAATAAATTTTCATTTACTAATTATCTTACAACTCTCTATTTAATTCTTGCATTCTCTTCCCCGTAAAATTTTAAATTTTAAATTTTTTTCTAATAAATAGAATATATTTCAGTATTATGACGAAAAAAAATAGAGATTAATGGTACGTATAATACACTTGAAAAGAAAATCTCTAAAATCAAAAGAAAAGCGTATCCTAGCGTGTAACATGTTGGCATTGGGGTCGTTTGCACCTCTCCTGATCTTTACAGAGAAGATGCAGGCATAGAAATTTCAAGGAGTACTTCCGCCTAGGATTTGGTGCCAAGTGGCTTGTCACAAAATAGGAACATACCAGGAATTGGAAAATGTTGCTGCCATAGTAGAGGCGAAGCAGAAGGGTTTGACCACTCAATTCATTTCGAAAAGAATGAGGACTTCAGTGTATGCTATTGAAGAAAGTCCGAAAAGGAAGAAGATGTCTACTGAACTAGATAAGGGAAAAGACATCGACACTAGAAACTCAATGTCGACCACATACCCAATATGTGGGATGTGCAGAAAGAGCCATGGAGGCAAGTGCAAACTTACTTTAGGACTCTGTTTCAGTTGTGGCCAACCTGACCACCTGATAAAATGTTGTCCTAAGAGAGCTTGGAGAAATGGGATTGCTCCCAACAGAGATTCCAAACCAAAGCAATAATCTCTAGTTCCAGCTCGAGTGTATCCAGTCACTCTTGGAGAGGCAATGCCCCAAGAACATACAGAGCATATGTCATTTTTGGTATTTTTCTAAGAACTATGTATTGTTGAGTTTAGTTAAGGTTGATTGGATTGCAATTGATGGTATTATTGCATTATTGTTATTTTGGAGTAATGTCAAGACATTAAGGTTTGTAGCAGGTACGCGGTTTGATTCAAGCGAGTCCCTGTTTCTAGTGATTGTGGTACGCAAGAGAGTTCAGTTCAGAATCTGAATTGTTACCTTGTGGTAAGAGCAACAATTATTATTAGGAATATTATTGTTCATACCAATGTAGATATAGAATACCCTTTAGTAGTACGAGGAAGGATATTGAAGGTCGATGAATTAGTATTCAACGTATTTGAGGTTGTTTTTGTTTTGAGGATGCAATGGACTTTGTATTCATAAGATTAAAGTGATTTGGGAGAAGCTTTGACCTTAGTAGGTTTCACTTATGATAGTAGTTTTACCCAGCCACCAATAAATGGTTTCTGGTGAAGAATTGTGTTTGTGGATACATAGATCGCCCTTATATTGGAGACAATTATATGGGGAGTAAAATCTTGGTCTTAAGGATTTTGTAAATAGAAGGAATAGATTCTTTTGATTAGAGTCAGAATAAGAGGCAACTCTTGATGGATAGAAGAGTTTTGCCAACCATAAGAGAGAGAAGGCCTTGAGTTTAGGTTAATGTTTGATTGATTATCGCGGTACCACCTGGGAGAATAAACGATTCGTTTTGGTTATGAAGGAATAAGGTAGTCTAAGACAAAAGAATTCCTTGAGGAAATAGAGAAAGCGAATTCAGTTATGTATAGATTAAAAACTTTTTCCAACTGAATTACAAGGACTCTTGAAGTATATCACATATATTTTTTCTAAGGAAGAGTTTTGCGAGATTATCCATGGAAGCTTTATATTCGAAGAATATACTGGTACAACTCAATCCACCACCGGCACTGACCACCGACGATATGTCCAGTGAAGGACAATAGGCTTGGTGAGCAGCATCTTCTTCTTAGTTTTGTTGATTTTAGTACTTGTGTTGATTTCAATTGCGAAATCTTTTTTTTTAGGAGGAGAAGATGTAACAGCCTGCTAGAAATTCAAGAGATGAATTTCTTTAGGCTTTAGGAACCTCATCAAACTCAAAAGTTTTTATGAATCGACTCAATCGTATAGGTTTTAGTCTGTCAACATAGTCAGTGTAGTTGCTCACTATAGTGTCAAAAGTGAGATTTAATTAATATGAGGTACCTAGAAATTTCAAAATGGAATATGGTCTGTGCCATTAGTTTTGTTTGAATATTTAGGATTTTATGGAGCAATAAACTTATTTTCAGTTTTCAAATGAAATGCTTGTTTGAAAATGCGTTTTGATTATTTTGAGGCCCTTTGGAGATGAAATTTGATAAATGATCTACACTATAAGGTTAATATGATTATTTAGGATATTTTAATATAAAGTTTATTTTTTACTTTTTTGTAATGAACAATAACCTCGATAGTAGCTCAAAGTGCATTGTTTTCAAAATCAAAGTGTAGAATATCCAAATTAGGTTAGAGAAGTTTTATTTAGACACTTGGTGAATAGTATTGGACAGTTGGCATCAAGAGGAAATCAAAGTATGTGATCATGCCACCTAAGCAAAACCTTATTCCATCCAACCATCCAAATTGTGCCAAACCAAATAGGGTTTCAACCCTAGTGAAACCCTAAACATTTGGAATCCAATTGAAACCCTAAAACCTTGATTGAAACTGAAACCTTAAACAGTTTCCCCAAACCCCAAACTTGATTCCAAACCTTAAATGGATCCAATTTCTAGCATTGTGTTTAATCACTTGATAAAATCACTTTCAAATGCCATTAATCCCTCAAATTCATGTTATGAAATCATTATTCAACTTTTTCAATCTTAAAAATTTTATTCGACAAAAAAAAATCAGATTTAGGCTTGATAGCAAACCAAACCCTAGCTAAACCTTCTTTAAATCCTAAATTGAGGCCCATTAAGGCCCACGAAATTGGACCACTTTTGCACGTCTTATGGAAAAAGTTTCCCCCCATCTATGGCTGACCAAAATCTTCCCAAAATACCCCCAAGTTGTACTTGATTGGAAGGCCAAAGCCACATCACTCACCAAGCCCCACACAACAACTTTAGGGAGCAATACCATGGGCTGGTTTTGCCCATTGTTTTGGGCTGACACATGATAAGGTCTGTAAAATGTTTGATTAAGTGGTTTAAAAGTGATGTATTTCCTAGAAAAAAAGAGTTAAACACTTGATCATGCCTTGAATTTCCATATTGAGTCCCATGGCAATACATAGCTATATTCTATGCATAAAGGCCCTAGATTTCCCGTTAAGTAATACATACTCATGTCATTTTCATCTTATTGCAGGGCATTTACTAAACAAAAAAGGAATTGAAGGGCAGAAGGGTCATCACAGGCACTAAAGGAAGAAAGAAACCTAGAAATCACTAAGTGTGCCTCTTTGCACTAGCCAACACTTCAGAAGCCATGGGAGACAAGAGAAACGTGAACCCACAAGGGAATTAAAGTTGTTACGGATGGAGGCTATGGGAGTGTAGCAGAACGCGTACAAGGGGGTTTATATAGATGGGAGAAATTGCACTACAGAGGGGGACCGTTGGGATGCGGATCCTTGGAAAATCTAGAAACCAAAGGGGGTTTTTTGGGCACTTTCTTTCAATTCTAGGGTTTAACTTTTTCTTTGGAGTTTTTTGGAAATTTTTTTTGTTTGGATTAAAATTTTAGTGTTCTCCTATGTCATGAGTGAGTAATTTCAGAACCTAAGTCAAGGGAAGCTTTCGAACAGTAGGGTTTCGATGGGGGTTTTCATGTTCTGTTGGGTTTCATTTCAAAATTTTGTAAATTTCTATCAACTCTGATTTGAAGCCAAGGTTAGAATTTCTCGATCCCTTTTGATTCTTTGTTGACTGAAGGCACAAAGGACGCTTAAGGTTTGAGAACCATATTCCTGAGTTTCATGTTGACCATTAGCTTGAAATGAAATTTCCTGAGGTATTTCAAGCAGTGTTTCACTAGGGCACTTATCATATACATCACTCAAGTGTTGTAACCTTGACTGGTACCTCACTTGAAAAGGACTTTGAGCTCTCGAAACTCCCTAGAACCCCTACTGGGAGAGAGTGACTCAAGTCTTGGGTAGTTTCCTTCCAAGCACTGACCAAAAAGCATTCTTTTGTGTTCATTACTTTTGATCCATTGATTTAATTTGCATAAATCTTCATTATCATAAAACAATTTGGATACGTCTAGTAAAGTTTCAAAGAAAACATTTCCAGTAGCATATATTATCAATATCATTTTCATTTCTTGACCATCCACCTCACTAAGTAACCAACCTTGGCCACTGCTTGGTGACTGATCATGAGGGAGAGGCTCTCTTTAGCTTCCATTTGAACTCCCACCCTGACCTTTTTCATAAGGGTGCTGTTTTGGTTCTAAACATTACCTTAATCCATGTGAAATCGACCTTGGGAGCTATACAATAATTGTACACCTTCTGCACTTGAAAGCCATCATAATTTGAGAGACAAGTTTTTGGTGTCGTTGCCAGGGATTAATGAAAATTTACAGAATTGGCACAACCTGATAGAGTTAAGTGGTGGCTTAATGTGAACCTCTTCACACCGTGGTGATCTCTAACCCTAATTCTTTTTGTTTTTAATTATTGTCTATTTTGTGTTTTGTTTGCCTTGTGTTAATTTTGAGTGATAACTGAAATCATTCCTTAATTGTGATTGGTTAATTGCTACCCTGCCACCATTCTACACCAACCTTGGTGTTACTTTGGGGTTTTGATTGGGATCTTGTATGTCTATTTGGAGTCATGACCATTCCTCTAGACTAGTTAGAATAGAATCTGTGACATACTCAGATTGTGAATTACTCTCATTTGGGTCATCCTCTAATAGTTTTAGTACCATGGCTGAAGAAGAACACGATGAGATAAGAGTGGTAAACCATAACAAGGCTCTTAAAGACTATTTGCAACCTGTTAGGACTAGTTCACCCTCATGCATCATTCAACCCCTGAATGCAAATAACTTTAAGTTTAAGTCTAGTATGATTCCCTTGATACCTCATTTTCATGGGATGGAATCAGAAACATACTTGCACATCAAAGAATTTGAGAAAGTTTGTTCCACTTTTATGGATCGAACTTGTACTGAAGAGGTAATCAGGCTCGAGTTGTTTCCCTTTTCATTAAAAGACAAAGCCAAAACCGAGTTAAATTCTTTGAGGCCTAGGTCCATAGGAACATGGAAGAAGATGCAAACCTAGTTCTTAAAAAAAAAAAAAAAAAAAAAAATTCCCATGCATAGAACCAATAGGCAGATTATGAATTTTGCCCAGAAAGACACTGAGACCTTTTATCAGTTCTGGGAGAGATTCAAGGATCTACTTAATGCTTGCCCCCATCATGGTTATGAAAACTGGAGGATAATTAGTTTTTGCTATGAAAGTTTACAACCTAAGATGAGGCAATTTGTGGAAACAATGTGCAATGGGGCATTCTTTAATAAAGAACTAGAAGAGGCCTTTGAGTACTTTGGTCATTTATCTAAAAATGCCCAATCATGGGATGTTTCAGATGCATATGACAGAACTGAACCTTTAAAAATAACTTTTGGGGGGGGGGGGGATACAACTTGAGAGGTGGATGATTTGCTTGCTAGAGTGTCTATGCTTTCTAAGAAATTGGAAACCATAGATATAAACAAAGTAAATGAGGTTCAAGTTGTTCAGAAAATCCCAGAAAAATGCAATATCTGTGAAGAAATAGGGCATGTCACTAGTGACTGCCCTACAATTCCAGCTTTTAAGGACGTTCTTCTAGACCAGTCTAACTCTATTAATTTGATTTCTATTTTTTTTTCAGGTCCATTTTCCAACACATACAATCCCAATTGGAGGAACCACACAAATCTCAACTGGAGGAATGAGCAATCAGCTCACTCCACCATTCATGCACTTGGTCCTTCCCAATATGCAGTCAATCCAAATTCAGCACCATCAAGACTACCTTATTATCCTACTGTAGCACCTTTTGGTCAGAGGAGGAACCTTGAGGAAACTGTCCAGCAAATGGGAACAACCCTCCAGTAGTTCATACAAGGGCAAGCAGCAATAAATGCACAGAATGCTCAGACCTTTAATGACATCAGAAGGACCTTGACCAAATTTCTACAACCTTGAGCATTCAAGAGAAAGGGAAATTTCCTGCACAACCACAACCCAATCCTCAAGGGCAGATCCCCCCAAGTGTCAGAAATGGGGGAGGACTCTACCTTAAAGCAAGTGAAAGCTGTCACCACCTTTAGGAGTGGTAAAAATTTTGAGAATCTTACTCCTGAAAACATAAGTGGTAAGGTTTCTAACCCATTACTTGATCAAGGTGAGGAAACCACATGACAAGCACCTGCACCTTTCCTTACTGGGCTAGCAGTTTCTCATAAAGAAAAAAATCAGGCTGAGATTTTAGAAGTGTTCAAACAATGATCAATATACCCTTACTCGATGCCATTCAACTAATTCCCTTATGCCAAGTTTTTAAAGGATTTGTGCACAATTAATAGGAAGTTGAGTGTGAAGAAAAAGGCATTTCTCACTAAGCAACTCAATGCCATAATTCAACACAACACACCTACTAAATTTAAAGACCCTAGATCCGCTACTATTGCTTGCATCATTGGGATTCAAAAATTGGCCATGCTTTACTAGACTTAGGATCTAGTGTCAATTTGTTGCCTTACACTGTATATGAGTAACTGGGGCTCGGAGAATTGAAATCAACCTCTATAACCTTGCAATTAGTTGATAGGTCAATTAAAATACTAAGGGGAGTGGTAGAGGATGTTCTAGTTCAAATTGATAAATTCTATTATCCTATAGATTTTGTTGTTCTTGACATAAAACTGTCTGTTTATTTAGTTTATCAAGCTCCTGTAATTTTGGGAAGGCCATTTTTGGCCACCTCTAATACTTTGATAAATTGTAGAAGTGGGGTTCTAAAACTCAGTTTTGGCAACATGACTCTAGAGCTAAATATATTTAATTTGTGTAGACAACCTCAGGAAGTGGAGAAGCCTCATGAAGTGAATCTGTTGAAGGGCATCATTGCAGAATCTTTCCCTCTAATTACTGAAAATTTTAAGGAAGATTTTGAAATACTAGACTCTGCTGACCAACCACTGATTGTGTTTCATGCAAGATAAACAACAGAATGGATGCCCAAGGTGGAACAGCTGGGATCAACAAAGCCAACAGAGGAGGGGGACAAAGTGCAGGTCCTAGCATTGGACCTTAAGCCCTTACCTGCAGAACTCAAGTATGTTTTCCTAGGACCTAATAGTCCTTTACTATGAGATAAAAATACATTATTATGGTAACCCCATGAAATAAGACTATTCAATCATGGTAACCCCATGAGATAAGAATACTCAATTATGGTAACCTTGTGAGATAAGAATGTGCTATTATGGTAATCACATGAGATAAAACTACTCAATCATGGTAATCCCATGAGATAAAGAATACTCAATCATGGTAACCCTATGAGATAAGATTACGCAATCATGGTAATCCTATGAGATAAGACTAATCTATCATGGTGACCACATGAGATAATAATACGTTTCAAGTTCACATTCATTTTATGTTATGTTCACGTTCACGTTATATTTCAAGTTCATGTTATGTTTGAACATTATGTTATGTTCACGTTCACGGTATGTTTCAAGTTCATGTCCATGTCATGTTATGTTCAAGTTCATGTTCATGTTATGTTATGTTTATATTCACGTTATGTTTTAAGTTCATGTTCATGTCATATTATGTTTACATTTATATTATGTTCAAGTTCACGTTCATGTTATGTTATGTTCACGTTCACGTTATATTTCAAGTTCACGTTCATGTTATGTTATGTTCAGGTTTTTGTTATGTTCAAATTCAAGTTCATGTTATGTATGTTTACGTTCATGCTATGTTTCAAGTTCATGTTATATTTCAAGTTCATGTTCATGCTATGTTGCAAGTCCAAGTCATATTTTAAGTTCACGTTCTTGTCATGTTAAGTCAAGTTCGGTTCATGTTTTAGTTCATGTTATGTCAGCTCATGCCATGTTATGTCAAGTCACGTTATGCTTATTACTTCATGCCATATTATGTCAAGTTAAGTTATGCTTACTATTGACTTTGATTGTGCATTCATGCATTTAGTGCCATGCATGCATCATTAACCTTTGTGTGAGTTTCTTGTTAAAATGCTGAGATTTATAATCAAATCTTACCGTGGTAGTCCCAACTCTCATTCCCCCCTAATGGTAGGCGATGTGTCAGGATTAGAGCAGGGAGTAGATACTGGCAGACAGGAGGAAGTTGACTAGATGCCGCAGACGCGACACGAAGCTTACAACCTCCATAGTTAGATTTTTGGATAGTATTGTGGCCTCGTTAGTCGAGTTACGCCAGTTACTTGATGAACTGACATAATAGTGTATTTTGGTAATGTAAATATGGAGCCCGAACTCTCATATTTTTTAGATTACGGTCTTATAAGACCCATATTGTAATCGTAGATGTTTATTTTGTTAGGTATGTATGGATTACGCTTTAATTATTTGGGATATTATAAGTTTGGTGCATAGTATTACTAAAAAAAAATTATCCGTTGCAAATATTATGTAATGCTATATGCATGTTAAGAATATTACATCTTATATGTCATGAACGGGGGCAAGTAATCTTATGTTGCATGTCCCTATGTTTCAAATATCCGTCCATTCCCAAGCGAAAATCTAGCGGCATCACAACTATCTCGATAACCCTTACAAGACACTGTATAGGAGGAAGTGTTGGTTGCCAATATGTTGGGATGAGATGGGGGAAGTCAAGGTAATTGGACCAAAAATCATGTAGGAGATGATTGAGTACGTCATGTTCATACGCACAAAGATTACAACAACTCAAAGTAGACAAAAGTGCTGATAATGGGAGGAGGGAGTATGAGGGAATACACAATTCGTTTCACATTTCCTCGTTAAGGAAAAGTTTTGGTAACCAACAGTTTCGAGTAATTAAACTAAATCTGGTTCCATTACAACCGAATCTCAGTTACAAGGAGAATCCACTACAAATAGTTGATTGGAAAGGGCAAAGATTACGATGTAAATTTGTACAGTTGGTACAGGTGCAGTGGGGAGACGTGAGAAATGAGGAGTTCAATTGGAAAATTGAGCGGCTTATGCGGGAGCAATATCTACATTTATTCTTGTAATTATAAGCTGTAAAGCACGAATCAGGGGTGGCAAATTGTGATAACGGGTTGTATAAATGCATGAATGTTATACTATATGGGTCAGCATGAACAAGACATGTTAAGTTTAACTTGTCAAAATTTCAAACCCTAACGCAACCCATTAACATAACGGGCTGATACAACACAACACGTTTTGACACGTTATTAATTAATTAGAAAATGGGTTAACATGACACGATCCATTTCAACCTGTTACAACCCTTTTCAATCCCTCTTATGTAAATGAGTTGAGCTAACCTGAATAACCCATTTGACCTAATTCAAATAATTTCATATAAAAACTTAAATCACAATATCTCTCAAAAATATAAAACTAACTACTAATATGAAAATAAAAAATATCAATATTTTTCATATTTTAAGTCCAAATTAAAATCCAATATTACAATCTAAACAATAAAAACACCAAAATCAAAATCCTAACTGTGATAACCCGAACCTAGTAGAGCATGGGCCATACTTTTATTTTAAAAAGCCATAGTATTTTAAGGCCTTAATATTTTCGAAAAAGATGAGACCTTAGAAGTTTAGTAGAGAAACTTGGGCCCAAGAGAGAGAGCTAGCCCTAAAATCTTTAGTGAATTTTGGCCCCTACAAGAAACCCAAGCCCAATGGCCCAAAGCCCATGACCTAAATGGTGCCATGTGTCGTACATGCAAGATACTATATATCTGGACTTGATAGTGGACTAAGGGAGAGAGAGAAGTGTAGGGAAGCCAAGGAATGGCTTGCACGCCTACCCAAGTGGGATTGACACTTGTCCTACATGCATGGAGCTTCTAGAAGATATAAGTGACAAGATGACCTAGGAAAGACCAAGGGATTTTTGGATTTTGCCTTCCCCACATGCCTAGAACCACCTAATTGGCCCAAAACTAAGTTCCTTTATTTATGCTTCTAGCAAAGGGAGCCTAGGGAAGATAAAAATGGAGTTCCAAGGAGCATGGGGAAACTAAAGGGACACAAGGGGGTTACGAATTTCTTGACTTACACTCAAAATGTTTTCAGATTTTTCCAAGTGTCCAACATGCCATGGCTTTCTAGAAGATTTGAAGAAGAGACATTTGTGCAATGGACTGATTTACCTTTGAATTTTTTGCCACTACTAGTCCAAGTTTAACCCTTGCTTGCTACTTGTCATGTTATTTCAAAAGTGAACCAATGGCACATGAGAAGTCATCTTCGGAAGATGAAGCAACAAAATGGAGGGAGATGAAAAGAGGGTGGACGGTCATGGGCAAGGCACACACCTATGCCACTTATCTTTCATGCCAAGAGTTTGCTTGTTGGGAAAAGGAACAGGCATGAGCTGTTTTACCTAAGTACCCTTGAAGGAAGAAGGAGATGAAGGGACCAAGTATATAATAGGGGAGGAGAACACGCCAAAGGGCTTTTCTTCTTGCCATTTTTGGAACTTGTATGAATCTTCATCCTCTCCAAACTGAATCCACCCATTCACTTGAAGACCCTTACACTTTCTTATATTTTCTCTTCAACCAAACAAGGAGGTTCATCCAAGAAGAAGGTTTTGACATCTTCAAGAAAAACCAAGCTTGCTATTCATTTCTTTACGTGAATTTTTGTAAGTATACACTCAACTTACTTCTTGTTAATGCATGTATACTTTTGTATAAATCCTTGGTTTGTTTCTATTACTTTGGTTGCTATTCTTGTTTGCTTGATTAGATACTCTTACATGAACTTGGAATATGAATATGGAATGATTAACATAAATCGGTTTATGATGAAAAAATGGTGATAAGATTTCCTCACATGTTTCAATTTTGAGGAAAAAGATATTGATGTTTTAAGATTTGTGATGATTTAGTTTTACCATGCCTTGAGTGACTCGGATCTTGTTCAAATACCCTGATTCCATGTCTTGTTTTACTATGCCATGAATTCTAAGTATCTTGGATAAATTTTGAAGTATGCTTAAATGATGATCTTCTATGTTTTTATGCATATATATTTCAGCCAAGGCTTAATCTCCAGTTTCATGTATGTATTTTGATATCTTATGTGTTCTATGTTATCATGCCATGAATCAAACATGTTATACTTGGTTATTTCATTCACGGCATTTCATGTGTCATGTCAAGTATAAGAACGTATGTCTTAAGTTTCATGTCACATGCATTTTGGGAAGAGTGATTTCAAAGATAAAGTTTTTCAAGAACAAAAAGGGTTTTTGTTTTGGGAATGAAGTAATGTTTTTAAAAAAGTTTTATCATGACCCCAAATGCTAGGATGAGAGAATGTCTTAGTGGAACTCATTTGTCCACTCTGAAGTGCTTAAGAATGGAGTGGTAACCCCTAGGTCGACAAAGAACCATTGACGTGCCTTGGATGGATTCTTTTAAAAGAATGCTGAAGCGGGATAGTGCCTAATGCTAGTGGCTGCACAAGGCATGTAACCTGATAAAGTGTTGTCGAGTTAATAAGTTAAGTTATGTTAAGACATAGTCATCATGGTGCACAGACTGGTGATGGTGCGGTAACTAGCAGGAACACGCGGTGCATAGGGGAGCCGTGATGTGTCCTCAAGTGTTATAAGAACGAGACCACACGCCTACATGATATGTTATGGATCACATGATGTGAATCGTGTGATATGATATGATATGTTCCGGATCACGTAATTAACTAAGATATGAAAGTTGATGAAAGTACATTTTTTCACTAACTAAGATATAAGTATAAAGAATGGTCCAAGCAAGAGTCTCAGTTCAGCCTCAGTTATAAGTTAAGTACATGTCCATGCGTGCATTGCATGGTATACCTCTTGTATGTTTGTGTTAACTATGGTATGCTATGTGATTAATTATTGAGATTTCTTGAAATCTCACTGTTGCATTTTTTCACTATCATTCCCTTCCAATAATGGTAGAAGTAGTTACAGGTACACCCGATAACGCGAAGCATGCATCTAGACAGTACCATGATAGAAGATGAGTACACCATTTGGGGGCATATACGTTATGCATCGGCTGTGTTGGAGTGCACTATTCCATTTCTCCAAGAATTATTGAAGGGTCTTCACAACCCTGATTTTGATGTTTTGTTTTTGGATCCCTTGGACCAAGTAATTCGACTTCTCAAGGAAGCTAGTAAAGCCTAAATGGATGGAATGAGGCTCATTATGGAGTTAGGACTCCCATTGCTAGAAATGTAGAAGTCAACAAGAGCTTGCTTAATTCTATCTCCTAATGGATCCTTGATAGTGAAGAGACTGCACAATGAGAACCTAGGGAGGTTTAGGTGGCCTACCCATTTCTAGAAAAGAAATATTTTGGTCCCTAGTTTTGGGAAATGCAAACTCTTACTATATTATGAAACTCTCTTGTTATGGATGTCAATGTTGGGACAAGGTTTGTGGTAAAAGTTTATTTTGTACCATGTACTTTGCAATTGCCTACAGCATTGCTTAGATTTCTCTTTACCTTTTTACTATTTTTTGCTAAACGTTTATTGCATACTGCTAAAATATCTAGGAGCATTGCATATTATTTGTCATGAATGAGGGGTGTGTAGTCTTATAAAAGGTCATGGAGGTCATGGGACCATGCCACCCTTAAAACACCTATGACAAGCCTTAGCAGCTTGCAGTGCCATAAAAAAAGGGCGCGGAGGCCACAAGACCATGCCACTCTTAAACACCTATGACAAGCCTTAACAACTTATTGTTCCATAAAAAAAGGGCGCGGAGGTCATGAGACCACGCCACCCTTAAACACCTATAACAAGCCTTAACAACTTATGATACCATGAAAAAATGGACGCGGAGGTCATGAGACCACGCCACCCTTAAACACCTATGACAATCCTTAATAGCTTGTGGTGCCATGAAAAAAGGGTGTGGAGGTCACAAGACCACAACACCCTTAAACACTTAATACAGGCCTTAATAGCTTGCTGTGCCATGGAAAAGAGCATGGAGGTCATGAGACCATGCCACCCTTAAACACCTAAGACAAAGCCTTAACAGCTTGCGGTGCCATGAAAAAAGGGCATTGAGATCATGAGTCCTCGCCACCCTTAAGACGCCTATAACAAGTTACATCTCCTCTTAGGCCAAAAATATTGGTAACACAAGTAAAGCAGGAAAGTGTTCAAAAGGACTATGCAAAAATCATCATCACAGAGTTAAAAGTAAAACCAAAAGTTATTATTACAAAAGTTTATAAGATAGATTACAAAAGGTGCAAAAGAAAAGGCAAAAATACATAAGGAATTAGAAGGCATCATTCCCAGCGGGCGGTGGCAGTGGAGGGACACCCCCAAAAGTGTCAGGCATCTCATCTCGCCCGAAGGTGTCAACGCGGCGGCAAATAGCTACCTTACGATAAAACTAACCTTGATCTAGAGTTGCAAGGTCAGTAGAAGGATCAGTCAAGAGATGGGACCTGAGCCTCAGGATGCCAGGACCATAACAGTAGGTAAATGCACTATCCCTAGTTGCAGGGGCAAAGGTTAGATAGGCGCACAGGCATGCAATTTCTGCCCGAGCAATAGCTATCTCATTCTTCTTCTCGGTAAACTATTGGTCCTTTGCAAGAAGGCCAAATTCAGCTTCTTGAGTTCCTCTCCGAGTCCTTACGATTTTCCTTATACTATTGATGACGTCGCCTAAGTTCTTCCAAGGCCCCCTGCACCTTAGAAAGATCAAGAGAGGTAAGGCGGGTCTTCTCCACAGTTGCCACCAACACTTGTGCCAGCACTTGACTATGTTCATGCGAACAGGCTAGTTCTTGGTGAGCTGAGTCTAACTCCCTGGTACTGGCAAGGAGGTCAGTGTTGAGGAGGGCTAATTCAAACTCAAAACGCTTCTGGGCATCGGAGAACTAGGACCTAGAAGAGTCCCTTTTTGATCTTAGAAACCTTAAGGAAGTCATCCCTGACTTTCACCACTTGGGTATGGCATACTTCATCACGAAGCCCGAGGACTTCATTTTCAAGAATCTCCAAGTCACTGTGCAGGGTGTAAGAGTAGCCCTCTGACTGCTCTAGCAATATTTCCAACTCCCTCTTCTTCTCGGCAAGCACCTCCATCTCTGCCTTGTCCACCCTCTATTTCCCCAAGGTGACCTTGGCAATATACCACAACCTTCACCTTTTCTCAGACTTCCATTTCTAGGTGGGCCCGGTCCGCCATAATCCATGCGGCCAAGTCATTGATTCCCTACAAAAACAATAGAACACTCGAGTCAAAATTGCAAATGAGCAAACAAGGAAAAATGATAAGTCAGATGGCAATAGCACCTTAGAATGCTAGTCTTTTAGATGGCTAGCCATCTTAGTGATGGCCTCAGCTTGGACGTTGTCAGAAGAGGAGGAAGCACCGCCATTGGTCTCTCCACCATTGATCTCTTCAGGACCATGGATACCCCCTGGCAGAGAAATTGTATCAGGTCTTGGTGTCGAATCTTCCACTCCTTCTAGGGAACACCCGAGGCTCATAGATGGGCAGGTGGCCCTAATACATGCCAAGTCAGCATTAATTAAGCGGGCTTCTTCTCCCATCTAACCGCTCAAGCCCTCAGAAGAAAGGACTCAGTATCTCCACCAAAAGATAGGGTGAAGAGGGAAGGAATGGAGAGGCACTCACCACTAACATTTAGCGAAGGGGTAGTGCCCCCAGAAGCAATAGGTGGTGGGGTCTCTAAGTGGGGATCGTTGGCCTCCACTTCTTCACGCACTTCCTTTTGGCGGGGAGGCATGCTGCTAATCACGCCACCTAGGTTTTCATCCCTGCCGCCCAGGTCTTCTATGTGTGCGGGAGCAGTATCCGCCCCTCCAATTGGGGAGGCACTCGTCGATTCACCATGCACACTCCCAGTTGGGGGATGTACAAGACTTTTCGTCACGGGTGGGCACACTCTTTCACTCACGATAGGGTCCAGGTTAAGGGTGGCGGCAACCTCAGCGTTTAACTCACCTTCCCCCACCAAATCCTTGAACAAGGGGAACTCAAAAGTGGGACTAGACACCAATTTGTGCGCATATTAAGGAGTCTCAAGCTAGAAGGTGGTGGTTAGATCAAAGAGGCTTAAGCTTGCCAAACCCTCAGCATCACCTAGGTCAGGGGAGTGCGATCGCATGGGAATGGCCCCAGGAATAGAGAGACGAGTAATAACTGGCGGGGTGGATGTTTGGGTATAGTCGCCCTCTGAGGGCGTTAGAATCTTTTTTGTTTTTGAGGCAGGGGAAGGGGCATCTTCAGAGCGAGCCCTCTTTCTTTGTCTCCTTTCTACTTTTTCCTTTTTCTTCTTTTGCTTTTCTTTTTTCTTTTTTTTTTCTTTTCCTTCTTACTTTTCTTCTCCTTCCTTTCTTTCTCTTCTTTCTTCTCGGTTCGCCCCTTCTTTTCTTTCTTCTCTTGCATGGCTTGGCTCTCCTTCTTGTCCTTTTTTGGAGATTTCTTTGGTGGAGAGGGGGGAACTGCAGTCAAAATCAAGAATGAACACCCTTGCAGGTGGAACGATTGGGGGATAGCAGGAAGCGATCGATGTGGGTGGGGGTCAACAAGAAGTCAGTCCAAAGACTGTTAAGGTGAGCCTCAGCCTAGGAATGGATAGTTTCAATTCAAGCTAGTTCTCGGTCGGATAGGGGCTCCATGTTCACCCACAAACCTTTTCCATATGGAATTGTGCGCCAATTAGCCCTAACTGGAAAATCTCGCTGGGGAGTTTCAGAGGCAGTAAACTCCCAGCCAGTTATCTAGAAGAACTTACTTGTCTAGTTCTCCGCATTGGAATATCGAGTTTTGAACCGGGCCAATGTCTATCCTTTGTCTTTCTTATAGAAGCTTATGATGTTACCCTTGGTAGCTAGCCTCAAGTTGTAGAAGGATAAAAATTCTCAAGTAGTCAGGTCAACAAATCACAATATAGGCGCATAGAAAGGCCCTCAACGTGAAGGGGTGGAGCTGAGCAGAAGCCAAGCTGAGAAGGTTCAGGATGTCGCATAGAGGGCGATAGAAAGTGAGCCTTAACCCACGAGCCAACAGAGCCATGGTCATAGTGACTCTGCCTGAAAAACCCTTGTCATTGCAGCACCCTTGTGAGGGATGTTCAGTACTGCCATTTTGGAAATGTAATATTCTTATCAAATTGTTTTCAAATCCCTCTACCTAAGGGCTGAGTGCCACCCATATCCCTCAAAAGTTGGGATATCCAAGATGTACGACGATTGCGCATTAATGAGACTTGCAGAGCTGCCACTGTGTTCAGCCATGGGAAGAGGAGGTGAAGAGTAGCAAACGATCGGGGAGGGAGGAACAAGCTAGAAAAGAAAGCATGAGCAGAAAGGCACATAAATTGTACTGAGATAGGGGAAATGTGAAAAGCCCAAAGGCAATATATTTGAAGTCAAATACGAAGGGTCAATCGCCATAGGCATCATGCACGTAACCGCGTAGCCATCGCCATGTCAGTGGTAAGTCATGAGAGTCCTTGTTTCTTGAAAACGAGAAACGGCAAGAGAAAAGGCAAGATGGGATAGCAGGGTAACCGATAGTTTTGGAAACGGGCTCGAAGGTGGTTAAAAGGGTTTGAAATGTGAAAGCCCATTTAACCTATAGCAATAATAGGGTTCGCATTCTTTAAAAAAAAATTATTACTAGTTTGCACAAAGTCAAAACTACAGGGGAAAAACCAATAATTTTTCACACCAGAAAGGAATTCCCCACACCTTGGAGCGAAGGGAATTAGCAAGGTAGCTGGAGGACCCATTTAGTGGTTTTAGCCCAGTGGAGAAGTTTCCTTATGACACAGCCCAATTTAGAAGCCCCAGGCCCATTACGAATCTACACGCTGCCTTGCATGGAAGGATAAGAATTTCGTGCAAGTACGTAGTTGTTTCGGTTGTTCAGACATATTCTATGCTGATAAACATTGTGCAAGATAGATATCACATGAGTATGATCTCATTATAATGTTGATCTAATTCAACGTGAAACCTCTATATATACCAGGTAATTCTAAAGACAATCTAGATCTAAATTCTTGGTTACTTGAGTGTGAATCTTTACTGATTTAAGCATCAGAGTGTTTGCCGGCATATCACGCTGACTTTTTATTACATCTTCCAGGTGAACCGTAGGTTTGGGGTGGTGGGACACAACCCTAATAGATTCATCTTAACCAAATTAGCCTTGGCTGTAATTCTAGATATAAATTGAACATCTGGATGCAAATATTGTAATATAGATCTTACGCCAGAATATTCAACAAATCGATATGGCAATTCATGCTTCACAATAGAACCTACCAATATGTCTATATTTTTCACTGTCAAATTTAGAAACGCTTACCAACATAGATCCACTATTTTGTGGTAACATCAACTGACCAAGATCTTGTGAACTTTTTCTAGAGCGCGACTCTTCAAATGTTTGTTTCCATATTTTCTCATTGCCAAATATGTAGTTCTACACATCTTGCACTTGACACGTGACTTACTAATGTTACCATCACCTTTGTCAGAATCAAGAACCATCTAAAGAAAAAACTCCACACATTTGATCGTTTCCTTTGTTTTGCTTTCCCTTCCTCATTTTGACAACTTGCTAAGACATCTCCTAGCAAATCCAAGTCAATAAAATCATTGTTTTCAGTTGTTACCTCAAACATATGACATAGCATGAAAACTAGTCTAGGAACAACTATAACACAACACCTATAATGTCTACACAACAATTATAATGACTACACAGTAACTATAAGATAAAAACTACATGTAGTTGATAAAAAATTCAACTATAACATAGCAACTTGCCAAGCATTCAAGTTGGTGAAGCTGAACACTACCACAGTCCATAACAAACAAGCATGGTTTTACAATTGTATAACAAGAAAATCAGCATCCAAAATATAAAAGGCAAGCTTAAGGCTATCAATGGTGTATTAAAGAAATACCATGCCAGAGATTTAGACATTTATTAAAAATCAATGAGTATTTACTATGTAGCAATTATTCATACCTTAGAGGTGGGAGTTGGGGTAGCGTGAGGCACAACGTGAGATAGCAGGGCAACAGGTCAAGAGAGCAGGGTAGCACGACATGAGGTAGGGGATGCGATTTGAGATAAAAGGAAACCTAGAAAAGTCATAGGTGGGAGAGGTGGCCAGAGTGAGATAGAGGATGCAATTTGAGAGTTGAGAGAGAAGGACACCGAGAGAGGTAGGAGTAGGGGTAGCCTAAGGCGTGAGAGAGGACTGTGTGAGGCAAACTAAGTGAGGTTCCAAGGAGGTGGATGTGACTATGTGACTTGTGAGAGACAGTGAGAGTCTAAGAGTTAGGAAATTAGGGTTAGGGTATTTTGATTTTTAGGCTAAAAATGATATGATATGATTGTAATTTTGAGTTAAAAACTTAACGGTTCTAAATGGATCACTAATGGGTCAAGAGGTTGACACATTAATGAGACCTTGTGTAGCCGAAATCTGCCAAGGGAGCGAGGAGATTGAGTAGCGAGCTCAACGCTGTGAGGTAGGTTAGCTTCTATGACATAATTAGGGAATGTGGGGGTGAATGTTGTATCTAAGAGGCATTTGGATTTTTTGTAACCTCCGAATTTTTTACATAAATAAATCTATTTTGGATGATTATGTTTATCTCATGGTCATTTCCTATTTTTCGAGACTTTGAATGTGTTTGAGTGTTTTATTCTAATTCTTGATTCCTAGTGCGTATCTATATCTCTGTGGAGTATGTGTACCATGCACCAATCTTCATGAGGTGGGAGGGAGTTTCTCGTGCCATTCTTGCAAGACGTCACCACGAGTCTCAACAAGTAGAGGAACTCCCCGTGAATGATTGGGGTGGGATGGTATCTTGTTGGCCTCACTTGATAGTCTGAATGTAGAATCTCTTGGTATATCATATGTAGGTGTCTTCGAGTTGGTTGGTGGGTAAACGTTCGCCAAAGCAATGTTATCTTTATGTAAGAGTCACCCTATATTGGGATATAGGTAAGTTGGCTTACACGAAGGTAAACAGGTAGAAGGGATTTTCTCCAATGTCGAGTAGTGGAGAACTCATCCCCTATTTGCTCATCAAACAACAAAATGTCTGTATGATGAACATCTATGTCATGAATCTTTATTTGTTGCCGGTTGTACCAAGTGAAGCCAATATAATTTTATGGATTTGACGAAATGGAACGATGGGTGAATCCTCGCCTAAATAGTGCTTATGCCTTAATGTACATTGCATTAAAGGGTGATTCCTCACCATGTTTTATGGACCCATGTGTCTATGCCCTTAAGGGTAATTCCTTGCCAAGGCATAGATGCCTGTGTTCCTTCACTATTTACATGAACTGTTCATTATATCTAGCATTATATCTCTTTAGTAGTTTTGTCATGACTACCTAACCTACTTATGATTTCACTCTCAAAACCATAGACTTTGGTGAAGAGTTAGAACCAGGAGTGATGCCTGAGAAGGAAGAGTCGACCCTGCCTAAACCTTGAAGACGGATGCCTCTATCTATCGAAGGTGCTATGCATTATTTTGAGTTGTACTTAGCCTTTTGTAAAGGGGCAGCCGTTGTATACGCTCTATCTCCTATTAGGCGATGAACATACCATTTTGGGTTGTATGTAACTCTAAGTTAATATTTATAAGGAGTGATAGTAATGTTCTCTTTGAGATGTGTTTTAGACTTTGCAGTTCCAAAGTCTAGGTACTGACTATACCTTTTTTCCCACTGCAATCTTATACCTATATCCCACATATGCACTTCCAAATGAATGAGGCACGCCTAACCTGATCTTGTCCTGGCTGTTGACCATCCGGCTGGCACGCTTAGCACCACGGAACCTCGCCTCGACCTTGACATGAGGAACAGGGTGCCACAACAGGTATAAGCTCCTTTCTCGCCTAGACCTTTACACAAGGAATGAGGTGCCATAATAGTGTCATCCCCTTCTCTCTTTGAAATTCTCAACCATCACTCACCACTGGGTTGTCGCCAATAACAACGCTTGACAACACACAACGGACTACCGTAGGCCACTGTTTGTAGTGCTATCGTACTCGACTGCCACTCCAACCTATTGTCCACCATCCCCGCCATCACCTACTATAGAGCCCTACCATAGATTACTCTCTCTCCCTCTCTCGCTCTCTCTCTCTCTCTCTCTCTCTCTCAAAGAAACACAAACACTCGCCCTATACATCACCCAACTCCTCCACACATCGCCCAGCACCTCTGCCACTCACGATGCACTAGCTTTAGATCATCAACATGCATCTAGAAAATTCTCCCACTGCATAGAGGTAAGTGATTCTTCTTGGACCGAGCTTGAAGATGATGTTTCAATGGGTTGAGGATTCTACGTGCTTGCCTTTGTGTTGAAGTACCTATGTGTTGATTTTACACAATGCATGTTTAGGTTTTGATCATCATCACCCCTCTTGTACAACTTAAAAATCTTGTAAACAAAGGCCAAGGTTGTAAATTTTTCTTTGTTTTGTGGGTTATTCTGAATTGTTGGTTGGATACTTATTTTCATAGCTTGTTTGTGAACCATTATGTTGTATTGGATTCGTGTCTTTCTTGGCAGTTAGAAAGAACTTAAACAATCTCGTAACAAATTTTGGAAATTTGACCGGTATAAAAGTCCTACCTTTATTGAGATTAAAACTTGGGTGTGAATTTGCTTATTAAAGATGTCATGGTCAAGGACAGGGCGTGAAACTAGGCGTTACTCAAAACACGCATGGTCATTACCTGTGGTGTGGCATACACAACCAGGGTGTGTGGATGATCCATTTAGGTTAGACCATGGTGCACACATTAATAAACTAGATTTCTTAAAATTGAATTTTTAGTCTATTTCCAAGCTTCTTAGAAGGCTTAGGGCCCTTGAGCGAGTGGTCGGTGTTTTGTGTTTTAAGCATTGTTGCTCAGTAAATCTTTATGTGGATTTTTAGTTTGTTGCTTGAAAACCTATAAGTTTGTATGTATGTTTTAATTTTCTTTGTGTCTATAAATTGCATATTTTCATTTTCATTGGACTTGCATCTTTGAGTTTGGTCTTAGTTTCACTTATTAAGATTTTTTAAAATCTCATCATGGTAGTCTCACTATGGTTCTGCTCCTCAAAACTATACATTTTGATGTAGATGAAGATTGTGGTGGTGGTTATGGACAAGGAGAATCAACGCATTCGGGAGATTGAGGATAAAGGGCCTTTCCCTGCTAGTCATGTTGTTATGTTTTCATTTCTTGATGAATTCGATGAATTTATAATTTTATTTAACTTATGATGTGGAGACTTGTGACTTATAGACAATGCAATTATGGATAATATTATGTTTTTTTGTACTGTTATTTAGAATTATTTGTGACTATTTTATTTTTTTACTATGAATTAATTGTACACTTAATGAGTTTGGAGCACAAATTTTGTTATCACAACATGCGAACGGTGTGAAACCTGTGCGATCAACACTCCAGCATCGGGGAATTTGCCAAGGCGGGGGCTGGGAGCACCCCAAAATTGTTTTTAGATTATTTGAATATTATTCGCTATGGTACAATTTACTATATCATCGATAACATATGACATAGGCAAAACAAATTTTCAGTTAGATAATTATTCTTTAGTTATAAATACATGCATTTGGTAGATGATCATGTTGTAAATATTATTGTGCATGTGAATTGGCTGTTGTGCATGTGAAAGTTTATTGTGCTTGTGACTTAGTTGTTGTGCATGTGATGGTTTGTTGTGCATGTGACTTGGTGGGTACAACAAACCACCATGGAGTTGCCTATAAAATGATGTCTTGATGATCATTTGTAAAACACATGAAAGAGAAGAGTAGTGAATGATATTGAGCTCTTGAAAAGCCAAGTATATTGCAATCTTTCTTCTTTATTCTCTTTTGCAATTTTTCAATCATTTGCTACTTCTCTTTAGTTTTATAACACATTATTAACACGAGACTCTAGCTAGTTGTAGTATTCTGCAGATCTCTGATCTCTGGTAAGATACAATTAAGCAAGTATTTTAAATTATATTATGGAGATGTTCGGTTATATCATCTGATTATTATTATTTGTGGCAAATTAATTCCTATAGTTTACATATCAATTATAACTATGGTGGATTTTATTCCCATAGTTTACATACCAGTTATATTAGTGGTGAATTAATATTTCCATAGTTTATATACCAGTTATATTTGTGGTGAGTTAATATTTTCATAGTTTACAAACCATTTATATACTTAATATATTTCTTATAGATCATGTCAAGTCTTAAAAAAGTCAAGTTTGTTGCCCTTGATATTTATAACAACAATTATCCATCATGGATTATTGATGCTAAGATTTATCTTGTTGAATTAATCTTATAAAGGAAATTGAGCATCATTGAAGGATCACCCTAAAGTAATAAATTTATGGAGTACCTCACAAAATAAGATCAATTGATTTTATGGGATTATTTGAAAATGAGATATATGTATCAGAAGACTGTAATCTCTCAAAAGCAATGCATCTGAAGTTACACAATTGAAATTATGAAAACACTAATGCACCTGAGGTTGCATAATTAAAATTGTGAGGAAGTTGATGAATCTAAAATACACAATTAAAATTGTGTAGAGAGAAAAAAAAGGACACTAAAGAGGATATGTTTGAAATGAAATATATAACATATTCCTCCTGTAGTAGCAATATCGAGTACGAAAGTTCACAAGATATTTTGAACTAATATCTTGTATGTTAGTGGTTGAACAAAATAGTGATCTTTTAATGAAAAATCAACAATCTCGTCCAACCGGTTCTACCTTATTCCTTGAAACGAATGAAACCTTATTTTATAATAAAGGAAACAATAGTTATAGACATGGAAATAGTCGGAAAAAAACTATTGGAATCAAGGGGAGTATACTCAAAACTTCTAAAAGAAAAATGCTCTATACCACTAGAAGTGCAACCACACCATGATAAAGTGAGATGAAAATAAAGGCTTGTAGAATAAGTCTGTAAAGAAATAAGTGTGGTAAGATTGGGATTTGAACACATACTAGTCGTATGCCCAAACATTTGGTGGATCTATATCAAGCATCTACGAAGGAAAAAGGAAAAAGTGAAATGAATTTTGTCAACCACAATGATTCAGAAGATCATCTAAATTGTAATTACATTATGTTTAAGTTATTATTTTTTAATACCTCTTGTTAAACTTTCTTTGGCATTAATAATGTTTTATGTGACGCCCCCAGATTCCGCTTGGGATCGAACAGACATCCGAACCTTCGAAACATGCAACACAATGTTACATGTCCCTTTTCATGACATATAAGATACAATGTTCCTAACATACATATAGCATTATGCAATAATCGCAGTGGATAATTTTTTTTTTTTTTTTAGCAATACTATGCACCAAACTTATAACATCCCAAATAGTTAAAACATAATCTATGCATACTTAACAAAATAAATATCCACGATTACAGTATAGGTGATCTCAGAAGACTGTAATCTCAAAACTACGGAGACTAGATTCCATAATTACATTACCAAAATATACTATTGAGCCAGTTCATCGAGTAACTCGCGTAACTCGACTAATGATGCTAGAATACTGTCCAAAAACTTAACACTAATGAACGTGAACTTGAGACTTGACATTAACGTGAACTTAAACATAATATGAACGTGAACTTGAACATAAAATGAACGTGAAATACATGAACTTGGAATCTTGTTCAATAAATTGAACTTGAGTATGAACGTGAACATAACTGAACTTGAACATAAACTAAACATGAACTTAATGTGAATTGAAACATGAACTGAATATGAACTTGAAACGTAACATGAACGTAAACTTGAACATAACATGAACGTGAAGTTGAACTGAAATTTAACTTAACATGAACTTGATCTGAATTTTGACAATCAAAATGATTTCGCCAGTGGTTTCGTTAGGAATAACGAACAATCAGAATGATTCCGCCCAATCTATTCCATTGGAGATACTTAGACAATCAAAATGATTCCATCATGAATATTTTAAATCACGTATCCTAATAATCAAAATGATTACACCAGGAATATTTAGTAATACTATGACAATCAGAATGATTACATCACAAGTATTTTAAATCACGTACCCTAGCAATCAAAAAAATTACACTAGGAATACCTAGTAATACTAACAATCAGAATGATTACATCACGAATATTTTAAAAGAAATATCCTAACAATCATAATGATTACGCTAAGAATATCTGTATAACTGAACTTGAACTAAATTCTGACAATCAAAATGATTTCGCCAGAAGTACCTCGCGTGAAGTACAAATGGAGATGCTCGGACAATCATAGTGATTACATCGTGAGTATCCCAAACATAACTAACTTGACATGACTCGAAAAGTTGTTCCCGAGATACACAAATTGTATTCAAGATGAAATGTGACTGGAATATGAAAGGATAGAAGTCCTGATATAACACAACATGACTTGTACATAACTCAAAAGACATGACTTACTTGAGATAAAAACATTTTGTAACATGACATAACATGTAACAGACAATATACTTAACATGACATACTTACAACAATGAATATTACATGATATGATATACATGTAACATATGACATACTTAACATGGCATACTTATAACACTACATGACAGAATAGATTGTATAACAAATAAATATATGTGACAGAATAAATCATACATAACAGATAAACATGTAATGACGTGGCATGACATGACATATATGGTAACATACATATATAAATTGTAGTTCCCTTACCCATCACACATACATAGTAAACTGATAGTAAGTTAAGAGCTAACTTATCTCGATTGTCACGTTCTACGAGGATGAAGTGCAAAACACGAAGAACTATAAGTGGGTATTCTAAATGTTAGAAATTTAATTTCTAACAATTAGAAACGTGTAAAAGAGACATATTATGATAAAACTACCATTTTACCCTCTACATGTGAAAAAATGACCATTTTACCCCTAACTTAATGATTTCACATCCTAACTCTAAAAATTATCAAAGTTTACATTCATCATGTAAATTTTGTCCTAAACTCAAATATCAATTCAGACAAATTTAAAACAATTCACAACTATAGGAAACTCACTATGGCCAAAACATTCATAGGCCATTCCTCTTGGTTTTTATTGCAATTTCTTCCAATTTCAAAACCCGTGATTAAACCAGAACTTTGCTACAAAGATTTTCATATCCTACGTTTAAAAACATACTTAAAAAATCAATTAAGAAAAATCTAATCATCAAAACTAGACTTTTTGTAAAAAGATCCAAACTTTTTAACAAATAACAAACCCTTGAATCACAAGCTTTGACCCTAAATCAAAACGCTTCCAAGAATTCCAAAAAAATCAAACCTTACTTCTAATATATTCATAACATCATCCTAATATTAACCATTCTTTAAATGATCAAACAAAAGTCACCAAAAATCACAAAATAACACTTGGAGTTTTTGGTTTTACACTTAGTCTAAAAACATAAACTTTTTCTCCACTAACTTTGAAGAATCTATTGATCCATGGCTTAAAAAGATGAGATATTCAAACTAAAACATCATAGGGTTTAAAAAGTGTCTTAAAGAAGATCCAACCATAAAACTTAAAATCACATGTCTAAAAATCAATAAAACATAGATATACAAAAAAATCAAATCTTAGGGCCTAACTTAAATCCTCTTGCATAGAAAAATCATATCTTTGAAATTAATATTAAATATCTTCAAACTAGCATCCTAACATGAAAATAAGAGACTTAGTATTGTCGTATAAAAATATCAAAACATTTATAGTAAAATCAAACCACGAAATATTCAAACTTTGTCCAAATAAAAACTGTTTTTTTTTTTTTTACTTCCAGTTTTCAAATTTCTAGATCTAAGAAAATCTATCATCAAAAACTTTATTCATGCAACAAAACCTCAATAAACACTCATAAACACATGCTAACAACACTCCATAAAATTTTTGGACCAAGATATGTCCATTAGCTTGGTCAAAAATTTCAAAACATAACATACTCTTCAATTTTACGCCCAAAATGACTTTTCAAAGTTAAAAATACTTTTGACAGACAAAATAACCATGGAATAAGACGAATAATATATCTACAGAAACTATACTCAAATATGAACAACTTTTATCGAGGAGTTATCATGTGAAAATACTTACAAAGGGTCTAAAATCTCGATGCAAAAAGACCTAGAAATCTTCCCAAGAGAGCTCTTTTGGGTTTCTCTCTAAGAATGGAGTAAAGAAGTGATGAAAGAGAAAGAAATGTATCTTGCACGACTTTAGACTTCTGGAGGGGAGGAGATATGGGCTTGAATGACTCTTGATTGGAGGTGGCTATGTCACATAAAGTGCATAATAGTGAGGGGCAAAACCCTATGTTTAGCTTTTGTGACATAGCCACCTCTAATTTAGGGTTTTTGTAGGGTTGAAACCCTCTTTGATCTGACTCAATTTGATTGATCAGATGAAAGAATAAGGTTTTGCTTAGGTGGCATGATCTCACACATTGATTTCCTTCACAAATCCATTTAATGGTTCCTCTTTGTGCCAATTGTCTAATACTATTAACCAAATATGGCTAAGATCTTGCCAAGTGTCCAAATGAAATTTCTCTAACCTAATTTAGACATTTTACACTGTGATTTTAAAATCACTGTGCAAGATGTTACTATTAAGGTTACTATTCACTTTAGGAAGGTGAAAAATAAATTTTGCACTGAAAAATTATAAATATTCATACAAACCTAAGTGTGCAATTTGTTTACCAAAATTCTACCCCGAAGTGCCTCAAAAAATGTAAAATGCGTTTTCAAACAAGCGTATCGTCCAAAAACTGAAAATGAGATTATTGCGCCGTAAAATCCTAAATAATCAACTGAGTCAATTGGCGTAGACCATAACATATTCTGACAGTTCTAACTACTTCAAATAAATAAAATCACACTTATAGCACCATAGTGAGTAATAACACTGACTATGCTGACAGACTAAAATCTATGCGATTAGTCAATTTGTGAAAACTTACAAAGTTTTCATAAGATTCTTAAAGTCTATAGAAATTCTACCATTAAATTTCTAGTGGGCTGTTACATTTTATACATACTTTTGTTTATAAGCATATATGGTTTCTATTGGTGCATTAATCAAGTTTGAAACTACTGATGAAGATTTGTGTTTTGAAGATAGTTAATCTGAATGAAGGCTCCGAAAGAGTTAATATAATGTTATCAGAATGAACAAAATTTTGTATTATCGATGTTTTGTATTCTTCAAAATATTGAAGAAATTTACTAAGTTTTAAAAATATTTTTCATAATGGTTATCATGTTGAAATATCAATAAAAGCATTAATGAATATCTTTAAATAAAATATTCTCTTCGGCCACTGTATCAAATAACACACCCCACATCTCACGTGTGAACCGGGTTCATTAACAAGTGAACCGGTTCTGGTTTTGCCGCTTGAATCCCGTGCTCCCTTCTTCCTTCTCCTCTCCGATTTACCTACGAAACTTCTTCTTTTCCTCTCATTCTCTGTTTTCCCCTCTCCCTTCTGGCTCAGCTCCCTGTGCTTCATCTCTGTATTTTCTTTTCTCTGTATTTCCCCGTGCTTCATCTCCCCCTCCCTTCATCAGTACACATAATGCCCTAACTGGGACGCCCTAATTGGGACTGAATTCATTAAGCTGCATCTTCGTAAGGCCCCAATCGACCGGTAAACTCGATGTTCTCCATTTTTCTTCATCTATTTTCTTGTTCGGTGCTATGATTTGTTTGATGATATGTTTGGTGGGTAAGATGTATTTCTCTAGCTTTTGTTTGATTTTTTTTCCTCGGCAATCTGGGTTTTTCTTCGTAAAGCCACATTTTGAGGTTTTATTTCAACGAAATTAAGAGGATTTAAATCCACAGCAGCCTGTCCAGAAAATTATTAGAGGACTTTTGGAAAGGAGGCTACAATTCATACTCAAAAAATGCAAGTCTTGAATACCCATTTTGAACCATCTTTTTCACTTGCGGAATAAAGTCTGGTTCCCAACTTCTTCATCCCTTTTGGCATTATTCCAACCAAATAAAAAAGCAGTGCGGCAACTTCTCTTGGTTCCGAACAGAGATAGGACATGAATCACATGATCTAGTCGCTTAGAACGCAGAAGAACGGGCAAATGCGGGGAAAGGCCAGGCGAGGACCGTGGGCACAAAATGTGCTGTGTGTAAATATAAGCAACCTGAACGATTTTTTCAGGCCTCTTTTCTATTTCTTTTTTTCTTTAAGAAGACAAGAATCATGCCAATAAGCAAAGAATCCCCTCCAAAGCCAAGATATATATAAGAAGTTAGGGGCAGTTAATGAGTTTTTGTTGTTTGGTAGGTAGGTGCTAAGTGGGTGTAAGTAGGGCTGTACACTGATGGGTTCGGCATCGGTTTCGGCGCCAAACCGAGACACCACCAACCTCTTCCATGTCTCTATTAAAACGGCCGAAACCGAGGGTTTAGGGAGAGAAAACCGATCATATCGGTCTCGATTTGCATCGACGCGATGGTCGGTCTACCGTCGGCGTCTTCTGTGAAGGAGGAACTGAGGAAGAAGGATGAAGACTCGTGCCGTCGTTTGCCATGGATGAAGAAAGAGGTTGTAGAGAGGAAGAACGGAAAAAGATGGCGTGGGGAAGAAGAAGAGGGGTGGGGGTGTTATTAACTCATTTTGAAACGGCGCCATTTAAGCCAAACGGTGCTGTTCTATTATATATTTTTTTTAACATTCATGCCCTAAACGATAAGTAAAACGGCGCCGTTTTATATACATATATTTCAAAAAATAAATAAATAAATAGACCGGATCGGTCGGTTCAACAGTTTTTCAGGGGTTAAAACCGGCGCCGAACCACCGATGTCGATTTTTCTTCAATTCCTCTCACCCGCCGACCGGTTCTTTGCCGGTTCCGTACTCCGACTGTCGGTCTGATCGGTTCACGGCCGGTTTGATAGGTTCCTGTACACCCCTAGGTGTAAGTGTCGATTCATGCGTTGAAGTGATGATAATGTTTTTGGCATGTAAGAATAGTATTATGTGCCAAGTGCTTATGACGAGGACATAGACTTATGAAAAGTTAGGAAACCTTCTATTGGATATAATTTGTAATTTTTAAGAAATAAACGAAAGCCCTCTAGTTTCTTGAGAAACTTCAGATGATGTCATCAAGAAGAAGAATAAGAAGAAGAAAACAACGGCTGTGACTAGTGCTTTGTTTTGCTTTCAGATTGGTGCATATTCATGTTGCTGTGTAGAATTTTGCCCCATCTACTTCTTTCTTTTGTTTTTTAAATGTAAGGCATGTGTATTTTGTTGTGTGTTCGTAATTAGTAACTAGCTAGCTGGTCCGTGGTGCACAGTTTTTTTATGAGCATCTTTGAATGAGATTCCTTGTGTAGGTTCATTGCGGGAACTAGAGAATTTTTACTGATTTAAGGATAGATGAATTACAACATGGTGGACTAGTAGTGTTTGTCCACCCTGTGTTGGTGGTACAATTTGTTATGGAGAATCTCTTCTATTTTTTTGTATTTGCAAGGGCTTCCTATTGTTCTGATGCACACCTGTAGAAATTCTTGTTGGATATAAAGTTGTAAAATCGGAGGGCATGGTAGATTGCAGGGTGACGCTGGGGTCCAGCATGATCGAAATGAGGCTAAGCGACCCTAATAGAATCATTATATTGCACTTCATCAATTCTTTTGGAGAATGGTTTACACTTGTACGTTTTTTTTTTAACAATGATCAATTGGAAACTTTTACTTGTTGTAGCTATTGGATTCATTTTATATTGGTTCACACATAAAATTCTGTCTATACACTTATGACACACTAAGTCTAATGATATCCACAATCATTAGGAGAAACCCTTGAGCATTCACACAAGAATACAGACATCTTGCAGGTTCAATTGCGTACATGTTTTTTTAATGATCTGAGTCAGTGACTGGTAATTTCCATTGCATCCACACATGCATTGCATTATTGATTGGTTTTTTAGTGATCTGAACTTGTGACTGGTTTTTTAGAATTACTCATGGCATGAACTTGTGATTCGTAGAGAAAATAAATTTTGGAAGATGTGGGATGAGGTACTCAAGCATGAGTTTGAAGTTCGGTAAAGGGAAGATAAAGTGAGAGAGAGAGAGAGAGAGAGAGAGAGAGAGAGAGAACTCTTCAGAAGGAAAATCGAAAATTATTGTGTTTGTACCAGGTTGTCACATTTGTAGTAGTTTTAACTTGATTTGGATAAATTGTATGTAAATAGTATGTTGTACTTGATTTGGATAAATTGTATGTAAATAGCACGTTGCATGAAATAGATCAGTTTTGAATGGATCAATTGTAATGATACTTCTTAAGTGTAGTGTTTTGGTTATGATGTACAAAAGGGGTATATGTAGGTTCATTAAATTAACATTTGCAATGAAAAGTTGTGTAATGAAAACAGCATGTGCTCATGGTTTGCACGTGAAAACAGCTTGTGCACACTAATATCTGGAATGATATGGAATTCACATCCGTTGAAATACCTGTGGTTTCCTTACTTTTCATCACTACTGTATGCATGCTCATGAATTAATCACACTTGGATCCTTTTGCAATCTTGCCAAATTCCCTCATCATTTTCACGTGAAATAAACTTACAGTATTATTACAGCAAATGAAAATCGTGGTCTTGTCTCTCTCAATATATACAGAGATCAGTGCATGCTTAGCAACCATATACCAAATTAAAGTTATACAATAACTAAATATATAGCAAATGAAAATCCTGGTCTTGTCTGCGCTTCCAATCTTGTCAAAATCCTCCATCCAAAAGATGTGCCACAAAGTCATTCAAAATACCACCGTGGAATGTTTACCAAGTGTTCAAACCCAGATCTGAAAAAAATTGCAGAAACATACATATCAGATGAAAGCCATAATGAGGAAAATGTGTCTAAATGATAAACCAGAACTTCTAAGGTCAACAGCCTGCAAATTAGCGAGTTTGGTCCAATCAGAAAATTACTTAACATATTCATGTTAGAGCCATGGCCATGTATAATAATTAGATGGAGTCGATTTAGAAAGCCCCAATTTTTTTCTGAGTTACTTTTGTTAATATTTAGATAATAAAAAAAGGAAAAAGCTTCTATGCCCCTTGGGTTTGACAGCCCTAGTTGACCGTTGGTTATTATTATTATTTTTTTTACTTAGTAATTAAGAAATTGATTTTAAGTGTATTGGTATATTTTTTATTTTTTAAAAATATTTAAATATATTAAAAAAATATAAAAAGAAAAAAGAAAAAAATATTTGTTTAGACGGCATGTCCAACTATAATGGCTGGGCGGCATAATAGCCTTGCCCATAAAAAAAAAAAAAAAATAATAATAATAATAATCTAGATTGACACATCATACAAAACTTTAAGAAATTAGAAAACACAGAGGTCAGATACGATGGAAGCAATAAAATATGGTGGGGTCAGGAACATACTAGTTTCACTGATAGCCCTGTGAATTAGATCTTTCTTAGAGACATGAACCTGTAATCACGGAAAACAAAAATGGCTCCTCATAACCATAACACAAGTAGCATGATTTAGCAAGGACTCTGGAATTTAAATATAAAGGAATTGAAAAAGTCTATAGGTATAATACTTCAGGTAAAATTTTGCATTATATACAAATCCACTGGGTTGGTTTTTCACAACCCAAAACTCGGACCAAATGTCCTCGGTCACAGTCACAGTTCTAGTTAGAGCGTGGGAAGCAGGAATTAGAATTATATGAAAGACACAACTTATAAGATTTAACTTCCATGGAGATTGAATGCAAAAGGTTCTTTTAGTTGTACTTTTTTCTTAGTAAGTTATGATAAAATGTTTCAGCGTGAAGGGGAGGGGGGAAAGGGCAAAATAAACGTCAGGTGTACAACAGGCGCATACATATGCAGTTAGCGGCAAAATATTTTAGGCCAAAAGCACGTTATATAAAAAAAGGGGAAATGATTTAGTGCATGTTTGGGATTGCGGTGAGAAATATAGCTTATAACTTTAGGGTTTATAGTTTATAACTTAAATAACAAACTCTACTATTAAAAAGTCATTTACTGTTTGGTAACCATATCTCTAAAGTACTTTTAAAGTTAGTTATATTAATTTTTTTTAAATATACAGTTATCTACATGAGCTTTTTGATAAAAGTTTCAATTTGGTACTTTTTAAAAAAATAGATTTTTAGCTTTTTTAGATGATTAAAGCACTTCTTATAAATTTACCAAACATATCATTTTTTCTTTAAAATAGCTTTTAAATAGTTAAAAGCACTTTTTAACCTTTCAAACTCAATCCTAAACAGGCTCTTAACAATAGTGATTCAATGTTAATTGAGGGATTCGGCTTGCCTCCGGTGACATATTAACAGGAGATCTCCTGTTATGTTGCCACTTTGCTTTCTTTTAAGATAAAGGGTTGAGATTAAGGTTGAATTTGAGTGTTGAGAAGTGTTGAGGTATATTGTGAATAATTACTTATAAAAAAAATGTTGTGAATAGTAGTGAAAAAGTATGTGAAAAGTAATAATAAAATATTGAATAGTAGTCAAAAGTATGTGAAAAGTAATAATAAAATAATAAATAGTAGTGAAATATGTTGAGAAGTGTTGAGGTATCCTCAACACCAAAACACAGTAAAAATCTATAACTTTTACAAAGCAAGTATAATTTTCCACCCATAGCAGCAAGGATTGGAAAGAAAACTACAGAGCTAATATGCCAGCCTGCTTTGACGCTTCCCACAAGATATGGTACGAAACTCAATGTCTTTGACATAGGCAGTGAGAAACTCCGTTCTTTCCTTAGTGGGTAGTGCTCCGCTTGTGCCTACGAGATCTGGGACCTAAAAGCTACTAGTTCTGGGATCAGCCAAGTGATTCCCATTTAACTAAATCAAGTGAGAGACTTTCTTTGGGATAAATCAATAATGATGGAGGTGGTGGATTGTATGTAGGCAAGGGCGCTCTGTTGGGTTGGAAGAAGAAAGGTAGAGTGTGTAGCAAGGAAAATGAGGTTATCTTGGCCCTGGGGGTGCTTTCTAATTGTGGCTTCTGCAAATGCCGAAGAAGAAAGGGAAATTAGGTAAAGGGGCTTGAACGGGTGACTGAAGAAGCCCAGAGGCTGCAGAACACAGAAAAGACATCATCGCGTAGAGAGACAGAGTACTGATATATTTGAAGTTATAGATTTTTAACCTCAGCCCTTTATTTTAAGAGAAAGCAACGTGGCAACATAATAAGAGATCTCCTGTTAATATGTCACTGGAGGCAAGCCGAATCCGTAATTGAGATGCTTCTAAGGGACCAAGCCCGACAAAGTATATATGTCTGTAAGCATTGCCTCCTTAGCAAAGCGCCCATAATAAATCCCAGCAAATAAAAAAAAACCCCGAAGAATAATGCTTCTATCCAGAGTCACTTACCACATACAGCAAGATCTAAATTCTGCACTCAAGTGCTATTGTTGCATCGAAGGATGCATGCATCTTGACAAATTATTATGCTTTAACACTCCTCACCAAGTTCAAGGACCTAAAGTACAAGCTCATCACAGAAACCATGCTCTTAATGCAAGAGGTAACATCAATTAAATTTTCGTCTGTTAAATGAAGTAGCTAATATGGGAAAAAATATCTAAGTATACTACTAAAAGCCATTGAAACACCAGTATTCTTTTTGATCTTGCATCGAGCGAGTGGTGAGTGGCCCACGGAAGCGCTAGACTATTGAGGAGACAAAATTTGTTTGAAGTTCATCTCCAAAGATCTTCAGCAAAGAACTTTCATCTCAATTCTGCTGAATTATACACCAACACCCATGAAACATTTTCAACAGCATTTTAACCAAGTAATCAAATTCCCCTCTACAGAATCCCAAACATCAATCGCTGAGCCATAGAATTACAACCCCATACGTAAAAAACTGACCTTGGCAATAATTGATATCAAATTGGAATCTCCTAACCAAATTTACAAGAAGTAAACACATGCAACATAAAAAATAATTTTAAAAAAAAGTCGGAGACGGAGGGAAGAGAAAATGAACTCACTTGAGGAGTAAACATCAGAGGCGACTGGGTTGCTCTTGGTCTATGAGGAGGGGACTGACCCATCATGTCAGGAGAAGAAACAGAGACACCATGAGTTCTGCCAGGTGCAGCCATGCCTTCCTCCGAACCACCACCACCTCCTTCTACACCACCTTCTGAAGCCCCAGATGAGCTACCACCCCCATCTTCTTTTGCATTCACATTACCCATTTTGATTATCACCAACAAAAAACAAAACAAAAAAACAAAAAATAGAAAGAAAAGAAAAAGAAACCTGCTTGCAGAATCTCAAATGGGAGTCCCCCACGACAACATGGATATAGTAGCCATCTCCATCCCCTGAGCAGGATGGATTGACCTTATTATGAAATGTGTGTGCTCAGTCTCTTATTCTATCCTTATTAATGGTGAACCCCAAACTAGCTTCTGGCCAACTAGAGGAATAAGACAAGGGGATCCCCTATCCCCCTACCTCTTTATCCTATGCACAGAAGCTCTCAGCTGCATGCTAAACAAAGCTGAACTCTCTGGTCTCATTACAGGGCTGCCTATCAGGAGAAACAAACTTTCTATTAACCATTTGTTTTTTGCAGATGACAGCCTCCTTTTTTGCAAGGCTAACCCAATGGAGTGGAGTAGACTTTTGTCCATGCTGGAATCTTATGAAACAGCTTCTGGCCAGCGCTTAAACAAAGAGAAAACATCCATTTATTTCAGCAAGAACACCAGGGAGGAAGCCAAACACTTTATCACAAGCATAGCAGGAATAAGAGGAACCAACTCCTATGAGAAGTACCTAGGACTACCAGCCCTTATTGGTAGGTCTCGAACTCAATCTCTCAGAAGCATCCTGGACAAAGTGCAGACCAGAATAAGCAACTGGAAGACCAAGTTCCTTTCTCAAGCAGGGAAGGAGATACTCATCAAAGCTGTTATACAGTCCATCCCCACTTACAGCATGGGTATCTTCAAACTTCCTAAGCAACTGGTCCAAGAGCTCAACAAAATGATGAGGAATTTCTGGTGGGGGCAACAGTCCCAAGAAAACAAAATTCACTGGGTGCACTGGGACAAGATGGAGAGAGCAAAGTGCAATGGTGGCTTGGGACTCAGAGATTTTGAGAATTTTAACTTGGCCATCTTAGCCAAGCAATGTTGGAGGGTTGTGTCTAGTCCAAACTCTTTTGCTGCTCAGGTTTTAAAGGAGAAGTACTTCCATAGCAACTCTTTCCTATCAGCTAAAGTAGGACAGAACAGCTGCTTCCTTTGGCAAAGCTTCATGGCAGCTAGACCACATCTACAAGAGGGCCTGATTTGGAGAGTGGGAGATGGGGAACAAGCAGAAATATGGAATGATAGGTGGCTTCCTGTACAGTCGACCTTTAAACCCCAAAGCTCTATAAGATTTATGCATGCTGACACAAAGGTCTCTTTTCTAATGGACAAACACACTAAGGAGTGGAACAAAGATCTGGTTGAGGCCATTTTCACTAAGGAGGAGGCATCTATAATAGTAAAAATCCCTCTAAGCCCTTATGCCAAACTAGACAGCTTGATATGGAGATGCACAACCACAGGTGATTTTAGTGTCAAAAGTGCTTATCACCTGATTACTGAGATGGAAAACCAAAAGCTAGGTCAACCCTCTGTACAAGCCAACACAACAGACTCCTGGACTAAAATCTGGTGCTTAGAAATACCAAATGCCTCAAAAACCTTCCTATGGAGAGCCTGCTTAAATGCTCTACCTACTAAAGCCAACCTTGTGCAAAGGAAGGTGTTTGAAGACTCTACCTGTCTAATCTGCAAGCAGCAACCAGAAACAACAGAGCACATTCTTTGGACATGTCCATCAGGTAGGGACGTGTGGGGACAAAGCACAAGGAAACTGCAAAAGGCCAGCCCTCTTTTCAACAGTTTTAAAGATCTAGTAGAAATCATGTTAGACCTCCTGGAAAAGGATGACATGGTATCCTTTGCAACCACCTCTTGGTTAATCTGGAAGAGGAGGAATGAGATGATCTTCAGGAAGTCTTTCCTTCACCCGAGCACCATTGTTCAAAACTCAAGACAACTCGTAGAGGAACTGCAACTAGTTAAGCAGCAGAGCAAGAACCTCACAGACGCAGTGCATCAACAGACTGCCTGGGCTACACCCCCTAGAGGTAGACTTAAACTAAACTGGGATGCTTCTCTTGACAAAACCAGATGCAAGGTGGGAGTGGGTGCTGTCATTAGGGATCATGAGGGACAGGTGTTAGCTACTCTAAGGATGCATCATGACCTCTTCCCAGAACCTCTATTGGCAGAAGCCTATGCGGCACTACAAACCTCCATTTTCTGCAAATCCTCAGGCTATCAAGAGATCATAATGGAAGGGGATTCTCTACAAGTGGTTAAGGGCCTAAACTCAGTTTCAAACTCACACACCTATGCAGGCCAACTGATATCTGACACTAAAACCACACTCAACTCTTTCACTACATGGTCAGCTAGGCATACCGTAAGAGCTAACAGCTGTGTTGCTCATGCTTTAAGCAAAGATGCCCTTGGCATCAATGGTTACACCACAACTTTTGATTCTATGCCTCTTCAGGCTTTGGTTTCAAACAATGAATGAATGAAGTTTACAGTGTTTCTTATAAAAAAAAAAAAAAAAAGTTTGAAGGAGAAACTTGTTTGAACCACAAAAGTTTCCGTAGACATAGGTAGCACCTAGAAACAAAAACAACCTTGGATGTCTCCTATATAAATACCCTCTCCACCTTGTATCCTCCCCCACCGAGCAACAAATAGGGAGAAGCAAAACAGCCACATAAACACAAGCATCAAGCAAAGAGACATACGACCAACAAGTTCGCTGCAATGTTTGTTACATGCTAGAGTTTGCCAGCTCGTAATGGGTTTATGAATGGGTAGAGAACAAGGATTGTCCTTGCGTGCTCTACCTATGATGGAATTTTATAGGACACTTCAAGGGATCCTAGGCCTCCTTAGTTGGTTTAATTTGAGAAAAACCACAACTCCAAATCAACACAAGGTTGAAGATAATACTGATGATATCTTATTCATTCTTTGCCTCAGGCTATTAAATAGCCAAACAACTTTTGATGAATTAGGCAATAACCCATTCTTACAGAAAGGAAAATTACAATCGCATAATTCTAGCACAAATTAATTGAAAGGAAATAATATTGATCGAAAGAAAATAACATTTATTTAATTATTGATGGTAAGCCTCAATCACTCCCATCCCATGATTCTTGGTCCCTGACAATTCTTCCGTCCTTAAAAATTTCCTTGTCCTGAAGGAAAAAGCGTGTTTTCAATTCTGCCAGATTCTCCCATGTGGCCTCAGCAGGAGAGAGATTTTGCCAATGAACAAGAGTTTCAATTTCTCCTCCTTTCTTGCAAGTTTCCAGAATGGCTTGAGGAAGTGGGTGGAGTACCGATTTTGCTGGTAACAGGTAGAGTGGGAGAGATTTTCTCTTAATCTCCAATCCTCTTTTTAAGGAGAGAAACATGGAAAACTGGATGTAATTTAGATTCGGGGGGTAACTCCAATTTATATGCAATAGTGCCAATCTTGGATAAAATTTTAAATGGGCCAAAAAATTTGGGACTAACCTTGAGATTTTTCTGTTGAGCCAATGAAAGTTGATGATATGGGTGCAATTTTAGGTAGACAAATTCGCCCACTTGAAGACTCCTATCTATCCGTGCACTTCTCGTCATAATATTTCCTCATTCGCTCCTGTGCAATTTTCAAATTGGCTTTGACATCCTTAATCACCACATTCCTTTAAAGTAGAAATTTGTCAATGGACTCCACACGCGAAGTGCCATGAACGTAGGCAAGTAAAGTGGGAGGTTCGCTCCCATAGACAATTTCGAATGGTGTCTTTTTGGTGGAAGAGTGGATGCTTGTATTGTAACAATATTCTGCCCACGAAAGCCAAATCGCCCACTCTTTGTGCTTAGAACTTGTGAAACACCGCAAGTACATCTCCAATATCTTATTGACCACTTCGGTTTGAACGTCGGTTTGTGGGTGTTAAGTCAAACTAAAATTGAATTTAACTCCATTGAATAAGAATAAATTCTTCTAAAAAGAACTTGTGAATATGGGGTCATGATCACACAAAACAGACTTGAGCATGCCATGAAGCTTGAATATGTGGTCAAAAAATGTTTGGGCAACTGTGGTGGCCGTGTAAGGGTGTTTAATGGGAATAAAATGGCTATATTTGGATAATCCGTCAATGACCACAAAATAGAGTTACCTCTAGATGTTGGCAAACCATCTACAAAATCCATGGAAATATCTGCTTACACATGGTGAGGAATTGGGAGAGGGCTGAGTAAACCCGCTGGCTTGACTTGGTCCACCTTATTTTTTTGAAAAACATCACTCTTGGATAAATTTTCGTACGTGCCCCTTCATGCCTTTCCAATAAAAAAACTGATTTGATTTTGTGGAGCGATTTGTGGAGCTCTTCATGCATGTTGGAATGGAATTCCTTGATTATAGGAATAATCAATTCGGATGTGGGCAAGAGATAAATCCGATCCTTAAAGAAAATCAATCCTTCCTTGAATAGCAACGGTCACAATGCTTCTCCTTCCTTGATTTTCTCCACCAAATCCTGCAAATGGAAATTAGCTGAAATTTCTGATTTTATGGGATCCACCCAGTTAGGAATAGGAGAAGACATTGTGTGAATTTCAAATTTTCGGGAAAGGGCATCTGCGGCTGAATTTTCCTTTCCTTTTTTTTTTTTTTTTAGTGAATTTGAAATTCAAGTCCCAAGAGCTTCACCAACCATAGTAATGGTTTGATCCAACAAAAATTGCAAGCTTTTTTGGTCTGCCTGGACTATAAATTTGGCTCCTAAAAGATATGGACGCCATTTTTGGACTGCCTTAACCAAGGCTAACATTTCCTTCTCATATGTGCATAATGCAAGGTTTTTGCTATGTAGAGCTTGGCTAAAAAACGCAATTGGTTGGTCTCCTTGCATGAGCATTGTACCCAAACCCACGTCGGAGGCATCACACTCCACAATAAATGGTTGAGAAAACTTTGGTAGAGCAAGTACGGGTCCGGATGTCATTGCCATTTTTAATTCTTCAAATGCTTGCTCGGCAGCAGAACTCCATTTAAAAGAATCATTTTTTTAGCATATTTGTCATGGGTTGAGCGATCATCCCGTAGTGGTGAATGAATTTCCGTAGTAACCGGTGAGGCCCAAAAAACCTCGCAACCCTTCAAGCTAGTTGGTTTGGGCCATGTCATCATGGAGGAAATTTTCTTTGGATCCATGGCTACACCACGATGAGAAATCATGTGACCCAAGTAGCCTACTTCTTGTCCAAATTGACATTTTTCTCGCTTGACAAAAAACTTTTTAGTTTGCAAAACATGAGGCACACGCCCAACATGTAATAGGTGATCCCCCCAAGATTTGCTAAAAATAAGAATATCGTCAAAAAATACCAAGAAAAATTTACGAAGAAATTCCTTGAATACCTCATTCATGACACTTTGGAAGGTTGCCAGTGCTTTAGTGAGACTAAAGGGCATCACTGAAAATTCGTAGTGGCCTTAGTGCGTGCAAAAAGCTGTTTTATGAACATCTTCTAGGTACATACGGATTTGATGGTACCCCGACCTCAAATCAAGGTTTGTAAAAAATCGTGCACCATGCAATTCATCCAATAATTCATCGATAACGGGTATTGGGTATTTATCTTGGATGGTAATGTTATTGAGTGCCTGATAATCCACACAAAGCCTCTAAGAGCCATCCTGTTTTTTAACCAATAGCACGGGAGAGGAGTATGGACTCGTGCTAGGCCTTACCACACCGGATGACAATAGCCCCTTGATCATTTTTTCAATCTCATTTTTTGGGTAATGGGGATACCGATAAGGCTTGACTGAGATTGGATTAGCTCCCTTTTCCAATGAAATTTTGTGGTCATGAGATCGCTGAGGTGGCAAGCCTTGAATCTCTTGAAAAATGGCCGAATGTTGAATCAAAATAGCCATTAAATCCAGATTTAAATTTGTTGCCGCAACTCCTTGCTTCTCTCCCAAGTTTAAGGAATTGAATTGTAATAATAAAAAAAAAAAAAAAGAAAAAAGAAAAGAAGAAGCTCTTTTTCCTTTCTGCAAGCACCTCTAAATCACAATCACCCATGATTTTATTGCTATGCCCTCTTGTCCCACGTAACTCTACTGTTTTCCCCTCCCACCAAAATCGCATCCATAGCTCATTGAATTCCCAAATAATTGGACCCAATTTTTTAAGCCATTGAGTTCTAAAAACGGCATCACATCCTTCCACCGGTTAAAGGTAAAAATCCACGTGAAATTGAACCTTTTGCACTAAAATAGGGAGCTTTTCACACAATCCTTCAGTTTTCATTTTATTTCCATCTGCCACTTGAACCAAAAATTCTCCTTTCTTTGCAGGATAAATTCCCATTTTGGTAGCTAACTTTGAATTCAAAAAGTTATGAGTGCTACCGGAATCCACCAATATTGCATTTCCTGAAATAGCATGAAAACTAATTTCAAGAATCACTTCTTCCGCTTACTCCTCTATGGTAGTCTCATCCAACGGCTCATCAACAGGAAAATTTTTTCGTCACAATTGAAGCATAATCCACGTGCCCTCCTTTCTTGCAACTCAGCTAGACTCAACCTCTTGATGGTGGGGGTACGAGCTTTGGTAAGAGATGCTGAAGGTAAGGGTGGATGTCCCATGGTGGATAGAGCCTTCTAAGGTTCCACGTACCCTCCCTTCCATTTGTGATACATACGAGACTCATAGAGTTGTGCAAGACCGATAGCGGCGGACAATGAAATTGGATTACATGCTTGCACGTCAACTCATATTGCGTCCTTTAACCTACTCACAAATCACCCAACTTGTTCTTCGGACAAATGGCCAGCTCGATGTAACAAATGATCAAAGTCCATTCGGTAATCTCAGATGCTTCCCATTTGTTTAAGCTTGGTGAGATCCCCAAAAAAATTTTGGTATCTTGAAGGCCCATATCGTAAATGCAACTCATACTTGAAAACTTTCCAATTGACGCATTCTTGCCGATTTTTGAAACGTTGATACCACAATTGGATATTGCCATCCAAGTGATAACCGGCCATGGGGAGTTTTTCTGCCTCTTCCGTGCCTTGGAACTCGAAAAATTGCTCCATTCGACAAATCCATCCGGTTGGATCATTCATGCCATTATAGCGTGGAAAGTCCAACTTAGTGATTTTGGGTGCGAGAGCCTCCTGACTAAAGGCTACGACTGGGCCCATGAGAAGACTCGACATCATCATCATGTCCTCCACTACGCGTAGAAAAATGGGCAAACATGCTCTCCATATGTTTCAAGAGACGTTCTTCACTAGCCTTCATAGCTTGTTGTAGTTTCTTTTGGCCTCTAGCCAATGAGCCAAGCTCATTCTCCACTTGCTCGAGACGGTGGTCATACATGACTGGTGCTGATACCAAGTTGTTACATGCCAGAGTTTGTAACCTCGTAGTAGGTTTATGAATGGGTAGAGAACAAGGATTATCCTTGCGTGCTCTACTTATGATGGAATTTTGTAGGACACTTCAAGGGATCCTAGGCCTCCTTAGTTTGTTTAATTCAAGAAAAACCACAACTCCAAATCAACACAATGTTGAAGATAATACTGATAATATCTTATTCATTCTTGGCCTCAAGCTATTAAATAGTCGAACAACTTTTGATGGAATAGGCAATAACCCATTATAACAGAAAAGAAAATTACAATCGCATAATTCTAGCACAAATTTATTGAAAGGAAATAACTTTAATTGAAAAAAATAACATTTATTTAATTATTGATGGTAAATATCAATTACTCTCATCCCATGATTCTTGGTATCTGACAGTGTTTCTCATGTGCATTGTTGTCGTTGTAGCATTCAACCTCAATCATGAGGTTGAGGCCGGGGATACATGCTGCCTTGACTGCGCGAGAGCTTGCCCGGAGGAAGGCAAGGCTAGTATCATCTGTCAAACCTTATGCGATTCTGATTGTAATCATAGAGAATTATCTAGTTATTATTTTTTATTATTTTTTAATATTTTTTATAAGTTAAATTTTGTCATATCAACCCTTAAAAAAATAAAGTGTTCTTCACGTGGCTTGTGGGTAGAAGTCCTTTATTTTATTTTAAAGAGCATGAGCATTTTTCTTGTTTTAATTTGTCTCATTTTTTGCAGGAAAACGTAGAGGAAAACATGGAGGGTAACCCCCAATAAAGTTTTGAATATCGTTCCAGTTACCATTTCAGTTAAGCATTAGAACAAAATATTTCGATACCGGTACTGTTTTGGAATTAATTTTATATTATATATAAATATTTATATGTATATATAAACTAACAACTAATAGAATAAATACATATATATGTAAGTGTATATGATGTATATGTCTATATATATGGAAGAATTGAAAATTTATGAAATAAATATATGTTGAAAAAATCACAAACTTGAATTGAGACACACAAAAAAAAGGATAAATTATTAAAAATAATGATATTTAAAAAAAAGAATGAGGTGACATTTAAAATTATAAAAAAATTAAAATTATATAAATACATTTTATATTTTAGAATTAATTAAATACAATCTGGATTTAAAATTTATAAACATATTATCTAAATACAAGAAAATTACAAAAATAGTCTGAAACGCCTAATTTCGGCCGAAATGGCCGGAATTTGACCGAAATGGCCAAAGCAGGACTGGAATGACCAAAATTTGAAGCAAAACGGAATTGGGTGGTGGAGTGTACCGGACACTACACCGGAACAGCAAATTACGGCCATTCCGACTAGAATGGAACGAAAATCAAAACCTTGAACCCTAATCTTTTGAGCAAACAAGTTCATCAAGTCATAACTACAACAGCCAGAGGAATTGAGGAAGATATATATTGCATGTAATAAATATGTGGACAAGTCTCTTTATTCATTGACAGTCCTAATAATGTATTGATGTGCAAAATGGAATAAGAGCAACACTACTTGTTATATTTAATTTACTTTTTTGGGTACAAGAATAATATCTTTTGTTTAAAACGGTTGTGGAAAATGATAATTTTACAATTTTATATAAAATAACTTATAGTTTTGTAAATTCGAAAAGGACCCTATTACGTTCACCGAGAAATCCCGTCGAGGGTTTCTACCACAGTGTAATTTTTTTTTCCAACAATTTTTAAACCTCTTTAAATATTTAAAAAAAAATACAAACTCATTAAAATACAAAAATATGCAGCTGTTAACGTTATCATTCTTTCTTATAATTAATGACATGTAGCTCATTTTATTAAACGGGAAAACAAAAATATTAATGGCAAATTAATCTCCGTGAAGACACTCTTCCTTTGAAAATTGCATTCATAAATTTGGTGTTTTTTCTTTTCTATATGTTTCTATTATTCTTTCAGCTTCTTTACTCAGAAGAGGGGGAAGAATGAATTTGAATATTATCTAAAGATCTTGAGAGGCTTTTGCTTCTATATAATATAATAGTACATAAATTAAAGTGGAGTCGGCCAAAATCTGACTTGGGATACAATCCGCTAAAGTAGGAGGAGAGGGAGAGCTAGGTCGCACGGGCTGGGGCAGGGGAGGAAAAGAAGAAAAAGAAAGAAGAAGAAAAAGAAAAAGAGAAGAAAAGAAAAATGAAATGAAAGAAAGTGAGATCCAGTTCTCACATCTTGAGTCAAGAAACTGATCTAATGAAAATAACTTTAAAAGCTATAAATTTAATAAAATAATTTAAACACAACATCCAGCTAAAATATAATAAATAACTAGTAAAAACTAACAACTAAATTTTAAATAAAAAAAATAAACTAAAATAAATTAAATAGAAATTTAAACTCAAAACAATAATTAATATTAAGAAAGCTCTACAAAATAAATTTTACAATTAAATAAATTCAATTAAAATTCGATAATTTAAAATAAAAGAACCAATATTTTAATTAAATTAAAAACACTCATTTAATAAAAATACACGTAAAAACGAAATATCGCAAATCTAACTATGCAAAGGTGATAAAAAAGATAATTATGCTAATGGAACATTATGCCACTGCAATTCAGACCCTAATTCCATTATACTTTCCTTTGCCCACTTACTTTTGGAGATTAATTCAGATAGAAGCTGGCACAGTTTATAGATCAAATCATATTATTTTGGTAAACAAATTCACTTGATAGAGGGGTCAATTTCATCCTACATGGTCCCAATCCCACTCAATATTAGGTGTAATCTCAAACCTTGAAGGGTAGCCCTAGTGACCCTGTCAATATTCAGCAAACCAGTTATATTTCTAGATGTGGTGTAACTAAATTACAATCGAACAACATCATCTAGCTTGCATGAAACTTGGCATTCTGAAAGGGACTTCCACTTGCTTGATAGGAAAAAAGGTCAGAAATGGGGTATCCCTGTTATCCAGATCCCAATAGGAACTTGCCATGTACATGGCACTAAAAGACAATAGAGAACTATGCAATTTTAGATATAATTGATTTGGTTGAAAGAGTTTGCCCAGTACGTGTAAAGAAAGTGATTGAATTAATAGATAAAAGGACAAGAATATTAAAAAAAATGGAGGTTAATGCAAGTGGTACTGTTGATAGCTCGTTACTTTTGAGACATCTGAATGGATCACACTGACTGGTGCATGATGATTGTGTCTAACCACTGAAAAAAAGCTTCTTTCAAAGAATAAGGAACCAAATCGATGCCTTTCCATTGGAGATGAGAACCCTTTACCAAGTTCCTTGATAAATTTGCGTTTGAAAGATTCCCTTTTACCATGAATGTTCCAGCACTTACAATCCCACTATTTAAGGGATGGTTTGGTTAAATCATCTTATTTTATCTCATCTCATCTTATATAATTATTATAAATTTTTTAAATTTTTATATAAAATATAATAAATAATTTTACATTTTCAAATCCAAGAAAAGAAAATTAATATTATAACAATAGTTTTTTTACTTTTCAACAAAACATTTCATCTGAACTGTGTAAATATTATGACAGATAATATTTGACACAATCTGTGAATACGAATTCGAATAACGTGTCACAAATTGCAACCCCTATATTAGGCATGTGTCGTAGTCGGGGCAGATATAAGTCTATTGAAAAAAAAAAAAAGAGAGAGTTGAACAAATAAATAGAATTTACAAACTAAATAAATAATTTTTGATATTCTAATTATTGTTTAAAACATATAAAAGAAATTTCTAATTTATTTTTTCACGCTTACTGTTTGTCTAATCCTGCATAATGTTTATTTATTTATTATTATTTTTTAAACATTTGCTAAATCTATCTCGATATGAGTTTGTTTAGAACTTTATGACAGTTCAATCAAATCAGTGGTGTTCTCTGTAATCTTTAGCAACTAAATATAAAAAGATCAAATAGATCATAACCTTTCTTCTCATTCAATAGGAAGGTTAAATTTAAAAAAAAAATAAACAATAATAATCTAAAAGTCTGATTACAAACCTTGAACTTTTCAAGAACCGCAAGTTTTAAAAAAGGATTGATTTTCACTTTGTTCTAATCACCATATTTTGCGCCCTCCACCTCCACAAAAAGTGTTTATTTGATTTGATTTATTAACCATAAGAAATTGCCAGAACAAAACCATGAGAAACCTCCTTAAAACAAGAACCATCAAAGGCATATCCTACGTCCCCTATTGTAAGACTGTTTGTCCCAATTACGGTTTTCGGCCCAGACACAAGGCTAAACTTTATATTTAAAAAAAAAAATTAAAAATTGACCTGCTTTTCATACCTCACCCCCGTGCTCTCTCTCTCCAAACCAATGATACTGTTAGGATTCTGTTACTTTTTCCACTTTGTATATAAAAATATTGAATAGAAGTAATAAGATGATGACAAATTTGTTGATAAAAATATTTCAAAGATTCATACGGCTTGGAGTATTCGACGTCCCCAATTCCTCCATAGATAATATCCAGCTAATGGATGAAAATACTCCAGAATGAATGGACAAACCCATTCTGGTGTGATACTTAATTGTTTTTCTATTAAAATTACATAAAAATCATTTGTAAGTAAAATATAAACTAAGACCCAAAATACTAAACTGTGCCGTTTTAGGCTTTTATTAAAACTGTGTCGTTTCATTCTTAACAAAGTCCTCCTGAGCTGTCGTTTTACTCTGCCCTTCCTTGTACGAAATCACTTGTCTTCAGTTTCATTTCATCTTCAATCTTCAGCGTTCTCTCTCTTCGACCCCTTAAAGTTCTGAACTTTGCTTCCGTCGATCCACTGCTAGAATACCTCATAACAGAAATCCTAGGCCCTTCAAGTTTTGCTATCGTCTCTCTCTTGCCGCCCCCTTTTCTTGCGTCTTTTGGTTTTTTTGTTCCCCCTAGCTTAGTTTTTCCTTTATTTTCCCAAGAAAATTTGAAGTGATGGTGGTGAGGATACTTTAAAGTTGTCTTTATTAGTGGAATTTCCGATTTGCTAGGGTTATGCTAAGGCCAAGACCTACAAGTTTGATAACAAAAGTGGGATTGTGATATCTAACTTAAATATTAGTGGCCACATTGATCTTCTCCTCCGACCAAAATAATTATCATTTAAATGTTGGTCACCCTCTCTATATTTCCATTCTCATATTTATATGGGTTTGTGATATCTAACTTAAAATAATTATCGTTTACTCATTCTGTGTTATGATTCTGAAAGTTAAAAGTTTAACCAAATTAGTATCAAATAGTTTTAGGGCTTTTGGATCAATGGTTGGGTTTTTAACAATTAGTATCAGAGCAGAGACCATGTCATGGAGGGGGTAACCTATACGTTGGATTAAAATGCTATGATACTATGTATGGGCATATTGTTAAGTCATTGAAAACTGATAGATAAATAAAGCCGCCAAAAGGGAGAGGGCTACCACTTGGTTAATGTTGATAGAGTGGGCGGCCATGGACGTAGGATTCTGAAGCGTGGTGGAATGCTATGAACCAGAGGGTTAAAGGCTTAGTCAAATTAGCATCTAACAGTCCTAGGACTTTTGGATCAATTGTTGAGTCTTTAACAATCTATCGCCATTTCTCACATGTAATTGATTCTCTATTTTTTCTTTTCACTCGATCTGCTCTTTCCCATATGGAATCTGCTTTTCAAACAAAAAAAAACATATTTTAAGAACATAATAATATGGGTTTTTTTAGGGTTTTTAGTGCTAGTATTTTTCTTCTTGGGTTCAAATTCAAATTTGTAGTCTATTTTATATGAGCCTATTTATATAGAAAACCCTATTATTCAATCATTTTCATATATATATTTTTTGTTTGCAATACTTCTGTGTAGATTCAAAGGTTCAATGATTTTTGTCCAAGAAAAGAAAAAAAAAATTGAAATCTGCTTTGATATTAGCTCTAAGATTGTATTTTCTTATTTGGTTCTACCTTTGCCTAAGTAATTTTATCTGGGTCTGTTTTGCTCATGGTTTTAGGTTTGTTTTGATGAGTTACAGAGGTAAAAAGACATCAATGTTTTCTTAATCTGATAATTAAAAAGACTTGCTGCTATATGTATATGTGATTATGGGTCTACATAATATAGTTTCTTTGAATGGCATGATATGGTTGCTAGCAATCACTATAAATTTGATCATCTAGCTTCCAGTTCATTTTCTACTACTAGCAATCATTTTTTTTTTCTTTAATTTTTTAAAATTATAAATCTTGTGGTGAATGACTTTATTATTTCCCATAATTAGATTGTATGTATAAGTTAGGTAAAATAAGTAGCTATTGGATAGGCTCCCCTCTCTCTTCTTCAAAGGTGGGGTTTCTCTCCACTGTTCTTATTAACATAGAGGTCTCTCTTGAACTTAGTTCGAAGAGGTTTATTGTGGTCTCGTTTTGATAGGTTAGCTACAAAGCAACATGCATGGTTGAAGAATTATCTAGCCTCTAAGAGGGTTTTCATATCACGGAGGAGGAGAAACAAGAAGTTTTCGTTCCTTCAGAGAAAGTCCTAATCTCTATTGAAAAGAGTAAGAAATACTTGGCTGCCCTTGTCGTAATAAAGAAAGAAGTTAACAGGGGATCTTTTCAGTCTACTATGAGCAAGGCATGGAAAGTGGATGGCTAGGCTTCCTTTAAGAATCTCAGTACCAACACGTTTCTGGTTGAATTTCAAATCTCTAAGGAGAAGCAAAGAGTACTAGCGGTAAGGCCCTGGTCTTTTGACAGGTCCTTGGTTGGTTTGTTTAATTGTGAGGGTTGTTTGGCCCCTAAAGATGTAGCCTTCAACGAAGAACAATTCCGGATATAGTTGCATGATTTGCCTTTTGCTAGCATGAACAAAATCATGGGGGAAAGCTTGGGTGTTACTGCAGGTACTGTTCTATCAATGGACATAGATGCAAGTGGTATGGCTTAGGGCAGCTTCCTCAGGGTTAGAGTTCTCATTGATATCCTTAAACCTCTTACCTGTGGTAGGTTTATTAAAATGGGAGAGCAACATTATTGGATCCCTTTCAAATATGAAAGGCTTCCCATGTTCTGCTTCCAGTGTGGTGCCATTAAACATACTGGCTCTTCCTGTCCAACATCTCCTCTAAGGGGCAAAGTTCATGAAGGAACCGCATCACAATATGGTTCTTGGTTGAGGGCTAGCACCAACTGAGAAGCTCCCAAACTTTCAGCAAGAAGGAGGGTGATTTCGAAAACTTAGGAAGTTGGCACCAAACCAAACCTAATGATAGTAGGTACGATGAAGGTGGGATGGGACAAAATGCAACTGGGACCTATAATGCAGATTTCGAGCAAGCAGACCTTCGGAGTTCTAACAACTACCAGCTGAGGGGACCTTTAAATGGAAAAGGCAAGCTGCACAGCACTAATGGTCATACAGGTTTTCCTCTTCAGGCAAGTTCTGATAGCCTCGAGACCCCCTACTTGACTAATGTGCACTCTAAGGATACTTTGGTCTCTAAAGGTTTTATGTCTAACCATTGCCCTCCCATCGATCCAATTGGACTCGGATTTTCTAGTCCTACCAGAGACACTCCCCACATCAGTTTCCCCTCACATAACTCTCCCATTAAACCCTTCACTATTGGCATTGCGAAAGGGCCCACATGGAAGAGGAGGGCAAGGGGTTTGGGCCTTAAAACTCTTGGCCCACCTGACACTATCATGGACGACTCTACTAGTCCAAAATAAAGGAAAAGGCCTGGTGCAGACTCTCAGGGCCGATCATGACAAAGAGAAGATCAAAGCAAGCTAGATTGGTAGCGGCTGGTGTCCAGCTCTGCTAGTCCCCATGAAACACCTAGCTTGGAACTGCAGAGGGCTTGGGAACCCTTGGACAGTTCGTGAGCTTCACCTAATGGTGAAGGAAAAGAGCTCGGAGGTGGTATTTGTTTGTGAGGCCAAATGTAGAAGAAACATAATTGAGTATACTCGGGATAAGTTGCATTTTGATCACTGTTTTTCTAAGGTAGTGTTGGAAGGAGTGGGAGCATAGCCTTCTTGTGGAAGAAGGAAGTTGATGATGGCCTGGACTCATACTCCAACCATCATATCTCTATCTCCATAACCACTGATGTTCTTAAAAAGAAGTGGACTCTAACAAGCTTCTATGGGTACCTGCTACTTCAAAGAGAAGTGAAAGTTGGGATCTCCTTAGACTAATCCAGTCCAAAGTCCATAAACCTTGGTTATGTATGGAGGACTTTAATGAAATTTTGTTTTAGGATGAACAGTTTGGCTCTACTACCTGACCCTTTAACCAAATGGAGGATTTTAGACTGGCTTTGGTGGACTGTGGACTTATAGATATTGGTTTTATAGGTTCTAAATTCACCTGGTGTAATAAGAGGGAAGGGTTTGATTTCACTAAATGTTGATTGGATAGGGCCTTGGTAAATGATGAATGGCTAAACCTCTTTGAAGTCAACCGGGTTTTTGTTCTACTGGGACTCTACTCAGATCATAATCCCTTACTCATTCAAAGTTTGAACTCAGCTCAAGCTGAAGCTCCTAAGCAGAAGGTGTTAAGATATGAAGTTGCTTGGGGTAAAAAAGAGGGGTGTACTGAACTCATAAAAGCTGTCTGGCTGCAGGGTTACTCCCAAGGCTCAAAGCTGGCTATCACTCGAGAAAGCCTGAAGATTTGTAGGGATAAACTTACGGTTTGGAGTAAGGAAGCCTTTAGAAACCAGAGAAGGCTCCTCAATCAACAAAGGTAAAAGCTAATATTCTTACAAGTCTCTAATACTAGCCAGTTTACTAGTCAAATAAACTCCCTACAGAAGGAAGTGGAGGGGTACCTTGAAGAAGAAGAGCTGAAGTGGAGGCAAATGGCCAAGCAAAGATGGCTTAAGGATGGGGATAGGAACACCAAATTCTTCCACAACTGTGCTTCTCAGAGGAAACAAGTGAACACTATCAAACGGATAAAAGGTGAAGATGGTATCTAGCCTCAAACCAAGAGGATATTGCCAAGGCCTTCCAATCTTTCTACCAAGACTTGTTTTCCACCTCTAACCTGAAGAATATAGAGGCTGTTCTTCACTCTCTTCATCCTTCAGTTACTGAAGAGATGAATTGCTCCCTCTTTAGCCCTTTTTTCTACTCAGGAAGTGGAAACAACTATTAAGGAGGATCCCCTCGTCCAGATGGCTTCCTAGCCGTGTTTTACCACTAACATTGGGCCACCATTGGAAATGGGGTAATAGCGGTAGCCCTTGAAGCACTAAACACCAGAAAGGGACTTGAAGAGATCAACCAGACATTTATTTCTCTGATTCCTAAGAAAAAGTACCCCCAATTTGTAACAGACTTTAGACCCATCAGCCTTTGTAATGTTTTCTATAAGATCATCTCCAAAGTGATTGCAAATAGACTTAAAATCATACTGCCTAACCTTATCTCTTCTACTCAGAGTGCATTTGTCCCATAAAGGTTGATTTCTGATAATGTGATTGTTGTTTATGAGCTACTGCACTCTATGAAAACCAGATTGAAAGGGAAGCATAATGGCTTTATCGCACTTAAACTCGATATGAGCAAAACCTATGATCGAATTGAATGGAAATTCCTGAAAAAAGTGATGCTTAAAATGGGCTTTGAGAGTAAATGGGTAGATTTGGTGATGCAGTGTGTTACCACTGTCAACTACTCCATTTTGATTAATGGCATCCCTCAAGCATCTTTCACCCCTTCTAGAGGAATTAGACAGGGAGACCACCTATCCCCATACTTGTTTATCATCTGCTCTAAATTCCTTAGTCATAACTTTAATCAAGCTGAGTTGCAAGGTCTAATCTTAGGGATCCCAGCTGCTCAAGGGGCTCTTCATGTAAACCACATTTTCTTTGCAGATGACAGCCTAGTCTTTTGCAGATCCAATCCAATAGAGTGGAGTAGAGTACAACAAGTACTTTGCAGTTATGAACAAGTCTCAGGGCAAAGGCTTAATCTTGACAGAACTTCTATATTCTTTAGCAACAACACCAAGATTGAAACCCAACATGCCATCCTGCAACTAGCAGGAATCAAATCTTTAGGACCCTTTGATAAATACCTGGGGTTACCTTCATACTTGGGAAGAAACAAAGCCAAAACCTTCAATTCAGTGTTGGATAGGATCAAAGCTAAAATGGCCAATTGCAAGATCAATGTACTGTCTCAGGCAAGGAAAGAAACATTACTAAAAGCTATCTTGCAATCCATTCCCACATACAGCATGGGCATTTTCAAATTTCCCAAAACCGTTCTTAGAAGTGTCAACCAACTCCTGCAATCCTTTTGGTGGGGTAAAAGACATAAAGCTCTAAAATCCATTGGTTGAGTTGGCAAACGCTTGGGAAACCCAAACAGAAGGGAGGTTTGGGTTTTAAGGACTTTGAATATTTCAATTTAGCCCTACTGGCTAAACAAGGGTGGAGGGTGATCCAAAGCCCTCTTTCCCTTGCAGCCCAGGTCCTTAGAGCAAAATATTTCCCTACCTCAGACTTTCTCTCAGCGAAATCTAGACCCAATGACTCCCATGTTTGGAAAAGCTTCATTTTAGCAAGACCAGTCCTTAAATAAGGCCTTCTATAGAGAGTTGGAAATGGGAGCAAGATTAGAATTTGGCAAGACAAATGGCTTCCTTGCCCCTCATCCTTTCAAGTGCAATCACCTGTCAATATATTGGAGGCAGAAGCTGTAGTCTTTGAACTCATAATTCTAGCTACTCTGCAATGGGATCTCCCCTTTATCTATGACATCCTTTCAGATTCTGAGGCAGCCTCAATTAGCAAGATCCCTATTAGTCCCTGCATGAGCCAAGATATGCTGACTTGGAGATGTTTAGCCAGTGGTAAGTTCGCAGTGAGAAGTGCCTATCATTTACAAGGCTCAATAAAAGAAGATAGAATGGGGCAGTCATCAGACCAGGCTTCCTCCTTGAGGTTTTGGAATCAAATCTGAGGTATCAAGGTACACCAAGCCACGAAATCCTTTCTTTGGTGCAGCAACTGAGTCCCTTGCCACAAGCCTAAACCTGTACAGAAGGAAAGTGATTGAGTCACCCCTTTGCCCAATTTGCTCCTTTGAGCCTGAATCAGACTTTCATGCTATTTGGTCCTGTAATGCAACCCAAGATGTGTGGTGTATGAGCTTAAGAAGAATTCAAAAGCTAAGTATTTTTTAAGGTTCCTTCAAGGATATTGTGATGCCTATCCTTGCCCATTTACTTCCCTTGGAAATCACTGAAGTTGCTGTCACGGCTAAAGCAATCTGGCATAGAAGGAACACCTGGCTCTTTGAGCAACAGTTTCACCCTCCTTCCCAAGTCTCCAAGCAAGCCCATGAACATATGTACTCAATCAAATCCTGGCTAGAGGGTGGATCAAAACAGGCAAAGATCCTTGTGCCACCAAGCACCAAATGGGCTGCTTCCTCACCAAATGTTTTCAAAGTTAATTGGGATGCAGCCATTGATAAAGGCAACTCAAAACTGGGAATTGGAGTGGTCATTAGGGATTCAGATGGCTCCATTTTTGCTTCCCTTTGTTCATCCATGGACCTGGACCCCGATCCATTACTAGGAGATCAAAAGCAGTAGCTGCTTGAAGAGCTACCTCCTTTTGTGCTGAATTGGGGCTGAATGATATCATCCTTGAAGGGGATTCTCTTGGAGTGGTAAAGGCAATCCAACACAAAGAGGATAGTTGGAGCTCCAGTGGAATTGTCATTAGAGATGTCAAGCTCATACTCTCCAAGACCCGCCACTGATCTACATAATTGCTCATCACATGGCTAAGTTTGGCCTTACTTGCTCGAAAGACTATATAGTTATTGAGGATCATCCTCCATGTATTCAGCATTTGCTCTAATGAATAAAATGTTTCCTTTCAAAAAAAAAAAAAAAAAAGAGAAGCTATTGTGATTTGGAAGTCTTCATAATACAACTTCTCTTGGTACATACTGTGAAGACTCAATAGTTAAGGCTTGCTAGCTTCTCTCATAAACACCTTTGGAATACAGCTTCACTAAGCTCTGAGCATGTCTAGGATTCAAGCTAGGTCTAGCAACCTTATGTTGAACAATGCTGGGATTTAGAAACAGAGATACAAGGTTAGTTGGTCTTATTGAAGGGTTAGTAGGTCTTATTAATAACTTGTTTCTTAATCCTTACCAATTTGGTCCAAATTTTGATTATTAAATGCATATGTTTTATTAGAACTGATTTATTTTCAGGTGCTATACAATGGCTCATAGAACTAGTTGGATTATTCTTCATTCTAGAGTCTCCCAGATGGCTGTTAGGTTCAAATATCTTGTTGGAAATTTATAACATGCTTGTAGTGTGTGCTGTAAAAGAATGTGCCAAATAATCTTATTATAAGAGAAATGATGAGCATGAGTTCTCTGTAGGAAAAAATTGGATGAGAAAGAGAGCTAAAAGTTGCCTTCAGCATGAGAACTCATTTGTTTTAGGAAATATGTTGAATGTGGCAACCTTTTGTGGTTTTAACTCTACTTTTTTTTCTATATTCAGATCTGGAATCTAATGAGGAGCCATTGAGTTGGAATACTAGAATAAAAGTTGCTGATGGAAGATCATGTTATTGATTTATAAATCATATATTGTAATTTTTTTTGTTTTGTAATGTATTTTATAAATACCAAATAATGTAATATGTAGTGAATTGCTTGTGTGTTGCATGCATTTTACATGATGAATTGTGATACCCCATATTATAAGGATAAAGGTAAGTAGTGTATAAGATCCCACATTGTTTGGGAAGGAAATCTTCTTACTCTTTATAAGGTTCTAATGGAGCTCCAATTGTATCATTGATTAGTCTTTTTAAAGTATAGGCCATGAAATTTGTGCCTTCTGGCTTCTATTGAGGTGTTACATGAATATTGTATTTTTTTATTTTTTTTACATGCATTTAGTTAAAAAATTAATTAGTTGTTTCTAACTTTTGTTAATTTTAACATAAAATTTAGTTTTCCATTTTGATAGATTTTTATTATTATGGAAAATGTTCAATGCATTAGTATTATGCTTTTCAACATGACTTCTTGAAAAAAATTTAATAAAATATAGGCTTTATATATATAAAAACAATTATGCTTTTCAACAACTTTTAAAAAAAAATTGTAATAAAATATAGACTTTTATATAAATAAAAAAAATTATAGTTTTCAACATTATTTTTTTCTTAAAAAAATTTAATAACATATAGGCTTTTATTACAAAAAAAAAAAGGAAAAAAAGAAGAAGAAAAAGAAAACGAATAAGGTAAAACCTAAAACCGGCGTTTCAAAATTCCAGATTCATCCGGGTTTTGTTTCGGGTCATAACTGAGCTAAACCAGAGTCGAGTTCGGGCCCAAGTTTGAAACCTGGTTTTCAGGCTGGGTATATACCTAGGTACCTTGGCTAGAACTTGAATGAATAGTTTGAGCCTCTAACTCTTGTACCCTTTCACTCTAAGAAAAGGCTCTATAGCTAATACAAACAACGTCAAAGCCTAAATAAGTAAGATTAGTATAATAAATATAATGAGCCCAAGCAATGAGACAAAAAAACAACCATTACATACCTCTCCTAATCAAGACATGGGATGTGAGGAAGGAAATGTTCTCTCATCCATTGCCAAGGCAATATATTGACTAAAAGTACTGCTATAGCCATAAAATTTTTTACAAAAGTAAACTCACAAGCCAACGTGACTTTATAAAATATTTTAGATCTACTTCATAATATAAATAATTTTAAAATCTGACGTGCTACATCAAATCACGTTAGCTTATAAATTTACTCTTATAAAATCTCTTTATTGCTAAAGCGTTTCTCATAGACTAATAGTTAGCTGACCTAACGACACTCCTCACACACATTGATAGCTCCAAAGTAGGAAGCTAACAAGGAAAATGTTAGAAGGAAGCAACAAGGGGAGAAAGGAAGAGAAATAGCACCCACATGTATGAGGTGCTAGGTGCTCTTCCCACAATTGGAAAATCTTTAAGTGCATGCTTGACTCTTAGTCGTCCTAAAGACAAAGAAGAATCGAATCTCCTGCCCAAGGGAAGATGGTTAGATTTCTCTCCTGTGCAATGAAAACCTAAGCACAATCCCTTGACTAAATGGCACGGTCTACTTGAAAGTTTAGCACCATAATACACTAGCTAATGAGCAACCAAATATTAAAGAAAATACTTAGCAATATTCTCCATATTTTTGTTCCCTCATTTTCTTCATAAAACTTTAGTACCTCCATCCTCATTCACTATAATTGACTAGTGCAGCGAGCAATTTTCAAAATTAAAGACTCTCACTAATCATAATGTAATAGCATAGGTCCAAGACCCATTAAGCCTAGCCTACCCAAAAGAAAAAAACTGAAACCTAGAAATGATGTCATTTTATCCTTAGACTAAAAAGTCTATTTTCTTCTTCTTTTTCCTTCCCTTGCATAGAACACTCCCATGAACACGTCTCTTCTCTCCCTCTGAATTCTTGTTGACCCTATGATGCTTAGCATGCCGTCCGCACATCGTTGCACCCTATCATCCCAGCCACAAATCACTGTATGTGTGAGGGACCCTCTAGCACAAGGAGACAGACCACCAATACAGTCAAGTGGAAAGAAAGATGAGGAACAATTCATTGGTTGGTGAAGAATATTGTTACAGGTGCTACAAAGTAAAACTACTCTAACATATGGAAAAACAAGCACATTGTAGACGACCTAGCAAATATGTCTTAAAGCGAGTTGGAGATGAGTGTCTCATCCAATGGTAGGTGAGTTAGAAAAGTTGCCCATCGTGCAAGTGAGAATGAGGAGTTGCATAGGCCAATAGCTTTGATGAGACAAGAGCTAATCACCCAGGGCGAGCAATGATCTAGGAGAGACCATATCAAGTATGGGAGCTTTCCAGAACAACACAAAAGATGCTTAGAAGAATGGCAGTGTCATACGCAAAAGTCTACACTTCAATAGAAGGATCACATTGGGAATGGTCTACTGGAGGGATTATGACTCGAGAAGTCATATCATGTTACCGAGAGGTATGACCGAACGCAACGTGGAAGACCGTCATTCAAGGATAGATTAAAGAGTTGTCAGGCTGTAGGGAAGTGCAGATAGTTGAGGCCAAATGACTCCTATTCAAGCATATCTGGAGTCAAAGTTGTGTTAGAAGGACGTCTAACACTCCCACCCTATATAAGGGATTTGCACATGGAACAAAATCACACTTTTAATATCTTAAACACTCGAGACATTGTGTAATCAAAATCTATTGAGGGAGTAAGGAAGGGAGCAATGTGACTGAGTAGCGAGCTCGATGTTGTGAGGTAGATTAGATTCTAAGATAGAACTGAGGAATATGGGGCGAATGTTGTATGTAAGAAGCATTTGCATTTTCTATGAATTCCCCCTTTCTGTCGTTGGAGGACATGATGAGGGCCTATTTTAGAGGACATTGGGAGAAGCATGTCTCACTCATCAAATCTATCTGCACAGAATAATAGATATCGGACGACTATCTTGATAACCCCTTACGAGATGCTGTATAGGAGGAAGTGTTGGTTGCCCATATGTTGGGATGAGGTTGGGGAATCCAAGGTAATTGGACCAAAAATCATAGAGGAGATGATTGAGTAGGTCAAGTTCATACGTGCAAGGATTGCAATAGCTCAAAGTAGGCAAAAGTGCTCAAAGTAGGCAAAAGTGCTACATTGATAATAGGAGGAGGGAGCATGAGGGAATACACAATCAGTTTCACGTTTCCTTGTTAAGGAAAAATTTTGGTAACCAACGGCCTTAGGTAATTGAACCAAATCTAGTTCCATTACAACCGAATCTCACTTATAAGGAGAATCTGTTAGGAATAGTTGATTGGAAAGAGCAAAGATTATGATCTAAAGTTGTATCGTTGGTAAAGGTACAGAGAGGAGACATGAGAAATGAGGAGTTCACTTGGAAAAGTGAGTGGGTCATGCAAGAGCAATATCCACATTTATTCTAGTAATAATGAGCTGTAACGCATGAATCAGAGGTGGCAAATTGTGATAACAGGTCGCATGAAGGCATGAATATTATACTCTATGGGTCAACATGAACATAAGCTATTAAGCTTAACTTGTCAGAATTTCCAACCCTTACATGACCCATTAACATAACATGTTGACACGACACAACACGATACGTTTAGACCCATTATTAAATAATCAGAAAATGGGTCGACACAACATGATTCATTTGAACAACCCCTTTTATGTAAATAAGTTGAATTGACCTAAATATCCCATTTGATCTAATTCACGTAATTTCACTTAAAAACTAAAATCATAATATTTCTAAAAAATATAAAACTAACTACTAATGAAAAATATCATTATTTTTCATATTTTAAGTCCAAATTAAAATCAAATATTACAATCTAAACAATAAAAACACCAAACTCAATATCCCAACAACACCAAATGTTAGCATAAGTTCAAAATTATAATCCAAACAATACAAACATAAACATAATGTAATAATATTAAAGTTAGAATCCAAATAATAATAAACATAAATCTAAACATTTGATTGGTTTATAGAAGGAAGTGAGGTGTCCTTGCTCTTGTTGTTAATATCCAACTCCATAACATCTTCAATTAGTTCCTCCAATTTCATTTCTTGTGTTTATTTTTTTTTTTTAAAAAGGCATTAGTAAAGTAAATAAAATTATGGTATTGAAAGCATTATAGTCTATTATTTAATAAAATTGAAAATAACGCTACCATACTTACCATATAATCAATCTCTTGTGCAAACCAATACTTTAGCAATATCTAGTTTTAGTGCACTCCTAAATTGATCAATGAATCACCCATCAACACTAAAGGTTGATTAAGATGCAACTGTAGAAACATGAACACTTAAAATGTCACGAGCCATATAAACAAGATCAGGATAACAAAATTCATTTCATTTCGAAAAGGAAAGAATATCAAGGGGAGCATATCTATCTGCCTAGGTTTATCCAAATAGAACTCCAATTGACTTTTTGTATGTGGGTAGTAAGATCATAAGCTTGAAATGAATCAAATTCCTATACACAAAAAAGAAGAAACAAATATTTGAAGCCAACATAATATAAAACAACAATATAATATAAATCATTAAACAAAAAATATTATTTGTATTTATCATCATTACTTGTCTAGTCCCTCTACTAAAAGATTTGAATTTAGTTCCCACATACACTTCAGACATTTCTTTTAGAAATTGTGGTTGGGCTTGTGGGAGCACTAGAACTATATTCCATGAAAAGAGATGCCAATTTCGTATGAATATTCAAATACTCCAAGGAACTATTTCCATAAAACTTCTTATAAAAAAATTCAACAAATTGAAGATTCAATATAATTGCTATAACCAACTTCACATTTAACTTTGACCAATATTTTTCAAACTTAGCAATGATTAGACATTTTTCTCATGAAGTCATCCTCACTCTCACATTATTCCTTTAATGTCTAATAAATCATAAAAACTATTGGTAAACACAAATTGGCTGAAGGGTATTTGGTTCCAGAAAAGTCACAAGTGACATTATAAAAAGCAGCCAAAAAAGTGTTAATCTTCTTCACTTTATCCCAATCATTTGTGGATAGACAAGACCTAAAATTTGAATCAATCAACTCCAACGGCAAAAAGCATAAAGATAGAAAAGTGCACCCTCAAGCATAAGAAAAGTAGAATTTCATCTAGTAGGGACATCTTATTTTAGCCCTCTCTTACTATCTAAAGACATTTGATTGGTTGATTCTAAAATTTTCTATTTTCTTGTTTGTGATCTTTTGACATACTTGATACTTTCGTGAACTTTTTGGATTGCACGATCAATCTATTTTAATCCATCTTGTACTACCAAATTGAGAATATGAGCATAACAACGAAAATGGAAGAATTCACCATCACAAATAAGAGCTTTTTTAATGTTCAATTGAGTTCTTAAGATTTGCACTAAAACATAATTTGAAGAAGCATTGTCTAAAGTCAAAGTAAAGACCTTGTTTTTAATTCCCCACTCTTCTTTTTTTTTTTTTAAAAAAAAAAAAAAAAAGCCGGTAGCCACCCACATAGTAGCCCCGTCCCAAGTTTATTAATAACCCTCTTTAATTCTCTACTCACTTAGAAAATTATAAATTTTTTAAGACAACAATATATCATTATGTGGTGGTGGTATAAAAGAAAAGTTCAACATCTTTTTATGTAAAACCCAATTCTTAACAAGAAAATGTTTTGTAATGCACACCATCAGTAATTATAGAAGTCCACAAGTTAGATGTAAAACTAATTATACTAGGAGCACCATTCCACATGCATTTAACCCCTTTTTTTCCCTAACGATACATTTTAACCAAATCAGCCCTAGCGGTATTTCTAGATATAAATGGAACATCTAGATGCGAATATTGTAATAAAGATCTTATGCTAGAATATTCAACAAATCAAAATGGCAATTCATGCTTACAATACAACCTACGAATATGTCTCTATATTTTTCAGCGTCAAATTTAGAAGCGCTTACCAACATAGATCCACTATTATGTGCTAACATCAACTGACCAAGATCTTGTGAACTTTTTCTAAGGCATGAGTCTATGTGGCGCTTAAAAGTTTCGGTTTCATATTTTCACGCTGCCAAATATGTAGTTCTACACACCTTACACTTGACACATGGCTTACCGATGTTACCATCACATTTGTTAGAATCAGGAACCATCTAAAACAAAAGTCCACACATTTAATTGTTTCCTTCATTTTGCTTTTCTTCCTCATTTTGAAAACTTGCTGAGACATCTTCTAGCAAATCCAAGTCAATCAAATCATTGTTTTCTCTTGCTGCTATAGGCATCTGACATAACATGAAAACTAGTCTAACAGCAGCTAAAAAACAACACATATAATGTCTACATAGCAACTGCAAGATTAAAACTACATGTATTAGATAAACACATCAACTATAACACAACAACTTGCCAAGCATTCAAGTTGATGAAGCTAAACACTACCACAATCCATAACAAACAAGCATGATTTTACAATTGTATAACAAGAAAATCAACATATCGATTTTAAAAGGCAAGCTTAAGGCTATCAATGGTGTATTAAAAAAGTCCCACGTTAGAGATTCAGACATTTATCAAAAACCAATGAGTATTTACTATGTAGCAATTATTCATACCTTGGAGGTGGGAGTGGGGGTAGCATGAGGCACGACGTGAGATAGCAGAGCAACAAGCCGAGAGAGTAGGGTAGCACAACATGAGGTAGAGGATGCGATTTGAGAGAAAATGAGACCTAGAGAAGTCATAGGTGGGAGAGGGGTCAGGGTGAAATAGAGGATGTGATTTGAGAGCTGAGAAACAAGGACATCGAGAGAGGTAGGAGTGGGGGCGGCCGATGAAGTGAGAGAGGACTATGTGAGGCAGAGTAAGTGAGGGTTCAAGGAGCTGGCTATGACTCGTGAGAGACAGTGAGAGTCTGAGAGAGAGTTAGGGTATTTTTGTTTTTAGCTTAAAGATGATATAATTGTAATTTTGAGTAACCCCAAGGGTTTTGGCCCAAGTGGCAAAGGCCTTAGTTTTGGGACATCACTCCTCTCAAAGGTCCAAGGTTTAGCACCTCATAGGGGAAAACAATCCTTTGGGGCCACAACCATTGATGAAAAATTAGCAATTTAACCAGTTCTGTGTATGAAAACCTTCGAGGATGTGATGCACAAGACTGTAGTTTACTCTGCAGGGGTGGGTTTGAACGCATTGCCTTGGAGAGGTTCCCAGAAAAAAAAAAATATATATATATATATATTTAATTTTGATTAAAATACTTAATGGGTCACTAATGGGTTAAGAGGGTTGACACGTTAATGAATCAATTCTTAACGGGTCAACCTATTTTGACCTGAATCTATTAACATCAAACTCAAACTTGGTAATTTCATGTAGTGTTCATGTTGGATTAACTGGTTGTGTTACATTTTGCCACCTCTACGCATGATGTAAGGGTGATTTGAACAATTTCTAGGTAAAGGCGTGCCTATAAATAAGTCTTTAACCCATTCTCTTCGAGCACATAGTCAAGAAATTGTAGAGGTATGGACAAGGTGAGAAAGAAGAGAACGGCCCATAAGGTAGCTATGCCACCCAAAATAATGCAATGATTCCTAGAGAAATGACAAGAGAGGGAGAGAGAGATTAGAGGTAGAGCAAATGAGGTTAGAGGAAGAACGTCGTCAAGACGAAAACAGTACTTGGAATCCAAGAGCCTTAATAGTGAAGATACAACGACACGATGACACCACCGTGGCACAACAAGGGGAGAAAAGAATGGTGCCAAAACTTGATGAGTAAGATGAGGACAAGAGTAAGGATTCCCCAATGTCCTATAGGACTAAACCCAACGAGGGAGCTGGAATTAGAGAGAACACAACCGTCGAGCAACACAGACGAAGTAGGTGAAGGAGACATGAAGAGTCATCTCATGTCCCTCTTGCAGATGGTGAAGGTCAATCTACAGAACCAGTTAAGGGAAAGTCTCATTTGGAGTCGAAGGTGATCGAAGACATTGAAGGATCAAGGATCGCTCGTATGAGATCCCCTTCCTTAAAAGAATAGAGTAAGGGAGAACCTTCACTGAATTTTGAGGACAAAATTTCTTGTAAGGCTGGGAGAATATGAGGGCCCTACCAACACAAGGGGACAAACCACCAATGTGGTTGAGTGGAAAGAAAAATGAGGAACACTCACTCCATTGGTTGGTGAAACAAATTGATCCAATTGCTGCAAAGTGTAGCTAGTCCAACATATGGGCAAGCAAGCACCCTATAGATGCCTTGGCAGATGTGTCTCAAAGCGATGTAGAGATGAGTGTCTCATCCCATGGTAAGTGAGCTCAAAAAGTCACTCGCCATGCAGGCAAGGAAGAAGACTTGAAGAGGCCAGTGGCTTTGATGAGACAAGAGCTACTCGCCAGGGCAAGCAATGGTGTAGGAGATGCCATATTAGTATCGAAGCTTGCTAAAATAACAAGGAAGATGCTTAGAAGAGTGGTAGTGTTATACGCAGAAGCCCAAACTCCAACTTAAGGGTCACATCTAGAGTAAGTCTGCTGTAGGGATTACAAACCGGGAAGTCATATCATTTGAATGCAAAGGTAGGGCCCGACGCCTAGTGGAACACCTTTATCCAAGGACATACTGAGGAGTTGTCAAGCCGTAGTGTAATGCCCGTGTCCTCATGGTGGGACTTTTAGAAAAATAATTTTAGAAAAAGAGACGGAAATTACCAATCGTTTAAAAACTTTTTCTTTCCTTCCCAGGATATGAAAAAGTTTAAGTTTAAAAAATAAAAATCTACTCTATAAGACTAAGAGAGAGTTTTGCTGTGGAAAACTTTAAATTAAAAATAAGTCTTTTTACAAAAATATTATTTCCTACATTACATAAAACCCACCTAGGTTGTAGTCACTCTTCTCTTGGGCCATGTCTGTCCAGTTGCTTCTTTCTCACTTCGTCTCTGGGAGGGGGGAGGGACATACATAAAAACTAAATTAAGTCAAATACTCAGTAACTATTACTTCATACATTTAAACTATACTAACATAATTTTTTAGTCATGCATTCACATTCACTTACGGACTTTACAAAAACATACATTTCATTTAAAACATTACAAGGTAGGGTTTTTCTTTGAAAAAAAGTTTTCATTTCATAAAACATTTATCACACCTTTCACTTTCATTCATAAAAGAACTAGACATACATACACTTATTTATTCTTTTCACTTTCATTTGACTGATACGCATTGTTACGCCCCCTATGTTTGGGATTAGTGGTATTTTAGACTCAAATTCCACTCGTGGCCATAGGTTACAAATCCCTTTCAGTCAGAGGGTAGCAGTGGGTGCACTACCAACACTACTTACTCGGCATTGCAATCTGCCCAGTCTTTTAGTACCCATTCATTTAGTCATGACTATTACGTATTTTCATACATTAAACATTCATTCCTTTTCATTCATTTCCTTTCATTCATTCAGGCCTTTCCTTTCATTCTTTTTAGTCATCAGTCCATTCATTTCATAAACATAATTTAAAAGCGTGAGCTCAACATCATCATTTAAAAACATCCTTTAAATCATAAGCATAAGCATCATCTTAAACATCAGTTCATAGCATCCTTAAACATCAGTTCATGGTATCATTTAAAATCATTTCATAGCCTCGATTAAAATCCTTTTCATTACATGATTTAAAAACACACTTTCATCGCTTCACTTTAAATGTCATTGAAAGGTATTGAGCATAAACCTTAACATTTCTTTTCATAAAAATAAAGACAATAAATACTACGTATATCATCTGTCCACATGCATACAACTTACTACTTTGAGTGCTAAACAGGGGCTGCCAAGGAAGGCCATATTTACTTATACCGTTTAAACATCATACATAGCATACTTTTATAAATCATTTCATTCATTTTATAAAACACCATAAGAGAAACATTTTCATGTCATATCATTTTGAAAAACTCCTTAAAAGTATGAATATAATACTTATCTGAACTCCATGCTATTTTCATTGCATGCAGTCCATTCATGTGAGTGTTAGATGGCAACTTACATGCGTACATAGCGTTTCATCATTTTTTTCCTCAAATGCATAAGTAACTAAAACTTAAAAAATGCTTAAACTACTTTCGACTTGGACTTTTTTCATCCAGACATACTCTTTCATCACATTCCATCTTCTATGCTTTCCTTGATCACGTTTCCTCTTTCTCCTTTCAAACACTTGGCATTCTACTTCAAGCTCTTATCTTTCAAAGTGAACCTCCTCGATTCACTTTAAAGACTAAGGGCTGGTTTGGTTATATAAAACCAAACTATCAATTCTCATCTTCTCTCATATAATCATTACAACTTTCTCAAATTTTCACACAAAATATAAAAAATAATTCAACCTTTTCAAATCTCAAAACAAAACTAATATTAAAAAAATTATATTATAACAATATTCTATTCAAAATGAAACAAAATATCTCATTCTATCTCATCTAAACTGTGTAACCAAATGAGATCTAAGATATACAGTCACCTTCATCATACTCTCTACTTACCTAACCATCCACTTCGAAGCATAACTTGGACCAACCAAGTTACACATCTCAACTTTAGCCGATACACACATCCCTTCCTCCATTCATATATAAACTAGCCAACACTTCCTTATAGTCTTAACCATGCATAATACACATCTTTAAGCCAACCTTGAGGCTTAAACATCATGTACTCATGCTTATGACAGATTATCCGTTATGTATAGTAAATTTGTTTAGCACATGTGTCCAACCAATTTACACATGTAGCTCACCCCTATCATCAACATACAATTTACTAAAATGCCCACTTGTGCATACACGCTTTGTACACACCAACATCAACACCCAACTCGAATCCAACCAACGTAACCTTTTAACACAACCTGTCCAACCCCTTGGCTTATCTTGTCACTTCCCTCGATCTACATGACGTATAACCACGTCAAAGTTATGCCACATCCCATCACTTTACACTGCACTTCAAATCATGAGGCTCATTCCAACCCTTCAAGTGGCATTCTGACACTTTACAATTGTGTAGTGATCACATCACTTTGCACAACACCATCACATCACCAACTCCAAACCTAGTCTCGTCACTTCACAGCATACTGTCACATCACCAACTACATCACACAGCATAACACCCCATCACTTCACACTACTCACGACCATAATACAAACTGAACAATGATGCCTAACACTTCAAATACATTGCCATAGAATACACTTCACAACTACATGACCGTGCCACAAACTCCATGCTCCACAATCAAATCACAACCACACCATTGCCCAACACTTCATCTTTTACAATCACAACTACGCAACCATCCCAATACTTCTTCACATCATACGCAACTCCATTCATAGTCTACAATTTACAACACTGCGCACCAACAATATCTCACTACACCAGTCCAAATCAACTTTGCAACAGTATAATTTCTTGCTACTCGACATGGTCCCACGACAATGGCTAAGCACGTACGAGAAGGAGCCAGTGAGGAACAACGGTCACTGCCTTGACCTTAAAAAAATTGTTGTTGGGGTCGCTAGGGTTTGGTGTGGGTTCTATGCTAGTTGCAGGAGATGGAGATGAGTGCTTTGTGGTTGGGCTTGGTCGTGCTGGAATCCGAAGAGGAAAAGGGGGAGGAGGCAAGGCCTTGACTGGCAGGGCAAGGTGGCATGGAGGCTAGGTCATGGGGTTGACCCTAGGTGGCCTTGGGTGGGGAGGTTGCAACTGGAGGCTGAGCATGGTGGTGGAGCAGCGGATCTAAGGAGATTCATGGGTAGAGAGGGAGGGAGAGGCACAGGGCTACCTAGACTGGTGAATCTAGGGAGGAGGAGGTGGCCTACGGTGGGCTTGGTGGCTAACGCTCAGATCTAGACTGATCGTGGCAGCGCACGGCCTGGCAAAGGTGAACCCATGGGGAGGAAAAGGCTACAGGGTCAAGAAGAGGGAGAGAGGGATCGATGAGGTGGGGCCGTGAGGTTGCCGATGAGGCTCTTGAGAGGGGCTGCTCATCGTGGCAGTGCAATGGTGTGGTGGAGGGAAAATTGAAGGAGAAATAAAGGGAAGGCTTCGGGCTTTGGTCCGCTCTGGGGAAAGAGAAAGGCACGTGGGGAAGGAGACAGGTGGTGGAGAAGGTTGCCGACGTGAGCTATGTCGATGGGGGGCGATGATTGGGCTGGGTCACGACGAAGCTAGGCTGTGCAAGGAGAATGCTATAGTGGAGGAGAGATAGGGAGAAAGGAAAAAGTGAAGTGTCTAGGGTTTTATTATAGGCTCTTCATCCTAGGGTTCCTGATTTGATCCAATGGTGGAAATTTTAAACAATTAAAAATACTTAACTAAATAATAGATAGGTGAAATAAAATCCGACTAAGACCAAATTAAAATCAAACTTTATTTTATAAACCCCAAAGCAATATCTTTCAACATAAAATAAAATAATAAAGTTCTCCAAATATTTTTAAGAGAAACAAAACCATCTAAATAAATAGAGTTTTTAACATAAAATAAAATAATTAACATCTCATAATATTCTTAAAGAAATAAAATCATTTAAATAAAAATGATTTTCTAACAATATTATTTTTAGGAATTCAAAATATAAAAAGGCTAACTTGAAAATATGGGTTTGGTTCAATAAAAGCAAAAATATCCCTCTTTAAAATTAATTTTGAACATCGAAAATATTTTGAAGACTTTAAAAACACTGGGCTTCATTTAAAAATCATCTACTATAATTAAAAAAGTAAACTTCAATATTAAGAAAAAAAAAACCGACATGAGGCTCGTGACCAATCAAGAAAAGAAGCGGTTGGTCACATGTAGGGATGTGCGGACGATGCCCTTGCTGTCTATCTCTATCATCCTGGAGTATGACAGTCGAGGCCAAAGAGCTTCTATTCAAGCATACTTAAAGTCAGAGATGTGTCAGAAGGACGTATGATAGTCCCACCCTATATAAGAGATTTGAACATGTGAGAAAATCTCAATTTTAAGATTGTAAACAACTAAGACCTTGTGTAGCCAAAATCTACCAAGGGAGCAAGGAGATTGATTAATGAGCTCAACTTTGTGATGTAGGTTAGCTTCTAAAACAGAATTGAAGAATATGGGGTGAATGTTGTAACCTCCTGCAGCCACTTTTTGACATAAATAAATCTATTTTGAATCATTGTGTTTATCTCCTGTTCATTTCTTGTTTTTCAAGACTTTGAATGTGTTTGACTATTTTATACTGATTCTTGATTCCTGGTGTGTATCTATATCTTTGTATGAGTATGTGTATCATGCATCAATCTTCATAAGGTGGGAGGGAGTTCCCCGTGCCCATTCTTGCAAGGCGTCGCCACGAGTCTCAAATAGGAAGAGGGATTCCCTATGAATGATTGAGGTGGGATGGTATTTTGTTGGCCTTACTTGATAGTCAAGATGTAGAATCTCTTGATGTATCATGTGTTGGTGTCTTCGAGTTGGTTGACTCCGTAAACGTGCCCTAGTGCAACACTATCTTTATGTAAGAGTTGTCCTGCATTGGGGCACAAGTGAGTTGGCTTACATGAACGCCAATGAGTAGAATGGATTTTCCGTAATGTCGAGCAGTGTAGCAACTCATCCTCTATTTGCTCATCAGACAACAAAATGTCTATATGATGAACATCTATAGAATGAATCTCTATTTGTTGGCGGTTGTACCAAGTGAAACTAATATGATTTTATGGATTTGACCAAATAGAATGATGGGTGATTCCTCACAATGCTTATAGATGTGTATCTAATTAAGGGGGTGATTCTCTCCACGTTTTACGGACCCAAGTGTATGTGCCCTTGAGGGTGATTCCTCGCCAAGGCATAGATGCATGTGTTCCTTTACTATTTACATGAACTGTTCATTGCATCTTTAGAAGTATTATCTCTCTTTAACAATTTTGTTATGGTTGCCTAACCTACTTATGATTTCACTCTCAAAAGCATAGATTTTGGTGAAGAGTTAGAACCAAGAGTGATACCCAAGAAGGAAGAGCCTACCCCGCCTGAATCTTGAAGATGGAGGCCTCTCTTTGTCGAAGGTGCCATGCACTATTTTGAGTTGTACCTAGCCTTTTGGAAAGGGGCAACCACTGTATTCGATCTGCCTCCTATTAGGTGATGAACATACCATTTTGGGCTATATGTAACTCTAAGTTAATTTTTATAGGAATGATGGTAATGTTCTCTTTCAAATGTGTTTTAGACTTTGGAACTGACTAACCTTTATTTTTTCCACTGTGATCTTATACCTATATCCCACACATGTACTTCTATCCGGATGATGCACACCTAACTTGATCTTATCCTGAGTGTTGACCATCTGGCTGACACCTTTACCACCACAGAACCTTAGATGGACTTTTACATGAGGAACGGGGTGCCACAACAGGTATAAGCTCCTCTCTCTCCGCTCATCAGTGTCTCTCTCACTCTCATTCTCGTAGTGTCATCCCTCTCTCTCTTTGAAATTCTCAACCACTGCTTACCACCGGGTTGTCACCAACAACAACTCCCGACCACACACAACGGGCTACCATGGGCCACTAAATCTCACATCTTCTATTTGTAGTGTTGTTGTACTCGATTGCCACTCCAACCTATTGTCCATTGTCCCTTCCGTTGCCTACTATAGCACCCTGCCATAGATAACTCTCTCTCTCTCTCTCTCTCTATAGATCTTTCACTTAGTTCCCCTTCCTCTCTCCATGTTTAGGTTAGTCCTCTCCACACCACCTAGCTCCTCAGCCACTCACGACGCACTAGCTTTAGAGAAGAAGATTGGAACATCAGCATGCATCTATAAGATTTCCCCACTACACGAAGGTAAGTGACTTCTTGGACTAACCTTGAAGATGATGTTTCAATGGGTTGAGGAATCTGTGTGCTTGCCTCTGTGTTGAAGTACCTATGTATTGATTTTACATAATGCATGTTTGGGTTTTGATCATCATCGCCCCTCTTGTACAACTTAAAATTCTTGTAAACAGAGGCAAAGGTTGTGAGTTTTTCTTTGTTTTCTAGGTTATGCTGGATTGTTGGTTAGATGTATGTTTTAATTTTTTTGCATCTATAAATTGCATATTTTCATTTCCATTGGACTTTCATATTTGAGTTTGGTCTTTGTTTCACTTACTAAGATTTTTTTAAATCTCACCATAGTAGTCTCATTACAGTTCTACTTCTCAAAACTGTAGATTTTGATACGAATAAAGATTGTGGTGATGGTTATGGACAAGGAGAATCAACGCATTCTGGAGATTGAGGATCGGGGGTCTTTCCTTACTGGTCATGTCTTTACGTCCTCATTTCTTGATGAATTGGATGAATATATAATTTTATTTAACTTATGACTTGGAGATTTGTGACTTATAAACAATGCAATTATGGATAATATTAATTTTTTTTTTTTGGAATTTTTATTTTGAATTATTTGTGACTATTTTATTTTTCCAATGCGAATTAATTGTCCACATATTTATTGAGTTTGTGAACACATTTTTGTTATCACAACATTTGAATGATGTGTAACATGTGCGATCAACATTCCGGCATCGGAGTCTTTGCTTTGTTTTTTGCGCGGGGGGGGGGGGGGGGAAGTGCCCCAATATTGTTTTTAGATTTATTTAAATATTATTCGCAATAGTACAATTTACTATATCATCGACGTTATAGGCAAAACAAAAATTTCAGTCAGATAATTATTCTTACCTTAAAATCTACTTTTTTCCTTGGACTTTTACTATGACAATGACTTATTATGAATCCTTTCCAATACATAAACCTAACTAATAAACTGCACAATATTGTGATCGCAGACAACTAAGAAATAGACAATGTTGTTGTGTTATCCGATGGTTAAACAAAAGCAAACATAAAAGATGACATTCGCCCTCACGATACAGACAAAATATAATAATAACAAATATAAAGACGAAACTGCACTAGGCAGAGAGTTGACAAAAATTGAAATAAAAAATTTTAAACCAAAAGGACAAATTCCAAAAGAATCTACGTTTCATCTAAAAGTGGGCCCTTAAAAGGTAGAGCCCACGATTCAATATACATCAACAGGGCTAAAGGGGCCCGCTAATTTATTAGTAAGCCCAACATCCAAATTGGGATTATCACTATAATATGAAAAATGATAAGTGTACAGTAAGAAGAAGCACAAAGTATGGTGATAAGAAAAAGCACAAAAGAAAAATATGGCTTCCTCACTATTGGTGGTAAAAATAGTGTGCTAAGATATATTAGATTTTTAACCATCAAAAGGTCATCATCTTACGAGTGAAAAAATAAAGGAATTTGATAAGACAAAAAGGAAAAGTAGGGTGTCAAAAAATAAGAGAGAAAAAAGAAAAATGAGGGAAAAGTAAGTTAGACACGCAATAAGAGACATAAAGTTGATTTCTTCACTTATTATTAGGGTTGTAACTGGTCCGATTCGATCTAATTTTGAATAAAATTTAGGACTAACTTGGTATGCACCGGTTTTGTATTTTCAAAATCGATTATGCACTGGTTACCCTCCTAAACTGGTATTCCGATTTTACCGATTTTCTAGTCCGATTTTTCCGTTTTAATATATTATATTATTTATTATATAGTGCATATATAATATAGTATATTATAATATATAATATAGTAATATATTATAGTATATTATAATATATAGTGATATAGTATTAGTATAACTATTAATACAATAAACAAAATGATATAAGATTTTAAAATTAATATTATATTAATTAGTAATTTATCATATAATACAAAACTATTTTATATATAATTATATATTATATATAAAAATTATATACAATAAAAAAAATTAAAATATATATATATGAATCGGTCCGATCTGGTTTTAGAAAAAGAAAACTGAAACTGGACCCATTTTGTCCAGTTTTAAGAAAAATAAAATCGGTACCGGACCAAACCAAACTTGGAATCGGATCTATCCCACTGTTTTTGTCCAGTCTGGCTGATTTACGTTTTTTTTACACCCCTACCTACCACTTATAGAGTCATAATAAAAGGGATATAAGATAATAATGGAGAGTGGAAGTGACTACTATGAGAACATAAAGCATCATTTTCAATCTCATGACGAGAGTTCTAGAGATATTAAATTCTCCAAACAAACTAGTTTTCGACCTCCATTTCACATAGAGAAACGAGCGACTATGAAAAAATATAAAATACTTATATTATAATAGATTTGTCCTTTAAACGACTAGTGAACGTAAGTCCTATGTCGAACTGTGCAAATCTGTGTATCTCAATTTCTATTTCTATTTCCAGTATTTTATTGATATTTAATATTATGGATGTACATATAAGGACCGTATTGACGACTCGAACAGCCACCATGGGCTCCAAACCGTTCCATGGAGACTCAAGCTACACTCGTGGGTTGAGAATGACTATTTCTCCTGTCCTAACTTGTTATAGAATTTTTAGCATTAACACTCAGCTTCTGTTATCGTTATTGACATGAACTAGTATTTTTGTCGTTAGTTCTTCCACTTTTAGTATAAGATCATCTATTGTTTGCTCTCTCAAAAATTAAAATATAATATTATCTATTCTATTTGAGATATATTATTCTCTTGTGAAATATTGAGCACATTATTTATATTATTTAAATAATAAGATTAAATTTAATGTTCTCATATAATTGAGTGGAGGTTATATCCCGACAAAGTTTACCTGACCCTACCCCTTGGTTATCGTCGCCGTTATATGCAGCAGGCCCCCACCACACTTCTCACAAATTTCTCTTTTGAAAGGCCCCACCAGTCTCCATCGCACCCTTAAGATAGCTATTAGCTAAGAGCCAGGCGCGGCCACCTAAAAGTTCTGTCCTCGGGGATTGGCCTTTCATTATGGGTATAAAGGGATTCTATTTAATAATCTGTAGAGTTATGAAGAAAAATGTGAGATTATGGTTTAGCGATATCCCACTCACTAATAACGGCTCGGCTCTTCGTTCTACTAGAATAAATATTGTAAGACTACTCGGCAAAGCTCTCTTATACGGGAGCAGATAGAGACAGAGAGAGAGAAAAGTTGTTGTAATTCACTTGTTACAAAATCAAATTAATCTCGACCTAAATCACAAGTTCACAACCTTTAAATTCCCAAACTCCCGTAATGAATTTAAGACAGCCATTTCTATTCTTAACATCATAGGTATCAAGTTATAAAGATATTTTGTCTCTAGGGAAGCAACCTTATTTTGTCTAAAGGAAATGAGAAACAGAAATTTCAGAAGACAACAAGGGGAGAGAGAGAGATAAGCTCACCAGTAATGCAGCCAGAACGAAGCGGCGGGGCCGACAAATAGGAGAGGAAGGAAGAGTTCCTCACTCTGCTTGGATTGATGAACATGGAACGAAGACATGAGCTTAAGGCCTAGTTTGAATAGCTAAGTTCTCCCATTACATCTTTTTTTTTTTTTTTTGAAATCAAATACATCTCTATTAACCTTAAACATCAGAGTTTACATGACTAGATTCTGGCAATAAAGCCGTTACAACTGATTCCTCATTAAGAGAGGATTTTGCTAAGTTATGAGCTAGAGTGTTTCCACTTCTCCTAATAAACAGAAACTTCCAACTAGTGAAAAACGTTAGATTCAGTTGAATATCAGTGATAATCATTCCCACTCTATCCCATCTTTCTACTTGAGAATAGATACCTTTAATAACCTGGGATGAATCCCCTTCAAATACAACACAAACATTGCCCAATTCCATAGCCATTTTAACTGCTTGATATGCACCTATTGCTTCTGCCAAAAGAGGATCATTAAACCCAGCTTGTGTTATTGTCTTTGTGCCTACCACATGTCCTCTTTGGTCTCGGGCTATTAAGCCCAATCCAATTATACCCTTCTCTTCACAGATTGCAGCATCCCAATTGATCTTCAAGAAACCTGCAGGTGGCGGATTCCAACTTGTAGTTAACATTTGCCTTCCTCTATTGTTTGTTCTGTTTCTGCTATGAACATTTTTGTACTCTTCCAAGGATTGTTTGGATTGATTGACTATATGTGTTGGATGTTGGAAGATACCCTCAAATATCAACTTGTTCCTTCTATGCCAAATATTCCTTGCAGTAATGGTGAAGAATTCCATAACTTGCTGCTCACATTTTGCATCTAGTTTCTCAAATATATCTTTAAATTTTTCTGCTCTGTCTGAACTTTTATTTATTGCAATTGGTCCTTGACTCCAAACATCCATTGCAGATTTACAGCTCCATAAAGCATGTTCTACAGTTTCTTCCTCACTTAAACAGATCGGGCACATTGGTGACTTTAGAATTTTCCTCTTATGTAAGTTCACTCTTGTAGGTAATGCCTCTAAACATGCTCTCCACATGAAAACTTTTGCAGCTTGTGGAATTTTGAATTGCCAACAGCATGTCCATCTTTCTTGTAATTGCATTTCATTCTCGATGACTGTCCTTGAGCATTGTCTTGCATATTTTTCAGAAAATGATAACCACTCTTCACTGAATAGCTCCCATCCTTAGAACCCAACCACATTAATCTGTCTCTTGCCCCAGTCTGACTTAATGGAATTTTCTGAATTGTTGCTGCAGTTTCAGGGCCCATAATGTCTTCTATCACCTCTTTCCTCCATTGCTTATTCTCATGGTTGATAAGTTCAGCTACTTTTGCATCCTCTTGCAATGTATTAACAGGCTCCTGAATTCTATATGATGTTGGTTTTGGCAGCCATCTGTCCCTCCATATTTCTGTGTTCATACCATTGCCTATCCTCCACAAAGATCCTTTTTCAATTATGATCCTTGCTTTACAGATACTTCTCCACACGAAAGATGGCCTTGAACCCATCCTTGCATTCAAAAACTGAGTATTTGGGAAATATTTGCATTTTAGAACTTGAGATGCTAATGATTCCGGATGTTGTATTATTCTCCATCCTTGTTTAGCTAATAAAGCGAGATTAAACACTTCAAGATCTCTGAATCCTAATCCTCCAATTTTCTTAGCTTTCCCCATTTGATTCCAAGAAACCCAATGCATTTTATTCTCCTCTTGCTTCTGACCCCACCAAAACTGACTCATCAGTCTATTAATCTCCTTTAAAAGAGATTTTGGTAACTTGAAAACACCCATACAATATGTGGGAAGAGCTTGTATAACAGCTTTTAAAAGAGTTTCTTTACCTGCATGAGATAAGAGTTTTGACTTCCAACTAGAAATTCTGTTTCTCACTCTATCCAGAATATTGTTGAAAGCACTTTTCCTTGATCTACCAATAAAAGCAGGTAATCCTAAGTATTTTTCATAACACCTTGTTGATCTGATTCCAACAATGGCCATAATGTAATCTCTTGTCTCCTTTCTTGTATTAGAACTGAAAAATATAGAAGTTTTATCCTTATTCAGTTTTTGCCCCGATGCCTTTTCATATAGATCTAGCATACCATGTATCTTGGACCACTCCATTGCATTTGCTCTACAAAACAGCAAGCTATCATCCGCAAAGAATAAATGGTTTATGCTAACATTTCCTCTTCCCATTGAAAAACCAGTGATATCTTTTGTTTTCTCAGCCTGTTTCAATAAAGTGCTTAACACCTCAGAAACCAAAATGAAAAGGTAAGGGGACAAAGGGTCCCCTTGCCTAATACCTCTTGATGGTTTAAAAAAGCCTTGAGAAGATCCATTTAAAAGAATGGAATATGATACTGATGAAACACATTTCATAACCAGCTTTATCCATTTCTCACAAAAACCCAACTTCACCATCACCTTTTCCAGAAAACCCCATTCTACCCTGTCATATGCCTTGCTCATATCTAATGTTAATGCCATATACCCATGTTTCCCCTTCTTCTTTATAGACATTGAGTGCATGGTTTCAAAAGCCACAATGGCATTTTCAAGAATTAATCTACCCGGTACAAAAGCACTTTGGGTGGGTGAGATGATCTTAGGTAATATTTTCTTCAACCTGTTTGCAATCACTTTGGAAGCTATCTTGTATAAAACATTGCATAAAGAAATAGGCCTATAATCTACCACTGACTTTGGACTCTTAATTTTTGGAATGAGAACAATGTAAGTTTCATTTATTTTGCTAACCTCCCCAGATGAGTTTAGTACCTCTAGAACAGCTTTAGTCACCTCTCTCCCAATGATTTCCCAATGTTCTTGATAGAAAGTTGCCGAGAAACCATCTGGTCCAGGAGCTCCCAAAGGTTTCATTTGAAATAAAGCTTCTTTGACCTCTTCTTATGTGAAAATTCTGGACAGATCTCTATTCATGGACTCATCAATCTTTTTCTCCATTTGATTTAAGCAAGTTGCAATGCCCACTGGATTGGATGTAGTAAATAGGTGCTGAAAATATTGCCCAAAGATTTCTGAGATTTCTTCCATTCTTCTAGCTTCTTCACCATTTTCTTTCATGATTGATCTAATTTCATTAGTCTTTTTTCTCTGGCTTGCACATTTATGGAAGTACTTTGTGTTTCTATCCCCATCTTTGAGCCAATTTTGTTTTGCTCTTTGTTTCCACTTAGTGTTCTCCTCTTCCAGTAAGCAATCCACTTCCTTTTTCAATTGTTTTAAAGCCACAGTATGTAATCCCATGTTCATACACTGCATCCTCTCCATCTAGTTTAGTTTCCTTTGTATCTCCCTATTGTTGTGTCTTAGAGTAGTCCTGCTCCATTGGATCAAACCTTCCTTGCATTTCAATAGATTTTGTTGGACTAACCTCATCTGATTCCCCTCCCCTTCTTGTTGTTGAGACCAATTTGTATTTATCAGATTGCTACATTCATCCCTTAGGTTCCAGCTTGCTTCATACCTAAACATTTTCTCCCTTCTCCTTTCTAGTAAAACTGCCAGTCTTTCTTCACTTCCCATATTTATCACCAGAGGGCAATGATCTGAGGAGTAGGCAACTTGACCATAAATGCTTATCTCAGAAAAGATCCTTATAAGAGGCAAATTTCCCATGGCACGATCTAATCTTTCTTTAGTGAATAGATTACCTTCTCTGTTATTGTTCCAGGTATATTTTTGTCCTTGAAAACCACAGTCAAACAGACCACATGCTTCCATTGTTTCTCTGAACTCCTCCATTTGATTGTAAGGTCTTAAAGCTGCCCCTTTCTTTTCATGTTGGTGAAGAATCTCATTAAAATCTCCAAAACAAAACCAAGGTTTGTCCTGTCTGGGTTGTAACATTTTCATTAAATTCCAGCTATCAGTCCTTTTAGCAGTATACGGGCTACCATAGAATCCAGTGAACTGAATTTCTGTGTTTACCTCTTCCTTCTTCAAATTAAGTGATATGTGTTGCTGGGAATATGATTCAAGGTTGAAGTTGTCACTACTGTTCCACAAAAAAGCCAAACCTCCACTAAAACCTTTGCTATCTATCACAAAACTACTGTCAAACCCCACCTTATTTCTTATCTCTTCTACTTTATTTCTACCACATTTAGTCTCTATTAGGAATACAAAATTAGGACACTTTGTTTTCACTAACCGATGCAGCTCTCTAACTGTATGAGGGTTCCTAAGCCCTCTACAGTTCCAGCTAAGGCCTATCATTATTGTTGATGGAGCTGCATAGTAGCCTCCATCAACTCAGGATTAAACCTGTTCAATTCAGTTGTTGAATCTCCCTTTCTCTTCTTTGAACTCTTATCATTCTTCTCTTGATTGAATAACACCCTCTTTTTCTTTTCATTACTTCCAACCTCTTTTGTTTCTATTTTTCCACTGTTTTTCTCCCTTGCCTTTTTCTTCCATGTGGCACTATTTCTGTTATGTCCTACTCGAGGAACAAATTGGTTCACATATTCAGTCCCTCTGCTTTCACTAGGCTTACTACGGATGGATATGCCCTCTTGCTTTTGTAAACTGTCCATTTTTTCTTTATACATCTCCTGCTCCATTTGCCAGTGTAAGTCCCCTTCTGTTGTATCATCTATTGGTTTCTTTGGTTGACATAAAGTGACTTCCTCAGTGTTGTTCCTCTCTTCCTCTGATTGATCTTCTATTTTTATTTTGCTTTTCAACTTAGTGATCTCAAATCCACTCCCTTCTACGCCCTCATTTTTACCAAACTTCACCTCTTCAGAGTATTCACTATTTTCCTCACTCTTTTGTCTTTCTTTTTGTTGAGTTGAGTTGTTTACACCTCCATATTTTCGATTATCCAAGTTAGTAGATGTCATAGGTTGAGTCTTAAGCCATGGTCCGAATTGTAGAACAGCTGTATTCTCCAATTGGCTATTGTCTCTTTGTTTATAGCACACTCTTCCCTTATGAGCCAGAATTCCACAATGATAACAAAAGTTTTGTAATCTTTCATATTTGACAGATATCCAAAATTTCTTATTCCCCAGCTGCAACCACTTTCCCCTCACAAGTGGCCTATGTAAATTCACAGCTACTCTCACTCTGAGACACTTCCCCCATGCTACACCTTCTGAATCAACATCAACTCTTATAACCTCTCCAATTGAAGAAGCAAATTGTACTCCCACCTCTTCGTTCATTACAGACATGGGAAGGTTATGGAGTTGAACCCAAAAAGGTTCATATTTGAACTGTGTTGCACCAACTGGAGTTGTTTCATCTACCTCTTGTAATGATAGCAAATTTTTATCATAAAACCACGGTCTGCCAGCAAGAATTCTTTCCTTATCAGATAGTATTTGGAATTCAATTAAGAACATGTTATCCCCCAATTCCTTAAACTTCACCCATCCTTCCATCCTCCATACTTTTGACATAGTTATTCTAAATGCTTCACGATTGATTCCCTTGTCTGACATCACCCCTCCAATAATACATAGTTTTCCTCTACTTTCCATTTCTTTCATTCCCCCAGATGATACTAGAAATACATCACTCTCTTCCTTAGACAGGTTAAGTTTCTCCCATCTCTTTTCTAATTCCTCCACCTCCATAGCCATACTACTATACTAATTCATTGGAATTTGTTTGTAATCTTAGCTCTCTGTTACTAGCTCAATGAAAAAACTGAACCTTACTCTGCCTCGAAGAAAAGAGAAGGACCACCGACTTAGTAGCCGACTTCAACTCCAAAGCTGGAGACTCTCTCACTAAAAATCTCTAAAATATCTTCGTTCTCCCATTACATCTCATTCATCCAATCTCATCCTAATAATTAAATACTATAAATACAAATATTTTTTATTTTTAACCTTTTCAGCTAATTATTATCTAATCATTATAGATTTTTCAAATTTCTAAACAAAATATAAAAAGTAATTTAACTTTTTCAAATTATAAAATAAAAATTATATTCTAATAATATTTTAACCTTTCATATATATATATATATAATAGCTGGGATCACATGTCCAAGAGTACTGACACATTTTTAATTTTATTAAAATCCTTAACTTCTGGTAGAGGACACCGTGTTAACAATAAAACCCATGGAAATTAAAAGTATACAAAGAAAACCATCCCAAACAGCAAGACAAAAAATGACAAAACCAACCAATACATTAAAAAGCCTATGGAACTCCTAAAAATTAAAACCCACAAAAAAACAAACTAACATCCTAGTAGCAACACGAGCTCTCAACATACAGACTTTCGTATGGATGGCAAACCCAATGCATCCAATCTAAAAATACCCTGCAGCTCTCTTGGGAAACAACCACTCGTACAAAAATTCCAAGGAAGTCCCTCTTCACCATTCCATGCTAAGTAGTCAACTGCTTGATTACCTTCTCTGAATTGGTGAATCCCTGATAGTGCAAGCCATCTAATTCCTGGATAAGGTCATCCCAATAATCTCAAAGATACCATAAGCTACAACACCTCTTTTTCAACCAATCGACCACGATCTAAGATTCACATTCCAGAATAACATGCGTACAAGCCATAGATTTACACGATCGAACTCCTTGCAGCAATGCTCATAACTCAGCCTCATTGTTGGTTCCGAAACCATATGGTGCAGAAAAACCAGCCTTAATATGACCCCTGGGATACCGTAGCAACCCAACCCCACCACAGTTCCCTAGATTCCCACGACAACTATCATCCACATTTAGTTTCCACCAGCCACAAGAAGGTTTCACCTATGTAACCATCTGAATTTTTTGCATTGCACGAGCATGAATTGGGATATCTAGTGCTTCAATATCTAGTAGTCAATCTGAGAAATCTTTAAGTCAGCCAAATCATTCACCAAAGTGCCTAACCAAAAATGAATGAACCTCCAAACACCTATGGGTGTTTCCTGGATGCCTTCCATCCGACTTTGCAACATCGTCTCCATAAACACCACGTAACTATACTGCGGAGAAGACCAATCAACACGCCTCATTTGGTACTTTTCTTTGCATAATTAAACCATACCTCCACTCGGTGCCACCAACTTCTCGCATGCGTACACAAGACTCCCAATGCCAGAGAAGCAAGACGCCAGACTTGCGCCTCAATCTGACCCATCACCAGCACATGATCCATCGTCTCCTACTTAGGTGCAGAATAGCAGTCACATTTGGATGCCATTTCAATTCCACAGGCCTGCACCTTGTCATCAATTGAAAGAAAATTAATCGAGCTCACCACGTGCAAACCAAGATCCTCTTTAGCAGAAGATTGTTCTAGATCCAATCCATCCATGCGAAATGATCCCCTCTCCCTCGAATAAAATCCCAAGCGGTTGCTGTAGTGAACCTTCCATCTTGAGTAGGTTTCCACACTAATACATCTTGCCAAGACTTGCTAGCAGAAACTGTTCCAGCCACTACTTCTGTTAACTCTGCACCAAGTAATTGTTCTAGCATCATATAGTTCTAGCTATCACCAACCCACACATCCTTAATTAACAGGGAAGGTGTCGGGACCCTATCTACCATGTGAGATAAGGGTTCATCCAAAAACTATCGGTCAAACCAAAAGGAGGCCAGACCATTCTTTACTCTTGTTTTAGTTGCCACACACACATCAGGAAGGGCAAATATAATGGACTTCCAAAGTCTTGAGCTACTCCTTTAGACCTCCAACAAAGACACTTGTTGCCCTCTACCATACTTTGATAGCATAAAGCGATACCATAAAGACTCCGTTTACAGAAGACGCCAAGCCATCTTCATTTGAAACGCTCGTTGAAGCTCATAGAAATCTCGCAGACCCAAACCACCCTCTTGGGTAGGCTTACTAATCTAAGACCAAGCACACCACTTAGCCTTAGCTTTTCCATTCTTCACCCCCCAAAAGAAAGTAGAAAAAATAGAATTTAACAACAATCCGTGAAACATCCAATACAGCCATAAGGTGAGACAGCATACTTGATAGTACATGCTAAAGCAAGATCAAGTGCCCCCCTTGTGACAACAACTTGGTTTTCCAACCCACAACCTTTGCTCGTATTTTTAGTAGCAACTGATCAAGGTGACAAGCTTTAAGATGACCTTGCACCAAAGGCACTCCCAGATATGTCGTAGGAAATTTTCCTTCTGCAAAACCAGTTAAATGAACCAACCCTCACCTCGGAGTAGAACTAATAGGGGCCAACGTAAAAATGGCAGATTTTTCTCTACTAATGTGTTGTCCAGACCAACATTCATAACAAGCCAACATAGAGCCAAGTTGACGAAAGGATCTCTTCTCTCCAATAAGGAAAATCAGGACATCATCAGCATATAACAGATGCGAAACCATAGGGGCTCCCATAGGATGATAAAACTTGCCAATACGACCATCCTCAAATTGTTTCCGCAAAAGCCTCAAAAGAATTTCCTGCATTAGAATAAAAAGATACGACGATTAATGATCCCTTTGCTAAAGGCCACAAGAAGGTTGGAAAAAACCTTTATAAGACCCATGCATCATCACTAAAAACCAAGGAGAAGTGACACACTCATTGACCAAATTAAAAAATTGACAATAAAAACCAAAGCCAATAAGAACTTTCAGCAAGAACTCTCAATGAACCCTATCATAAGCTTTCACCATGTCAATTTTCACCATAACATTCCCTCCTATTTTTTTTTTTTATTCATAGGATGGACCATATACTGAGCGAGGGAAATATTCTAAAAAATACTACGACCTGGGATGAAGGCCCCTTGTTTCAAAGAAATCAACCTCGGCAAAATAGCAGTCAAAAGGGAGACTAAGATCTTTGAAAAAATCTTATACGCCACTAAACATAGCCTAATAGGCCTAAATTTATTAAAGCTTTTCGGGTCAGGTACTTTTGGGATAAGCACAATATATGAAGAACCATAAAACTTGGGAAGCGAAGCACCTGAAAAAAAAAAATTCCTAGTCGCGTCGACCACATCCTTTTTCACAATATGCCAACAAGAAATATAGAACGAGGATCTGAAACCATTAGGGCCCGAGCTACTATGCTGCGGAATAGAGAAGACCACATTCTTTACTTCCTCATATATAGGCAAACGACATAATTCCTAATTATCCCCCACTGATATATCCGACAACAAAAACGACGTTAAATCTGCATCCTCAATGCTCAGCATCTCAGAGAGAAAACTTTTGAAGTAATTCATCGCCCCCAAATGAACCTGTTCAGGAGAGTCCATCTTCCAGTTGCATCCTAGAAATAATAGCCCCATGTAGTCGCTGAGACTAGGGTTGAAAACCGATCATTCAGTTTCGGTTTTGGAGCAAAACCGAAACCGAACCGATATCATTGAAAGATGATAAATCTCGACCGAAACCGGCCGTTTAAAGGGGAGAAAACTGTCTACATCAGTCTTGGCATCACTCCGGTCGGTTCGTCAGTGTCTTCGGTGGTGACGAAGCCTATTTTCAGGCGATGACGCCGCAGTGACTACTGAGTGGGTGAGATCGTGAGAGACGACGCCGAGAACTGAGAGGTGCGACACTATGAGTGAGAGAGAGAGGCCCTTCGCCCTGCCATGGCTACGTGCGCCGTGAGAGAGAGAGAGAGAGAGAGAGAGAGAGAGAGAGAGAGAGAGAGAGAGAGAGAGGGGGTGGAGCGGTGTCGAACAAATGAAATGAGAGAAGAAAATCGAGGAAGAAGAAGGGTACCCGGGGGACTTTAAACCCTATAATGAATTGGCACCGTTTGGCTTAAGCCAAACTACACCGTTTGATTATGTTTTTTTTTTTAAACTTTAGATATTAAACGATGCCGTTTCACTTATTTAAGTGAAACGGTGTCGTTTAAGTAAGGTATAAATAAAAAATTATATACCTTATTAAGTCGGCCGGTTCAGCGGTTTGGACTACGGTCAAACCGTTGCCGAACCGATGTTGATCGGTTTTGAAGAATAGCTACTGTCCGCCGACCGATTCACAGGCGGTTCCGGCCGGTTCCTAACGTGGCCGGTCGGTTCGCATCGGAGGCGGCTGGTGGCATCGGTTTCTATACACCCCTAGCTGAGACACAATAGCATGGAAAAAACTGTAATTTCGATCACCCTCCTTCAACCATTTCTTCTTAGCAGCCCATGCCAGGTGGGTCCCCTCTCTTATTTCCCACACATCTAATTCCATCTTTGTAGCTATGAACTCAACATCTGTCTCATCCGAATAGTCAGCTTGAAGTTGGAACTCCAAAACTGTAAGCTTCTCTTCAAGGTCCTAAATATGTTTCTTAACTCTCCCAAATACATTTCTATGCCAAGATCTCACCTCCAATTTTACTCTCTTCAAATTAGCCACCAGTTTAATTCATCCAAAACCCCACATAGGCTGTTCCAAAACTTTTTGTACCAAACTATGAAAGGATTCAGGAGAGCACCACATTTTTTGGAATCAAAACGGAGAGGGACAATACCTTATATCAACACAAGAGGCTCTGAACACCAAAGGGCTATGGTTCAATGACTTTCTTTTGATATATTCCAATTCTGACTTGCTGAACCGAGCCAAAAAAACCATATTCATTAAAGCCCAATAAAGTCTTGCCCATTTTCTAGCATTTCCTTCTTGTCCATTGCACCATGAGAGGTGATTCCCATGATACTTCACTTTCATAAGGTCACAGGTATCAATCCATTCATTAAACTCATCCATTGCCTGAGCAAAACAGGGCCTCCCTCCCACTTTTCACGATTAGCTTGAATGATGTTAAAGTCACCAAGAATTAGCCACAGATGATTACTCTGACGATAAGCAACCAAGCTCTCCCACAAACTTATGTGATCCACATGATTACATTTTGCATAGACAAAAGTGACCAGAGTCCGCATATCATCAAGAACTACCCAGCTCATAATCATCTGGTTAGTAACACTTACCACCTCCATCGCACAAGGGGACACCAGAACACCCATATTTTCCCCCTTCCTCTTCATTACAAAGATAACCATCAAAACCTAACAAACTCACTAACGGCTACAACTTAGCTTCTTCTGCAAATGGTTCAAAAAGAGCGACAAGCATTCCATTTTTTTTTCGAATCAAATTACGCAATACACAACGATAACTACCCTGCCCCCATATGTTCCATGCAATGATAAACTCAATCATAAATTCAATTTTGTAGTGCGGGTAGAAACCCTCTGAGATTGTCACACAACCTTGTTTTTGCTTTTACTATTTGAAACAGAAACATGTAGGTTCTCAGACTCATACACCTTCTGCTTGGCAAGCCTAGTAAGAGTGTCTTTGTCCTCGTCCTCAGTACGAGAGGTAGGATCCTTTGGCTCCTCTATTATAGGGCTCACTTCTTCATTCACGAACGCCATTGGATCATTCGAATCCTCTATTATAGGGCTCACTTCTTCAACCACTAGTGCCACTGGATCCTTCGACTCCTTTGTTACAGGATTCACTTCCTCAGCCACAAATGCCACTAGAACATTCATCTCTTCTAGAATCAGGGGTTACGATGATACAGCAAGGATACTCTCTCACACAGAACTGTCTCCCTTTGCAACCTCTTCCACCAGCAGTACTCTCTTCATATCACTGGAATTGTTGATGACCCCTATTTGGATTAAAGGAAACTCTTCAACCTGCTCGATAGCACTTGGTCCCTCGACAAATGTTATTAGTGAACTCTCAGGGTCCTCCCTTGGCTCCTGTATAACATCCCCTCTACAAGTCGTTTCAGCTTTATCCTCCATCACGTTCAACAGTTCAGCCCTTATCTCAAGAAGCGTCTCCTCCTTTTCACCTTGTTCATGACTGCTTTGCTGTTTATCTAGTTTTTATATCTCTTGCCATTTTATCCTCGCACCCCTAGCACCCCCTTTTACCTCTTCCCTTCCTCTATGTGAAGCCCTTTCCCCAACCCTGCAAACCATTGAAGTATGGCCTTGTCTCCAGCATTTGGTGCAATAAAAGTTTAGCCTTTCATATCACACCTCCTGCCAGAATTTTTTATTAGCCACCACTATTTGGAAACCCTGAACCAAATCATCAGTCAAGTTTATCTCCACACAGATCCATGCATCAGTTGCTCTAGACCAATGGAGTGTTGCATTGTCTACCCCCATAAATCTGCCAAACGCCGTTGCTAATATTTGCAAAATATATGTTTGATACATATGCATGGGAAGACCGGGCAAAAAAAATCCATTAAGGCCCCAATGATGATTCTTTACATAAATCAAATTCTTTTGTCCATCGGAAGAGCCAAAACATATATTCAGCAATCAACCATCCCTCTTGAGCCCATGCATGCACAAAATTCCTCTCAGATTACAGTTTCACTAGAACATAATTGTCATCCATAACACTCACCGTCGGAATCTCAAAAAACCCCTAGGATTTTATGATAGCCAAACGAATGTCATCAACTGTGAGCTTGAACCGCACAAACTTCATAACAAGAGCAAAATGGAACTCCACAGCTGCTTTCGTCATCTCTGGTTTAGTGAAGATGAAACAAGGCTCCCCATCCACATCCACGGGGTATCTCATCAGAACTTTGAATGATGAAGGTGACACCCCTTTCGAGACCATTTGTACATAGGACAAAGTTCCCCCATCCCCATCAGCAGGCCCCTCCAACGAGATGGGCGTCACCGTGGGCAAGCCTAAGGCAAAGGCAAGAAACCAGCCAGAAAAGAAGATACCAAAAATTACGAAGTGACAGAACGCATTCAACTTTGACCATTTTAACTTTATAATATTTTTTTGAACAATTCAACCTCTTTACCTCTCCTTTCCCAAAATCCTATAAAATATATTAACATGACCATTTTACTACTATTCATAGATTATCTTATCTCATCTCATGTGACGCCCCCAAATTCCGTTTGGGATCGGACGGACATTTGAAGCGTCGAGACATGCAACACAAGGTTACCTGCCCCCGTTCATGACATATAAGATGCAATATTCCTAACATGCATCTAACATTATGCAATATTCGCAGCAGATAATTTTTTTTCTTTAGCAATACTATGCACCAAATTGAAAATATCCCAAATACTTAAAACATACTTCATATATAAAGATCCATTGAATAACTAAGATCACAGCACTAGTCGAAAATGGTTATGATCCAAAAGTACTGGAGATGCAACTCCATCGTACAAGTAGTAATTTAACTACTATATTAACATTTAACGACGCACCGTCGTTCAGTCGACTGTGTCTAATTGGTCAGCTCCTGATCCTCCTTCAGGTCCTGTAACAAGACCTACCATTCGGGGGGAATGGTAGTTGGGACTACCACAGTGAGATTTGATTACAAATCTCAGCAAGTTAACAAAAACTTTCACACAGGCTAATGATGCATGGATGACAGTAAAAGCATGAATGCATAATCAAATTCATAAGTAATTAAAGCATAACTTGGCGTACAACATAGCATAATTGACATAACTAAAATTGAAACATGAACTGAACTTGACTTGACATGAACTTGATCTGAAACTTGACTTAGCATGAACTTGCTCTGAAACTTGAATTAACATGAAAAATACATACTCTACAGTTGTTGTGGCCCCATGTATTCTACACATTATAATGCAGTTAAATACATACTCCACAGTTGTTGTGGCCCCATGTATTCTACATAAACTTGACTTAACATGAAAAATACATACTCCACAGTTGTTGTGGCCCCATGTATTCTATGTGTAAATACATACTCCACAGTTGTTGTGGCCCCATGTATTTTACACATCACAATGCAGTTAAATACATACTCTACAGTTGTTGTGGCCCCATGTATTCTACATAAACTTGACTTAACATGAAAAATACATACTCCATAGTTGTTGTGGCCCCATGTATTCTACGTGTAAATACATACTCCACAGTTGTTGTGGCCCATGTATTTTACACAAACTTGACTTAACATGAAAAATACATACTCCACAGTTGTTGTGGCCCCATGTATTTTACGTGTAAATACATACTCCACAGTTGTTGTGGCCCCATGTATTTTACACAAACTTGACTTGAACATAATTTGAAATACATGACCAACTTGAGATAGAAACATTTCGTAATATGGCATAACATATAACAGACAACATATTTAACATGACATACTTGTAATGTATAGTAATACATGACAGAATATATTATGTAACAAATAAAAATTGATGACAGAATAAATTCTGTATAATAGACAATTACGTGATAACTTGGCATGGCATGACATATATGATAACATACATACATACACTGTAGTTCTTTTACTTAGCACACATACACAGTAGACTGCTAGTAAGTTAAAAGCTAACTTACCTCGATCTCCGCGTTTCTTATAAAACCTCAAGTACGATCACGAGGAACTGTAATTAGTGATTCTAAAAGTTAGCACTAAATCACTAATAACTTGAAATATAGAAAATACTAACTTAAAGAGTAAAATTTCCATTTTACTCTCTACATGTAGGAAAATGACCGTTTTACCCATAACTTAAGGATTTTGCATACTAACTCCAAAAGTCACCAAAATTTACATGCCTCATGTAAATTTTATCCTCAACTCAAATATCAATTTAGAGAAATTTAAAACTAATCACAACTATTAAAACTCCATAGGGCCGAAATTCCCATATGCTATTTCCATTGATTTTTGTTTCTAACTTGTTTTGATTAACCTTTTGATCTATGACATATAAAGATGTGATCTTCAAACTAAACCATCACATGGTTTAAAAATATGTCCTAAAACATATATAAGCTTCTAATTCAAGATCACATGGTTAAAAATTAACCAAAACATAAATTTAGCCAAGAACATCCACACTTTGGCTTATTTGAATATCTCTTTACATAAAATTTCATATCTTTGAAACTAACATCAAATATATTCAAAATAATAATATAACATGTATATAAGATGCTTAGGATCCTCCAATAAAATTATCAAAGTCATTGGAATAGGTTTAGACCACCAAAGAGTTAAACTTTCTCAAAACAGAAACTGTTTTTCCTCTTCCAGTTTCTAAGTTTCTAAATCTAAGAAAATCTTTCATCAAAACATTTAATCATGCAAAAATCCTCAACCAATAGTCATATATACATGTTAACAATACTCCATAAAAATTTCGGACCAATATCTATCCATTAGCTTGGTCAAAAACTCCAAACTATAACATATTCTCCAGTTTATCTCCTAGAATGACCTTTCTATAGTTTACATAATATTTGACTGACCAAATGATCTTCAAATGGGGCAAATAAGATATCCACGTAAACTAGACTCAAAAAGGAACAACCTATATGAAGGAGACTTTATGATAAAACACTTACAAAAGCTTCGAAATGGGCGTGCAAAAGAACTCCTAAAAGCTGTCCGAGAGAAAGTGTTTGATATTCTTTTAAAGGAACGTGTAAATGAAGATAAGTTCGTGGGTGATGGCTGGAGATGCTTATGGATGAGATAAGGGAGATGATAAGGCTGGAGTTGAGAGTTGAGTATGGTTTTCTCCTACCCAAAATATCTATAAAAGATTATCTCAAAATATTATATCCAATAATATTTATAAAAATCAGCTTAATATATTTTCCAAATGTGGAGTATACTTGGAAGAGTACGGTGGCTAAAATCTTTCCATGTGTATTTTAAATCTCTATTCTTAAGATATTTTCCAAATGTGTATTTTGCTTAGGTGTTATGATCTCACACCTTGATTTCCTTCACAATTCCATCTAATGGTTTCTCTTTGTGCCAAGTATCTAATACTATTCATTATGTGTGGTTAAGATCTTGCCAAGTGTCCAAATAAAATATCGCTAACCTAATTTGGACATTTCACATTGTGATTTTGAAAACACTGCGCTTAGTACATTTACCAAAGTTACTATTCACTCCAAAAATAAACGTAATAAACTTAGTACTGAAAAATCTTAAATATTCAATTAAGCCTAGTGGTGTAGACTATAATGTATTCTGACACTTTTAACTATCTCAAATAATTAAAATCGCATTTCTGGCACCATAGTGAGTGATAACACTAACTATGTTGACAGGCTAAAATTTATGTGATTAGTCGATTCGTGTAAACTTACAGAGTTTTCACGAGGTTCCTAAAGTCAATAGAAATTCCTTAATTGAATTTCTAGCGGGCTGTTACATCTCACCATCCAAACAAAACATTAGTCTTGAATGTGGGATTGAATCTCATGTGGTAAAGATTATCTTCAAAAAGTAATCGAAGCTAATGTGCCTCTATGTCATTAGAGTATTTAAATGGGTGAACTACATTGCCTTCTGTCTTTAGGTTTTCTCTATTATATATAGAATGTTATAGTTTGACTTTACAAGTAAAGGAAACATGTACAAGGAAAAGTTTTGTTGTACATGCCCAGAATGAAGAATATTAAAGCAAAATATATACAATGATGCGTAAATAATAGTGTGAGGGGTTGTATAGTGTTGGTATCCTATAATTCATGGCTACAACCCCCCTCAAACAAAATCGTGAGTTAAGACAGAAGCAAAATTTGGACCGAATCTCGCAAAATGGAATTTTGACAAAAGGTTTGGTGAAGTTGCCAGCAAGAATGAGAAGAGGAGATAAGCCAAGTTTCGAGAACACCAAGTGCAACTTGTTCACGCACATAATGGAAATCAAGTCCGATGTGTTTAATCCAGATATGAAACACTAGGTTAACAGACATATGAAGAGCACTCACTTTGTCATAATAAAGGATAGGTGGGTTGGGAAGAGAAATACAAAGCTCCCTTAGAAAAAAAGTGAGCCAAGTTAGTTCAGCAATGGTGGACTCCATGGAGCATTATTTAGCTTCAGCACTAGATTAGGCAACAATGGAATGCTTTTTAGCACTCTAGGAGATGTTGTTGGTGCCTAGGATGGTACAAAAGCCAATAGTGGAGCAGCGTGTAAGTGGACATCCATCCCAGCTGGAATTGAAGAAGGATATAGATCGAGCATGTTGGAAGCAAGGATGTAAAGGCTGAAGGAGATGGTACCCTGCACTAGCTCAGAATCCTTTGAATAAGTTGGAAATGAGCAACAACTGAGTCATGCATGGATTGATAGTCGAAGTTCGTGTTGTAGGAGATATCCAGTTGAGTGAAGGTCAGGTACTGGAGTCCTCCAACAAAGCTTTGGTAGTGAGTTGCATCAGGATAGGGTTTGATGAAGAAGCTGTCCGACCCTTACAGGACATAGGGGTGGCAGTGGTTTTATAAGAACCTATAGAGGCATGGTATAGAGGCTCATGAGCATAATGAACTTGAGAGAGTATGAAACCCTGAGGAGTCCGATGTACTTCAATACTGAGGAAGTGGTGAAGGAAGACTAGGTCCTTAAGGAAGAATTCCGCAACCAGTTGAGAAATAAGCCACTGAATATGAGAAGGATTATCGCCAATAATGACCTTATCATCAACATAGAGGAGTAGCACAAAAAGACCATGAGCAAAGTGGTAGATGAAGATGTAACAACCCAGCCCTAGGAAAGATGGAATCGCTACGTACATACTTGTCCCTCTTTCTTTTCTTTCTTTCTCTTTTTTTTTTTTTCTAGTAATATGTGATCAGTATGAACATGACACACGTATACTCTAAATTTATAATTTAATAGAGGAACACTTAATGGACATTCTATTCAAAAATTCATCCATAAGAGGCTCTCAGAGTCCATCATACATTTATAAAAACATAACTGTTCTAGTTATGAAGGGGACTTTGTCTCTACTATACATACAAGGAGGCACTATGTCAATGTATAAGGGTTTACCATCATCCCACCATAATGGTTACACCATACCAAGAGATACATGGTTTAAAGTCAAACTCAACAAAAAGTGTCAACATCCATAGACATAACCCATCATCCATGTAAGGTCGAACCAATAGGGAAGGCACTAAGCGTCTACCTCTCCCTCTGCATAATGCCTTGCTCCCTAGCCTCTTCATCGTTACCTGAACGTTTAAAACATAAACACAAAGTGAGTCTAATACTCAGTAAACAGTACATTATGCTGTTAACTTACTAAGCATCTAATCTTTCCTTTTGAAAACACGCATACATAAACATTTGCTAATTCTGACGATGCTTTCATGCATAAACATTTAAACAATACTTTCATGCATAACATTTAAACAATAGTTTCAGGCATAACATTACTTTCATGTTTTACTTTGATTTGGCCGGTACACACTATTACGCACTGTATGTTGGGGTTAGAGGTCTTTTGGACCTAATTTTGCTTAGTCCTTTGCTACTATCATTTATTTATCAGTCATGGCCATTACGTAGTTTCATAGATTAAAACATTCATTTCTTTTCAGTCATTTCTTTCTTTCATTCAATCCTTTTCATTTAACAGCTCGTACATGAAAAAATGTCATTTAAAAGAATGAGCATAAACATCATCTTTCATGCCGTTACCTATTTTCATACCTTAACCTTCTTTTCATTTCTTTCCTTTATTTGCAATCAAACGTTTTCTTTATCTATCTTAGTCCCGTGCATATGCGTTTATTTTTGCAAAAGAGCATTTCATGTCATGCTACATATAAGTAAGACATTAGTTATTCGACAGAGCATGTATGAAAATCTCATGACTTAGAATCTACGTGCATGCATTATATTATACACATACAAACAATTATAATCGATAGGGTGTTTAATAGGGGGCTACCAAGAAAGGATTGTACATAATATATATACATTTACTCTTTCTTTAGAAGAACCTTTGAAAAGAGAGAGACATTCTTTCAAAGAGAACTTTGTGTAAGAAGCATGGTCATAGCTACTTACCTCAATATGCCTCAATAATTCCAACGTCAATATAGGTCCTATTCCAATAAATAATAAGCGTGTTAATACTCATTCGATATCCTTTAGGCCTCCCTTTAAATGAGAAAGCCATGACATTAACCTAATGCCCTTTCTACACTTAGCGTTAACCCGATTAACTTACTTCTCGTCTAACCTTTACAAGAATAACAGAATTAATACTAAAGCATGCTAGCTGTCCATGAAAGGCCATTTAATAGCTTACATGAAAAGTACTTAAGATTTCATAGGCTTCATGCAAGGTCTCTTTGGTTCAAGCTTACTTTGGGCTATGGACATTAAGAGATCAAATCTGGAAATGCTCAAGAATGGCTTTAAAATAGATTTAGGCATCTCAAGTGGGTTAACAAGCTTAGGAAACATGCCCCTTGAAATCAACTCGTGGTCCCTCTTTATAAAAGGCTAGTTTATTCAACATTTAAACTCTTGGGTTAGATAAAAAATTAACTAAAAGAGGAGCAACATAAATGGTCTATTTCCAAAACAAGACATGGTATAGCATAGGTTTAAGAGTTCTTGGACAGCTTTACATACAACAATACCTTTTGCACCTTTGGTCACCTCTTCTTAATACCAATCCATTTTATAAATCTAGTGACATAAGTATAATAAATAGCCTAGTTAACATACACCATTTAATTAAGCATAACATAAAGAATAGCAAGAATAACCCATTAAGTAAACTTAAAAATCTTTAAACATCAAGTTTATAGTTTAATTATTTAACACCCTTAAAAGCATGATATAAACCAATTAACACTACTCTAAGTTTCTTTTTTGAAGAAATCCCATTACTTGGAAGACCCCAAAACATAACAATAGCTTATATACGACGTTTCCAATAGACCTAAAGCATTCCAAGAGTCATCCAAGATTTAAAACAAGTTTGTTTGCTAAAACCCCATTCATTTTGAAATATAATAATGCACAACACAAAAATAGCTCCCATATATATACGGCTAAGCCAAAACAAGGCATATATATAAGAAATTACAATATGAAGAGATAAGGAACAAAAATCTGAAACACAAGCTTATTACATGATTCGGTTAGCCTCAAAACAACATTCCAATCAAATGGAGTTCAAGCTAGGGTTTATACCTTGGTGAATCCCTTCCCAAAACACAAAAATGGAGAAGCAGAAAGGTGGGTTTAGCCTGGGAAACTAGAGAGCACGTGAATCCCTTGGCTGGTCATCCAAAACTGAAACATCAACAACAAAAGAAAACGCACTTGATTAAACCAAGGCTAGGTTCGAAATACACAAAGGAGAAAAGGTTAAGGTACTCTTACCTTGTTATTTTCCTCTTGAAAAGAAGAAATAATGGGTGCTTGGCTTATGATTGGACAAAGAATGGAAATAGGAGAGAAGGGTAGTAGTGTTGCATTGTGAGTGACTTGAGTGCTTGAGAAAAAATTTCTTCTTTTCTTGCCTTAGAAGCCTATGGGTTCAAGATGAAAAAGGCTAAATTGCCTTTTGGCCAAAAGTTTAGCTCATAAGCTATGAGGGATGCCTGACGGTTCAAGAAGAATAAAAGGCATAAAGCTACTTTTAGTCAAAACTTATTTCACAAGCTAGGATGACCAACGGATAAGGGGAAGACTTAAAGGATTTGGTTTTTGTCTTTTTCCCTTCTTTGATTGTTTTAGGTGTAGACTTAGACTTAGAGGAAGGGGCAGGAGCTTTTTTGTCTTTATTCCCTTCTTCCATCATAAGGATGCAATGGACGATGGAGATCTATCCACCTCAAAATACTTTTCACCTACCAATCAAATGATAGGAAATAATTTGACCATTTCTTAAATAATTAAAATTAGAGGGTTTAAGAGAAAAATATTACAAGGTCTTAAAATCATGCCCTTAATTTATTTTAATAACCCACATAAAAATAAAAGCACACCCATCTTAAAAGAAAATAATTAAATAATAAAAATATTTATCTTAAAATATTTAATTTAAATAATTAATAAAAAAATAAAATGACGTAAGAACCTACGTAGTAAGAGTCTGGTATTACAGAAGAGGCTAGGGTTATAGGTGTTACAGTAGAAGCCAAGTTGAAGGAGGAAGGTACTGAATCAAACCAAGCGCGAGGACAGTATTTAAGGTCGTAGAGGACTTGACTCAGTTTGCAAACATGTGAGGAGCAATCGAAATTGATGAAGCGTGGAGGTTGTAACATGTGAGGGGTGGTAAGGAAGCCATACAAGAACACATCTCTCATGTCAAGTTGGTAGATATCCCAACCTTTGACCACGACAATGGTGAGGACAAGATGGATGTTGGTGGGTTTGATCACAATGGAGGGAGTTTTGTGGAAGTCGAGACCATCCACTTGGTGGAAGCCTTTGGCAACCAATCATTTCTTGAGGCATTCCACAATTCTGTTGGGTTGGAGCTTCAACTTGTAAATCCACTTGTAGCCAACAATGTTCATATGGGGCTGATGAGGGACTAGAGAAGAATTTTTGTTCTTAGCAAGGGCGTTGAGCTCTTCATGCATAGTGGCCAACCAACCAGGGTGGCATTGAGTAGTGGTAATGGAGCGTGACACAATGGGGGATTTTAGGAGGTGAGGGAGCAACATGAATGTTCAGGTATTTCAGGTTAGGTTTGCAAATCCTAACTTTGGCTCAAGTGAGAATTTGGTGAGGACGAGGTTTCATTGGTGGGGGGTGAAGGAGGGGCATTAGGAGCAGCAACAAACGTGACAAGGGCAGAAGAAGTCAGAACAGGGGCTGGGCTGGACACTAGGAGGGTAGGAGCGACAAATGCAGAAGGGCCTGAAGGAGCCTAATGGGGTGGAGCATAGGCCAAGAGGGGAACTGCAATTAAGGGAGAGTTATCATGAGGAAGAGAGTCCCAATCAGAGAAGGAGGGGAGTTTGCTAGTGATAGTATCACCCTTAGAGATGAGTAGAGAGGAGTAAGCAAGAATGAATTCATCGAAGATAGCACACTGGGAGATATGCACAGAACCAGTGGGCAAGTACAAGCATTTTTAAGCCTTTTGCTTAGTAGAGTATCCCAATAAGATGCAAGATAGGGACTTTGGTTCGAGCTTGTGAGCACAAGAGTTGCCAAGAAAAGGAAAGCAACAGAAGCCTAGAACTTGGAGACTTTAATAGTCAAGATGGCGAAAGAAGGGCCACTCCATGCCAAGAGTTTTTTATGGTAGTCGATTGAGGAGAAATACGGTGGTGGTAAAGCAGTCGACCTAGAAATGGAAAGGTATGCGGACATGAAACATCACTGTATGTCTATGTTCGGTGATGTTGGGTGTTTGCGTTCAACTTTGCCATTTTGCTTGTTGGTGATTTATGATGCATAGGAAAACCCACGTGGAGTTAGTATATTCATCAACACATGTAGCATAGAATCGAAATTTTTCCCGAAAATGCACAGGGGCGGCATGTTACCCAAGATCATATTGAATTTTGTGAAAAGGAGATTTTATTGTATTATCTCTAGGCAAAAATGGTAGCCTACATGATTTTCCTAGTTGACAACTAACACAAGCTGAAGAACCAATAGAATTCAAAAAAGAAATCTAATTATTAGAATATAGAAAATCCAAGATATACTGATAAGGGTGCCTAAGACACAAGTGCTAGCACTAGGAATTAGTCTTCCAAAAGCATGAAGATAACAAGCAGATGGATCATTGTCAAAGATATATAGGTGGCCGTGTCTACGCCCTTTGGCTAGGATGTTTAGAATTACTTTGTCTTTGATCACAAAACTATCACCATCAAGTTCAACAGTGAGTGGATAATCACTGTTAAGTTTACTAATAGATAATTAATCCTTTGTGATAGTAGGGATAATGATAACATCGTTAAGTTGAAGATTGGAACCAATAGATGCTTTGCCCGTGTGGGTTATAGGAAGAGTCACGCCATTAACGACCAAAAGACCATTAGAGCCACTGTAAGGTTAAAGGTCATAAAGATTACTTAGATTGTTGTGATCAATGGCTATAGTATCTGGAAACCAATCTGAGTCCTGAGAGTTAGCAAGTTTCATGACAACAAGAGCTTAGCGAACAGTATCAACTCGGAATGAGTTATTAAAACTATTGAAGCACTTGAGAGTAGTGTGGTTATGCTTGTTGTAGATCTTAAAGATGGGAAGATCATCATTTTTAGGAAGAAGACTGTACCCCAAGTTTACTGATTGCCCTCACTTGTGGGAGAGGAAAACCGTGGTCATAAACCGAACACTTAGGGGTTACAAGTAATTAATAAGATCCAAACCCAAGCATCAAAATAGTAAAACCATAAAACCTGAATACAAACTAGTCTAGAATAACCAAAAGAGGAAAACAACAACGAATGCATAAGAAGCACAAAGAATCTGCAAAATAAAGTTATCCCATGCAAGAAATAAAACAATACAAAACCAAACCGCAAAAACCATAAGCAATAAAAACATCAAATAAAAAACTGACTACATTAACAGTTGCATAAAGAAGGAAGACCCAACTTATCCAAGTGGATTAAACCTCTCAACAGCCTTGGCACTTCTCCAATCACTTGCCACTTCATATGATAACCCATTGCACCATACTTTGCTAGCCAATTTGCAGTTTTATTCCCCTTTTTGAAGACATGACACACAAAACAAACCATTGAATCCATGAGGCCAATAATCTCCACCCAAAAATCGTCTAGATACCAGACCCCACATCTCCGTTGCTTCCACCACACACCACCACTTGAGAGTCAAGTTCAATTTCCACAAAACCAATCCTCAGAGTTTTACAAGCTTTAAGACCATACAGAAGAACTAATAACTTTGCACGATTATTTGAACCAACTCATAGAGGAGAAACAAAAGCATGAAGTAAATTACCTTGAGCATCTTTAATAATACCACCCCCAAATGACCTAGGATTTCCAAAACTACTACCATCTATATTTAACTTAAACCATCATTGAGAAGGTTTTTACCAGGCCACCAATTTAGGATAGTGCCTTGATGCAACTAAAGATGGAATAAGCAAAGATTGTAAAATCTAAGTATCATGCCTTGATGATTTAGTAACCTTGTGGATGTCATGGCAGGCTGAATGAATCCAATGATGATGGATTACCAAGCCACACGGAAGGACTCTAGATGACCTTCCATGCAAGCTAGACATCTACGATGCCAAAGACACCAAGAAATAAAAGAAGGAAGAAGTCCCACTATTTTCTTGATCTGAGAAGAAGAAGATGCACGGTGAAACCATGCAGTTACGTCTCTTTCCAAGTACCCCTGAGCGGTAGCCCAAAAAAAGCACAGCAATAGCACCAGACCAGAGCATCAAATTCCCCTTCAAACAAAACATGATTTTGATCCTCATAATTACCCTTAATACAACAGTCACATCTAGAAACAATCGGCACACCCATTCGACAGAGGCAATCATCAGCAGCGAAAGCATTGTTCTAAGCCTTCCACATAGAAGCTAAAACCTTCAAAGGAAGCAGATTATGTCACATCCAAGAATGCCAATCCAAAGTGGAACCCTTAATATGGATGCAATCCTAAGCTGATTTAGTAGAAAACAACCACTATCATACTTCATCCATATCAACACATCCGAACCTCCTTTGCAAACTGCTAATGGCTAAAGAATATCATCAACATTTTCATGCCCCACCAAACTGGTTTTTTGTATATTTTTTCTTAACAACATCACCCTCGACTTTAGTATGATAGTATTTTTCTTGGCGTAAAACATCCGATGATAAGTCATGTTCAGGTTCCAACACGGAAGTCCCTTCGAGACAAAATTCTTCCACCCCTCGAGATCCTTCTTCCACATATACCACTAAAGCATTCTATCCCCTACTGCCTCACCCATTAGCTCTATTTAAGAGTCATTGACCCTAGGGAGAGGATGGGCATTATAAGCATTAACTATAACATCAAATTGTTGAGGCTTCACCAGAGTAGGCTCTGTATACTGCATTGTGACTATTCCAGAATCCTCCACCAAAGTCATTTTGGTAGAAATCTTTGAACGAACGCCCTGCTTCTAACTATGACTCAGATTCAGGTTGAACCATGACAAGCTGATCCTAATCAATCACAGGATTCTTATCCTTCAGTTCCTCTCCAGTCACATGGCCCTTCGTTCATAACCATTTTTTCTCTCCATGCTCAGGCTTATTCACACAACATGTACATGAATTGTGGCCTTGCACGTTGCACTTACAATAGAAAGCTGATAGCATTTCATAAATGATCAATTGTATATAACTTGATGGTAACTTAGGGACCCCAATCCAGAAGAACGTCAAAGGCTCTTTAGCCACATCCATTTCCACACACAACCAAGCTCTGTCCATTTGAGGTACACACTGAGTGGGATTATCACGTTCGTTGAATTTACCAACAGGTGCAGTAAGGATATGAAGAAAAGACTCATAGAAGCAATTAGGGTGCAAACCTGGCAGCACAATCCAGACCGATACTGAGGAGGGTTCTTCATCTTCACTGAACTCAAGAGTCCAGTGGAAAGCATGGTATGTCACGCCCTCTATATTGCAAGTTCCATAGGACATGGCTTTCAGGAAATCAGCCTCAGACAACATTCAGATAAATGCATTACGAGGATGCCACATAGCAAATACAATTGGGGTGCCTTCAAGACCCCACTGGCTGTGTATGGAGGCCCTAATGGCATCCAGAGAAGGCCGTTGTTTGAGAAATTTAAGAACAATGGAGAACTTGAATGTATCTGCCAAACAGGAGATTTCATCTTGAGAGAACTAAAAATATAACTCCCTATCTAAGTATTGAGGCACATGAGATAGAATAGAGACCTTAGGGAGAGGCTGAGGCAACACTGTGACAAGGTCTAAGAAAGAACGACAACCGACTTTTGCATTAGCAGCTGCCATGCAGCCCTACGAGGGAACCATATGCTCCAAGAATAAAATAAACCCTAGTAGAGTATTTTTTTCCTAGAAACCCTAGATGAGCATTTTTAACAAAATAAGTCAACTTTGTATTGGAGAAAGAGGACTAAGTGCTGTTATCCCCTGGGAGGGTTTCAAGTTGGACGAGTGACCATGGTGAAAGCCACGTCCTTTGGTGTTGAAAGACCAGGGATTCCTTTTCTGCTTGGAAATTTTTTGAGGTAGTAAGCCATATGGGGAGGAGAAGGTGCATCTAGCTTGTTCCGTTCGGTATAACTTTCAAAGAAGTAACAAGTATAATTTGAGATACTTAGGAGAATAATTTAGCTAAAAGAGTTCAAGTATTAACTTGTATGAATATTTTGAATTTTATAATGCAATAAAAAGTTTCAAATTTTTCAGATAAATAGTAGACCCACGGGAGAGTGTGACATGGCATCTAGTTTAAACAGATAACAAATCTCCATGGAGAAAGTCCAAATTGGCCTAGAATCACTAGAAAAACTTTTTGGACAAATATCATCATCATAACCTTCCATTTGGAAATCTACTTGACACTTGTAAATAGGAGAACAAATGTGTAAGGTGAATGGAGTGAAAATCAAGCAAGCCAACATGCCATTTTACACATTTTACTATTCTATCCACTCAAGTGTTTTTTGGCCTACCCCAAAGAGGGTTTCAACTCTAATGAAATCCCAAATATTAGAAGAGAAACTAAATCACTAGGGTAACCAAAACTCTAAATTGTTCCCAAACCCTAAATGCCTCTCCGTTTGACTAAGAAGTTATTTGAATAGCGAGATGAGATGAGATAGTTTTAGATGAAACTTGAAAGTTGAATAAAATATTGTTAGAATATTATTTTTTAATATTATTATTGTTTTAGAATTTGAAAATATGAATTGTTTATTATATTTTTGTGTTGAAATTTGAAAAAATTGTTATGATGAGATAAAATGAGATGAGATGGGTTGAGAGTGTTTCTCAACCCAAACAACCTCCTCTTGGTTTAAACCACTGCCACTAGCTATCTTCACATCATATAACATGCATTCCACCTACTACAAGTAAGCCATCACCCCATTCCCTTTAAGCCTCACGCCACCCTCATTTTCTCCTTCACTTTGACATATTTTCATCTCTTTCCACGAGAAAAACTGAGTGTGAGTTTGGAGAAAAACTCTGGTGCTGTTCTCTTTTGTTTTCCGGCTTTGTAAGTTCCTTTGTAACTCAAATACCTAGTTTATTTTATCAAGCTTTGGGTCTTAGATTATTGGAAGAGTGTTGGCTAATTTTTATTTGAAGGTTGGATGTTAGTGTTTTGGTGGTATAGTGCTCAGTTTGGAGTTTATTGTTAAGCTTTGAAGGTTTGTGATTTTTTATTGAAAAGTCTTGTAAATTTTGGTACTATGGGGTATTGCTATGATTTTTATTCAAGTTCAGGGTTTGATTTATAGAATATTAGGTTTTAATCATATGAATTTGCATGATATACTAAGTGTTGAATTGAATCCTCCAACATGTGATTTGTTTGGTTTAGTTTGTCTTTTAGCCTTAGGATCTTGAATCTATGGTTTTATTTATTTTTTAAACTCATGTTCTTAAAGCTTTGGTTTATGGATTACGTTGGATTTCTAAAGCTTTATGACTAAGGTTTTGTTGGATTTGGATAAATATGCAAATAGTATGTCTTAAAGCACGATTTAGAGGCTCTTGGGCTTATGGATGTTTTGGTGTGATTATTTGCTATGATATGTTGTATTTGATGCTTAGATCAAGTTAGAACTTGAATTTGAGGTATATGGATATATTATTTCAAGATTCTATGCATGTATATCAATGATTTAGTCTCTATGTTCAAGTCAAACGCATGCTAAATTTTGGATTCTATATTTTCTATGCAAGCCGATTCTCATTTGATGTATAACTTGAGTTTTGTTGCATAGTCAAGTATTTCACCAACTAGGTTTGAGAGATGATCATGTTAGAAGTGAGATTTGTGGACTTTTGGCGTCTTTGGTGTTAAAATGCATGTGATAAACGAAGAACACCCAGATTGTGTGATTATTTGAGATGGTGAGTTTATGATTTAGTATAATTCTTGATTTAGTGTCTTGAGATGATATTAGAACCATGGATTTGATATTTATGAGTTGTTAAAATCGGGTCTAAGCATGATGGTGTGATTATTGCCCAAGTAGCAAGCAAAAAATCATTTTTACCCTATATATGGTTCAGCCTAGAGGAGTTCTTATAGTAGGACTGAGTTTTTGTAAATTCTAATACCACAAATGTACTAAGAATGAAATTTATATGAGGTATGTAAATTTTGATAAGTTTTGGAGTCCGTTCGTAATTTTTTAAGTTTTTGGGCTAATTTGCAATTTCCCAAGAGTTAAGAGTCAATTTTGTAAATTAAGCTCAAAGTTAGTAAGTGGATTAAGTGAGAATTTCCAACCCTAGAATGTCTCTCATTTTAGCATACACTACACTTACTTTACACAAAAAATTTTGTAAGTTAGCTTCTAACTTATTGGTGGTATATTTATGTATGAATGGTAATAAGGTTTATTAATTATATTCATGTTTTATTTATACCTATTTAGTTGAAATATTTATGCCATGCCATTATAAATATTTGTTACATGCCATGAATGTCAAGTCATAAGCATACAAGTATGTCATAAAAATATTTCTAAGTCATGCATGAGTTGTTTTGTTTTATCACGATCCCAAATGCTAGAATAAAGGATTATCCTAGTGGAACTCCCAAGTCCACTATGGAGTGATTAAAATTGAGTGAAATCTCCTAGGTTGACAATATATAGTCAACAAGTTTCGAATGGGACCTAAGTAACTAGTTTCCTGAGCAAAGTCAAAGGCACCTAATTCTAGTTGGTGTCAAAACATGCTACAAGTACAAAATATGGAATTACCTTTGGGTAAAACCTTTATGATGATGTACTCACAATTGGTGCAAGGACCTATGATGTGATGTGGTACCAATAGGGGTACACAGTTTATAGTGAACTGTAGATCATCCATTTTCAAGTAACCACACAGGTATAAAAATGAATGTTTTATATTCACACAAGCAAGCATGCCATGTTTGTGTTAAGTTATGATGTCTCTATGTTATGTTTTCATAAGTAAGTCCATGTTCAATATGCATACATGTCATGTTTACTATCATGCATGCTTATTCATACTGTTGGTAACTTAAAAGCATACTTGCTGAGATTTTCGTTGTGGTACTCTCAACTACCATTCTTCACAGAATGGTAGAAGCTATAATAGGGACCGATGGAACAAACCTGAACAGGGCTAAGAGTGGTGTGGGTAGAGCCGATTGGCACCGAGTTCACTCTAGATGATTGTTACCAGTTGATAGATTGTTATGTAGAGATTATTATCCTTTTGGTAAGTGACATGGAAGGAATTTCAGAGGGAAATTTTGAGCCCCAATGAATGCCAATATGTGAAGAGTTTCTCACCTTTGAGAATTGTTTTGTATTAGCTAATGCAAGTCATTTCGACATTATTGGACGAGATCATAGAAATCTTGGGAGATGAGAAATAGGATCTTGTAGCCTTGTATTAACTGCTTCTCTGTTGAGGGTTTAAGAGGGTCCATGGTTTGGAACCTTATTTTTGTTATATGGATGGTATAACTCAGTATTTTTCATGAACGATGTGACTTTTGATTATGTGGATATGAATAGAAGGTAACTATGTTTTGGGATTAGTATCCTGGTACATTGTATGTTGTTAAAAAAAAATAAAAAATTTAGCCATTGTGCTTACCGAATATTGTTAGAAGTATGCTAGGTGCATTGTATTTTAACTGTCATCAATGTGGGTATATAATATTGTGTTGTATGTTCCAATGCTTCAAGCTCCGTCATAACTCAAGCAGAAATTGGAGTTTAGGGGCATCACAATAGTTATAATATTAAGCATTTGTGTTTTTCCAAAGAACATTCATGGGTGTGAAATAGAGAGAAACAAAGTTCTTGACATTCTGAGTCATATGGTAGGGATATTCCAAAGGCAAAGTGAAAGAAAAGGAAGACGAGGAGGGACTGGCAATGGAAAAAGAAATACCTCTCACTAAATTTCTCTGTATTTGCTTTGATTAGCATAAAGACTTTGAGAAAATCTATCTCACAATGATGATAAAGGGAGATAGCTTTATTACATATAGGATTTTATAGTTTGACTTTACATGTAAAGGAAAAGTTACAAGGAAAGGTGGTGCTATATGCCTAGAATAAAGACTATTAAATCTGAATATATACAGTGATTAATCATGGGGTGATGAATTGTACAGTGCTGGCATCCTCCAATTGATGGCTGTCAATTTCGACCTGTAATGGAAATCCTAGAGAAGATAGTGGCCCAAGCTATCTACACCTATGCATTGAGTTGGCTTAAATTACGAGCTAATCTCTAATCAGATTTTGAGGCCATGATGGCTAGGATCTGGTTGGGGTAGAAAGCAAAAGAAAATAAAATACATGAGAGAGCTAGAATATGATATGCGAGTCTAAACAAAATGAGGGTCTGAGCTTCAAAGGTCTAGGGCTTTCAACTTGGCTCTCTTGGCCAAGTAAGGGTGGTGTGATTGTTATAAGAAAAGAACCTCGTGATCTACATAATGAACAAAGTCAAATATTTTATCGATGTTTCCTTGTTTGGATCAAATGTCGGTTGAAACCCTTTGCACACTCAAAAAAGAAAATGGGGAAGCTAGGACAATCTTACATAAAGGTTGTAGCTAGTGTCTACAATAAAAAACATAATAAGATTCAACAAGATAATTGGATCCATAATCTCAATTCACATAATGACATCTCTATTGTTCTAGACCCTAATGGGTATTTTGTTAAGGATAAGTCACCCTATCCTCATCTCAATAAGCATTTGCTCTAGTTGAGGACTTTGTCACTTCAAGTAACCCTCTGGCTAAGGATTCTGCTAGCCAAGCCATCATCAATTCAAACAACTGATAAGGCTACAATTGAGCCATCATCAATTCATACAAGTGATAAACCCAAGGCTCAAATAGATAATAAGATTCAAATTCAAAATGCACATGTGAAGTCAATTATAGTTTTACCCATTGATGATGTAGTTGTAATTCAAATCTTAATGTATAGCAAATAGCATTTTGTGTGGACCAAGAGAGAGAAGCTCTTCCTTCTCTCTAGAGATCTAAATAGAAAATCCCCGAGCATATCACGAAATAAAAAACAAAGAAATCAAGAACAAGCAAGGAGGACATGAGGACACTAAACATCAAGGTTGCAACTCACAAAGCAGTACATGCAGCAGCCAAAGCAGACCTACAAGAGCCTGCAACACTCAAGGAAAGCATGTAGCTGAAAAAGTAAATAAAGTGTGCTGCAAAGCACAAAAAGAAGAAAGCAACAAAAAGGAGAAAGTGTTGGCATAGAAACACAAAACATCAATTGAAGGAACACATGACTGCACAGAAAAAGAATTCAGCGTCTCGATACACAAGGCACTGCATACACCATGCTGAGATTTACAATCTGTAATGTAGTAGCAGAATAGAAAGATGTATTTTGGAAGTTTTCTTTTTTGCCTTTTAGTTCTTGTAGCAATGTATATATATCAGTTTTATGTAGCATAAATGAGAGATGAGAAAAGAGTTTCTCCACATCACTTGTTCATCTCAGATTTTCTGTTTTCTATTTTCTGTTTTAACATGGTATCAGAGCTGGACTTCAATCCTGCTTTGTTTCCTTAAAGCTTGCAAACAGAATATTAACTCATAAGTCATGACATCCTCCTCTTCTTCTTCTCCTCCTTCCCTCGAGGACCCAAATAGTCCCTTCTTCCTGCATCACAGTGACAATGCCAATACTGTCATTGTTTCACCACCATTAACTGGTTCAAACTATATTTCTTGGAGCAGATCATTTATGCTCTCCATTTCCATCAAGAACAAATCAGGATTTCTGGATGGCTCCATTACTATTCCTGACTTGACAGATTCTTCCTATGCTTCATGGCTAAGATGCAATAACATATTACTTGCATGGATTCTAAATTTTGTTTCAAAGGACATTGCATCTAATGTCTTTTTCATGACTTCAGCTAAGCAAGTTTGGGACAAGCTCAAGGAACGCTTTGCACAACCTGATGAAGCTCGGATCTATCACCTCCAACACAAGCTCAGTGGCATTGTGCAGGGACACCTCTCCGTAAGTGATTATTTCACTCAGCTTAATGCCATTTGGGAAGAATTACATAGCTATAGGCCTCTTCCATGCTGTTCTTGTGGTAAATGTACCTGTGATGCCTTAAAAAATGTTGGTGAAGTCCAACAAGGAGACTATGTGTTTAAATTTTTAATGGAATTGAATGACAGCTATGATGCTGTAAGGGGACAAATCATTCTCCTAAGTCCCTTGCCTTCATTAGATAAAACTTTTTCACTCATTTTGCAAGAGGAAAGGCAGAGGCAAGCAAGAAACACAGCCTTGCCTACCTCAGAACCTTCTGCCTTACTTGCCTACCAGAATTCCCAAAGAAAAAGGATAGGTCAGAACTGGTTTGTCACCACTGTGGTAAGGTTGGGCACACGAAAGATAAATGCTACAGATTGGTGGGATTTCCACCAAACTTCAAATTTACCAAAACAAAAGGAACTTCTGCTGCACCTTATTCTGCAAATCAAGTCACTGCTCCGGCTGCTAGTTCACCTCATGAAGCATCTACTCCAAGTATTTCTCAGTTGAAACTCTCTCAGGAACAGGCACAACATCTCATGCATCTTGTCAATACTCAATTTCCACAACTAAACTTGGGACAAGACAAACCTATACTGCCTACTCCTGCTGCAACCTCTGAACCAAGCTCATCAACCATTTCTTTTTCAAACCTTGCAGGTAACCACCACTGCCTCTCCTCTCTTTTTACTCTGAAACACAACTCACCTCCTGAACACATTGGCAACTATGAGACACCATGGATCATGGACACAGGAGCCACTGATCACCAGGTGTGCTCCACTTCATACCTTGACCTTGATGAACTTGCCCCTTGCACACAAACCTTTGTCCAACTTCCAAATGGCACAAAGGCCCAAGTTACACACATTGGGACTGTCAAGCTATCAGACTTCTTGATACTGACTGGTGTCCTCTGTGTGCCTTCATTCACATTCAATCTCATCTCAGTCAGTAAACTCACTCAAAAACCAGATATTTGTCTGTTCTTCTCAAATAACCTTTGCTTCATTCAGGTCCTCTCTACATGGATGATGATTGGACTTGGTAAGGTCCATAATGGCCTTTATCATCTGCTGCCTCATTCCCATGACAGCAACAACAACCCTTCTTTAGCTTTCCTTAATCGAGCTCGAGTCAACCAAGTAGCTGTGCAACAGGATTTTGATCTATGGCATTTTAGATTAGGACACTTGTCCTCACAAAGAATGAATTTAATTCATTCTCTTGTTCCTAATGTAAAATCCAAAGACTTGCCTTGTTGTAAGATCTACCCTTTGGCTAAGCAGAAACACCTTCCTTTTCTTTCAAGTGTATCCACTAGTTCTTTCCCTTTTGACTTAATCCATTGTGATATATGGGGGCCCATATTCCCAAGCATCAATTCAAGGTTTTCATTACTTTTTAACTATTATGGATGATTATTCAAGAATCACATGGTTTTCTTAATGAAACTAAAGTTAGATACAAGGCCTATTCTACAATCCTTCTTCCAATTAATTCAAACTCAGTTCAATAGCAAGGTCAAGAAAATCAGAACTGATAATGTCCTTGAATTTGACATGAGGGATTTTTATAAAGAAAATGGCATCATTCACCAAAAGTCATACATGTATACCCCTCAACAGAATGGTGTAGTTGAGAGAAAACACCAACACCTCTTGAATGTTGCCAGGTCACTCCTTTTTCAAGCTGGACTTCCTACTTCCTTTTGGGGAGATGCCATCTTGACTGCAACCTATATCATCAATAGGCTCCCCACTCCTCTGCTTTCAAATAAAACTCCCTATGAAAAGCTCTTTGGATCACCTCTTTCCTATGACCACCTTCGGGTCTTTGGCTGCCTGAGCTATGCTAGCACTTCTAAACACCAAAGAACCAAGTTTGAACCTCGAGCTAAGCCATGCATTTTTTTAGGATACCCTACACACATCAAAGGCTACAAGCTCTATGATATGGAAAATCACACCACTTTCATTTCTAGAAATGTAGTGTTCCATGAATCCACCTTTCCTTTCCATTCCTCCACTTCCACTCCTTTTTCTCAAACTTCTTCAAACCTTGATGCTTCCTTCCCTCAGAATTTGGTTTTACCTCCACCACCACCAGATGATTCTTTTTCACATTCTCCTATTCTGCAATCTGACATATCCCTTCCACCTGAACTACCATCTGAGCCACCTGATCTTGAATCACCCTTAGCTGCCACATCCCCTAATACACCTCCTGCTTCACCTCATCCTGATGAAATGCATACCACCTTGCCTCTTCGAAGCTCCACCAGAGATAGGCACCAACCTGCCTATCTCCATCAATACCACTGTCAGGTTGCAGAAACTATGCCCCTGCAAGCAGCCTACTCACATTCCACATTTCACCCACTTAGTCATCATCTCACCTACAAAAATCTCTCTCCATCTCATCAACCTTTTTCAGTTTCCCTCTCACTCTCTTCTAAGCCTAATTCCTATAGTGAAGCTGTGAAATTCAAACATTGGCAAGATGCCATGCATGATGAACTCAGTGCCTTAGAAGAAAATAACACTTGGACTGTTACTTCACTTCCTCCCAATAAAACTGCCATTGGTTGTAAGTATGTTTATAAAGTCAAGCTTAAATCAGATGGCTCTCGAGAGAGACACAAAGCCAGGCTTGTTGCCAAGGGATATACACAAAGAGAAGGGTTTGACTTCCAAGAAACATTCAGTCTAGTGGCTAAACTCACTACAGTCCGTGTCTTCCTTGCATTGACATCTATTCATAACTGGTCCTTATCTCAAATGGATGTCCATAATGCCTTTTTACATGGAGATCTTGATGAGGAAATTTATATGGAAATGCCACCAGGTTATCACACTCCAAGAGAGCAGATTGAGGGGGAGAAACTCGTATGCAAACTGAACAAGTCTCTTTATGGACTTAAGCAAGCTTCAAGGCAATGGTTTTCCAAATTTTCTAACTCCCTCACCTCTATTGGTTTTCATCAATCCAAGTCTGACTATTCTTTGTTTACTAAGGTTAGTCAAAAAGGATTTATTGCTCTCCTAGTATATGTTGATGACATCATAGTTGGAAGCAACTCTCAAGATGAAATTGACTCAATCAAAGCTCACCTTCACAGCAAATTCAGAATCAAAGACCTTGGACCTCTTAAATATTTCCTAGGCCTAGAAGTTGCCAGATCATCCTCTGGAATCAATATCTGTCAAAGGAAATATACTCTTGAAATCTTGGAAGATGCAGGGTTACTTGGCACTAAATCAGTCTCTACACCCATTGAATTGAATCACAAGCTAAGTCACAACTCGAGAGAGATTCTACAAGACCCTATAGCCTATAGAAGGCTTATTGGAAGGCTCATTTATTTGACAATCACTAGGCCAGACATCACTTATGCAGTGAATGTTCTAAGCCAATTCATGGATAAGCCCTTACAGACTCACATGCACTCAGCCTATAGGGTTCTCAGATATCTTAAAGGCTCCATTGGCCAGGGAATTTTCTTGTTCTCAAAATCATCCTTGCACCTAAAAGCATATAGTGACTCTGATTGGGCTGCTTGTCCCGAAACTAGGAGATCTGTCATAGGCTTTTTTGTGTTCATTGGAGACTCATTGATAAGCTGAAAATCAAAGAAACAAGCAACTGTTTCTAGGTCCTTAGCTGAGGCAGAATATAGGGCTTTAGCCTCCACAAGTTGTGAAATCATATGGCTCATTGGTTTGCTAAGAGATTTCAACATCAAGCATGAGCAATCTGCCCTCTTGTTCTGTGACAATCAAGCAGCCATTCACATTACAAGGAATCATATTTTCCATGAGAGAACTAAACACATAGAGCTAGATTGTCACTTTGTTCGAGAGAAGGTCCTAGCTAGAATCATCACTCCAGCCCACATAGCCTCAAAATTCCAATTAGCTGACATTTTCACTAAGGCTCTCACATCTTCTACTCTTCAGTTCCTATTGTCCAAGATGGAAATCCTAAATATCTATGCCCATCTTGAGGGGGAGTATCACGAAATAAAAAGCAAAGAAATCAAGAACAAGCAAGGAGGACATGAGGACACTAAACATCAAGGTTGCAACTCACAAAGCAGTACATGCAGCTGCCAAAGCAGACTTGCAAGAGCCTGCAACACTCAAGGAAAGCATGTAGCTGAAAAAGTAAATAAAGTGTGCTGCAAAGCACAAAAAGAAGAAAACAACAGAAAGGAGAAAGTGTTGGGACAAAAACACAAAACATCAATTGAAGGAACACATGACTGCACAGAAAAAGAAGTCAGGGTCTCGATACACAAGGCACTGCATACACCATGCTGAGATTTACAATCTGTAATGTAGTAGCAGAATAAAAAGATGTATTTTGGAAGTTTTCTGTTTTGCCTTTTAGTTCTTGTAGCAGTGTATATATATCAGTTCTATGTAGCATAAATGAGAGATGAGAAAAGAGTTTCTCCACATCACTTGTTCATCTCAGATTTTCTATTTTCTGTTTTCTGTTTTAACAAAGCAGGCTCCTCCCTCCCTCCATCCTCGTTTACTTGCTTTCTGGCTTTGTTTATTGTTTCTAGTTTTATAGTTTAGGTTGTTGTGTTGCAGTGTCCATAAATAAGGCGCTCGGGGATTGAGGTTTTGGTGGCTGAAGGGCCAAGTGTTTGTCCTCAAGACATGCATCATGATGTTAAGTGCGAGATGCTATGGCCGAGGTCCTCTATTTTGAAAACAAGATAACAAAGTATGAAAACTCTATGGTTGTGGCCCATAGCCTGCGAAACGCAGGAGATGTAATGGAAAGAAGAGGATGTTTGGCTTGTTGTCATGCATTCATCATGACCCATCGAGAGCCCTAGGCGATTCATAGGTAAAATATGCTTGAAGAAGTATGAGGTGCAGTTCGAAACCCGATCTGTGCTTGCACTGGCAAAGGAGCTCATTGGAGCAGTCCATGAGCTTGGAAACAAAATTCAAAGCCTTGAGCTCAATGGTTTAATCTGTGAGTTTTTAGTTTTTTGCAACTCTTGTTTTGGCACAAGGAGGAGATCACAGGGTAGTCTGTTTTGATACGAACGGGCTTGGAGCTCCTAGAGCAGAAGGTGGTGGTGATCCGTGCTAGGAACCAAGCCTAGAGTTTGTGAGGAAGAACTGCGCTTGCTTGCAGCGACTGAACATTCGGGCTTGTGAAAGAGAGTAGAACGTCAAGCCCCACACCCGTTTGCTGCAGGAGAACATGAGTGTTTTGTCAGGTACTAACAGTCAAAATGATAGTGGGCTAGGCAAAGACCATCATGGCTGTTGGTGGGGCCATAGCATTTTTTTTTGTGTTTATGGTTTTAGTGTTGTAATATTTATTTTGCACGTTGTACTTAGTAAGATTAGTAAGAATAAATAGGCTATTGGACTTGTTGTCCATAGCAAGCTTCTCCATCTCCTCCGTTGGAGGAGGAGGGTTTTGTCCCTCTTCTCCTTTGGAGGAGGAGGTTTCTTCCCCCTCCTCCTTTGGAGGTTGGGGGCTAGATGTGTTTTTTCTTAGACAAGTCGAGATGGATACTTTTGTTATTTACAGAATCTCGCATCTCAGAAGGTCTTGTCACTAAAGAGTTTATTAGAAGACAACGCCCGTCATAAAGAAATTGGTGTGCGAGAAAGCTCCAACCAAATGGTAATTTGGCTTGTAATCGGGATTTTCTTCCCATATTTATCAGTCATAGTTGTAACTTCCTTCATGAATGGATTGAAATCTGTTTTTCAAAAAAAAAAATCTTAACGTACAGATTAGATCAATTTAAATAATTGACTTGACAGCAAGCAAAGTATCTTACAAATTAACGTAATCATCTTATTTCTTACATAGCACTAGAGCCAAGTTAGCCACCATTTTTTCAATCATATTGCCTCTTCTCACTCTTCTGCAACAACCTTTCTAGCACCTAATGTCATTCAACTTAACCCTTTTAAACTAGATAGGAAAAACTAGCTACCCTGCAATTCCTTCTTGCTCTTCGCAAGAATGACTTGCTAGGAATAGTTTATGGAAGTAAGCCATGTCCAAATCCATATCATTCTAAATTAAAAAATGACAAACCTATCACAATAAATCTTGCATTTGGGTTGTGGCAAAAACAAAAAAAAAAAAGGCCAATTTTTGTTAAGCTAGACTAATGCTAGCTTGTTTGAAAATGTCCTCGCATCTATTTATGAGCTTAATACTTCATGATAAATTTGGAGCTATCTTGTGTCTCAGTTTGCTTCTCAATCAAGATAGAATAGCTCACATTAAAGGGCAACTACATCCCTTCATCATGCATCAAGGAACTAAATCTTTGTTATGAATTTCTAACGTACAAAACTTGGTTTGGGCTACTGACAGCTATTCGTAAGCCAATAGCATATGAAGATCTCATTTATGATGTGATTGGTGGTCTAAATTATGTTTTTTTATCCTTTTATTCCATTCTAATCTATTGCTAAAAGATATAGTACACTTTCCTTTTATGAGTTTCAAAATGAATTGTTGAATTATTAAATGTTGTTATCTAACCATCATACATCTAGTGATCAAGATTTAGGTGGTTTTGCATTATACTCATGGAAGCCTAAAGAGAAAAATCAATGCAAGAAGACCTCATACTCTCACTAGAAACATTCACCTAAGTCTTAAGGATACACTACAGATTAGAAGCACGGATCCCTGGGGACATCCTCTCCACAACCTTGACTAGCAAGTCAAATTTGCGGAAAGAATGGCCACATGGCCACTCAACATGTAAGTAATCCACTCACTGACCTAATTGCATATAGAAGCTATTTGGCGGTTTAATTATTGCACTCTAACTCTATCAATACATACATGTTCCCACATCACTACATTGGTCTGCAGCCAAACAAGTACTCAAGTGTCTCAAAGGGTCATTGAATCGAGTCCTACTCTTCAACAATTTATTTGTGGCTTATTTTTTGTAGTGCCAAGAAAAAATTGGTGGCATCTCATTCCAATATTGAGTCAGAATATAAAGTAAGGGCCTTAATCATAGTGGAACTTTATTGATTAAGGATTTTTTTTTTTTAAAATGTTGTTGTTTAACTCCCTCGACCACCCACACTCTAGTGTGATGTTGAGATTTGTTCCTTGCTTTTAATCTCATTTTTCATGCAAGGTAAAAACACATTGAGTTAGATTTTCATTTCACATGAGAGAAAGTAGCTCACAGGGACATTCAACTATAGTCCACCTCCACTGGAACTCAACTTGCAAACCTATTTACCAAGGGCCTAAACTCTTATAGATTTCAGTTCTTTCAAGACAATCATCTGATCCTTGACCTCTTCATTAGCTTGCAGGGAGATATTAAGGTTAAGTTTACTGTCATATCCTCATTTCAATCAGCATATGTAGTTGATGAGGACTCTATGACTAAGGACTCTACCATTCCAACCAAGTCTTCATCAATTCAAGTAAGTGATAAGGTTATAGCTAAGCTATCATCAATTCAAGCAAGGCATAAGGCTATGACTCAAATAGATAATAGCATTCAAGTTCAAGATGTACCAAATGATAGTGTTATCCATTGACATGTATTTGTAATTCAATCGTACAATGTAGATTACACCAGTGTAAGTAATATACTTGATAACATGCAAAGTGCTACAAATCCCCATAGTTCTCTTTATTTCTAACATATTAAACTGTTTTCCTGTTTTGCTCATTTGTTGGTTTTGATCGGCTGCCTCTATCAGTGCTACCCATCTTATCTGGGCTAGTAGCCATCCTTCCTGCAACCCATCTTCATCTCAGTTGGGTGGCTGAATCAACCCCCATACCCAATTCCCACTGATATCTTTGATCATTAGCATTCGCTTGTCGGTCTGGTGGATTGACACCATCATCATCCAACCACACCATTTAACAACAGATTATTTACAAAATGTCACACAAAATCACAAATTCATCAAAAGAATAGCACACAACCAATAAGAAACATCATATTTGTGCTTAGATCTTCACATTTGTGCACAGAAACACATATACACAGGGGGTAACTGTGACCCACGACCATGATACAATGGCTCACAAAACCCAATAGACCCACAATTGCAACTGCGAGTCATAAAACTCACAGAGTCACAACCATGACCGTGAATCATAAAAATTACAGTCCCAATACTATGACTGTCAATCATAAAACTTAAAAAGACATGGTCACAAATGTACAACTATGAGTCTTTAACTTACAGATCCACAACAGCAACCGCAATCATACCATCATAGACTGTGGCTTGGCTATGATCCACAACAACGGTTTGGTCATGGGTGGAGAAGAGCGGGCTGAGATGAGAAGAAAAAGAAGAAGAGAAGAGGAGGAGAAAGAGAAAGAAGAAAGAAAGAAAAGGAAGTAGTAGGTGAGAGTTGCTGGCATGAGAGGAAGGGGAAGAAGACATGAAAAGGTAATGCAAAGTGAAGAGAGGACAGTGGGTGGAAGAGAAAATGAGAGGAGAGAGAAAAGGAATTTAGGGTTTGAGGTATTTATATAGAATTGTGTGTGTGTATTTTATGGATGCCCGGGCGAGTGAAACTTCAGGCTGGTTGGGTACCACCCACCTCTTGCCCACATATGTATCTTTTAGTCAGGAACTTGCCCGCACTCGCACCCACGATAGGCGGTGGAAGGGATGTTCTCACAACCCCCCCCCCCTCGCGAAAAAAAAAAAACTAGGCTAGGCCTAACTAACACCACCCCAAGAGGCATGACAGCAAAGCGTAATTGGCCCAACAATCAAAATAAAAAGAAGGAGGTACATGGCCAAAGCGGGAAGAGGTTCAACATGGGAGGACGAGTCAACATTCACTTTGGCACAAGTCTATACGTGTAAATGGCAATAGAGCCATACCACATTAGAGGGTCATATATGAAATGCAGGCTGGGATCCCAACTAGAGCTGCTATCACGGACAGAGTGCATAGATTATAGCCATACTCACCAACTTGACACATAGGACGTGATTCGGAGGAGCCATATTGCATTAAAGCCGACAACATGGTATTTAGTACAAAGGACGAACACCCCTGGCATAGGAAATGGGAGCCCCACCTCAATAGGAAGTATAAGCCCTATTCCAGGTTAGAATCATCTCAGTTACTCTTGCATACATAAATTCTCTTTAAGAATAAAAAACTGACTTAGGCATCGGAAGTGTCTCACCACCTTTGAGCTCTCACATTCCTTGAGTTGCAGGAGCATAAAACCTATTGACCGATGTGCGAAACATGTTGTTAATAGGTGGGTTGCAGGGGCTGCCGTCTAGTCCAGGTAGGTATTGTGTTCATACTCTTCTAGAGTTTTTCCTAAATAATAGAAAAAGAAAACGAAAGCTTTTTCTCTTAAAGGAAAACGAAACTTTTCTCTACAAGACCCGCTTTACGAAAAAGAAAACTAAGCAAGTATAAGTATGTAGAGGCTCTCCTTGGCAGCCCCTTTTCACGTACCCAAAGTACGTATGTATATGCATGTGAATGGATGTAATATGCGGTACGTATTGTATGTATGTTCACGAAAAGAAATGAAATGAAGCTTTAAAAGATGCAAGAACAGACGTTTTTAAAATGAAAAGAAAGAAAACTGCTTTTTCTAAAATGACTTTTACGAAAAATAGAAACTTCTTTTTAAATGACTTTTATGAAAAGAAAGAAAACTATTTTCTTTTAAAATGACTTTACGAATGAAATGATCTGAAGAACCGTAAGAACTGTAAAGAACTGTAAGCACTATAAGGACTGAAATGAATGAATGGACTGTAAAGGATTGAATGGACTGTAAAGGAATGAAAGGACTAAAAAGGTATGAATAGATTGAATGCATGATGTATGAAAATACGTAACGGCCACATGAACAGAAATGGAAAAGGTACCGAATGGACTAGACTTGGCAGATTGCAATGCCGGGTAAGTAGTACTGGTTGTGCACCCAGTGCTGCACCCTAATGGAGTTGATTCCCAATCCTTGGCCATGGGCGGAATTAGGTCCAAAAGACCACTAAGCCTAGCACACGAGGCGCAACAGTGTGCAACGGCCAACAAAAGTGATAAGAAAGAAAGAACGTATGCATGTTAAGAAAAGATGAATGCATGAATGTATGTAAAAGGACGTATGCATGAAAAAACTCTTTAAGAAATGAAGGCAGCGAGGCGTGGAGAATTGTTTTAAGAAAAAAAAGCACGTTTTAAAGAAAAACTCCACCTTGTAACATTTTTAAAACGAACTGCATGTCTATGCATGATAAATACGATATGTATGTATGGAGTGATTAATGCATAACTGAAAACCAATATTATTATATTTTAGCTATATGAAGTAATGCTTACGAGTCATCGACTCATTTTAGTTTTTATGTGTACCTTCCCAGGGACAAGATGAGCACAACAGGTCAAGACGGGCACAGCTCAAGGGAAAGAGCATGAAGGCCTAGGCTAGATATTTTGTACGAGAAACTTGAATTATAAAATTTAATATTTTCCCATGTAATCTTTTAATTAAGAAAATGAAGTTTATTTATAACATAGAGTCTTTTGTATCTTAGCATGGAAAAAAAAATTAAAATGAACCGTAATTCCATCGATTTTTATTAAAGTTATTTTGTAAATGACCCACCATAAGGACAGTCGTTACACTGGCCCAAGAAATGCAGGTTCCACCTCAACAGGAAGTATAAGCCGTATTCCAAGTTAGAATCGTCTCAATTACTCTTACATACATAAATTTTTTTTAAGAATAAAAAACTGACTTAGGCATTAGAAGTGTCTCACCACCTCTGAGCTCTCACATTCCTTGTATTGTAGGAGCATAAAACCTATTGACCGATGTGTGAAACACGTTGTTAATAGACGGGTTGCAAGGGCTACCGCATAGTGCTATCTCCTTCTACTTCTTTCATCCCCTTGTTCTTTACTTTTCTCTTTCCCTCATTTTAATCAGACCCTAAATTGATTTCTCTCCCATATTGGCTTTCTTTGTCAAGCTAAGTATTTATCGATTTCTTTTTTAATAATGATTTTACAGAATTAATTTTTGTGGATTTATTGGACTAATCAGTTTTCACATTGCCAAGCTAACTTAGGCCGGATGACCAAAGCATAAGACAAAAAAAAAAAAAAAAAAAAAAAAAAAAAAAAAACTCTTCCTAGACCCACAAGCAATCCCCATAAATGCATGCCCTCACTAGTTTCAGAATGACCAAGCGTATGAACAAGTATCATGCTACTCTGTTTTAACCCTGCTAGGCGCACACGGGATCTGTGTCTACGACCCTTAAGTGAACAGTAATTTTAATAAGGACAAATAACGTACCTACGTAACGTAAGAAAGAGACTCATTGCAAAATGACAAGACCAATATGCAGGCGTGCCTATTTTTCAAGTTATGGGTGTATTGTCTTTAGTACAATGGTAGGGTCACCTAGAAAATTAGGAATTTTACGAGTCTACGATAGTGTAATTTTTTTAAAGTATTTTTTATGTTTTTAAAAAAAATACAAAATATAATATTAAAAATTAAACAAACAAAAATTCTCTATAAAAAAAAATATCTAATCGGTGCCTATCATTTCCCATCATCGTAATCCCCGATAATCTGCTCCGAAAAAAAAAAAAAAAAGCCGCTGATTGTCATGCACAGGCTTTCCATTTTCACTCTCACTTTCTCTGTTTGCAAGTTCGTTGTGATGTTGCAAGAAGTGATCAGACTGAAGAAAGAGGATGTGACAGTGAAATTGATGGCATGAGTGAAAAACCCACTAACGGAGAGCTAAGTTTGAGAGAGAAATATTCTAATCTTTCGTTTGGTACATGTTGATATCGATGGGGTTTTTTTTTTTTTTTTTTCTCTGGGAGTAGTAAAACCAATTATGCCATTCCTTTCAGAAAGACCAGACGATAAAAATAGAGTTCTTTTGTTTATAAATGGCAGTAATCTTGTCCATGTATGTTCTGGACGGAAAATAAGGAACCCTTGTTTTGATTTCTAGTCATTTTCTCTTGGTGCCCATAAATGGAAGCTACAGAAATCTAGGAGGTTTTTCAATTTATCATAAACAACTTCTTTTTGTGTTTTGTTTCATTTTGTTTCTGGGTTTTATTGATGGAGCTAAGGGCATTTCAGTTGTGTTTTTCTAGGAAGAAATAGAGTTTGTTCTTCGGTTTGAGATTGTCACCAGTAGCTGCAATTCATGGCTGATTCTGGGAAATATTTACTCTGATAATCACAGGTATGCTAGCAATTGTATATCTTTGAAATGTTCTCTGCATCACTTTCTTTGTAAAATTGATTGTCTATAGCCAAATGTTCTCTGCATCACTTTCTTTGTAAAATTGATTGTCTATCGCCTGAAACTAACAAATTTCTCATCCTGTTAGACACTGCAAATCAACATTATTTTCTTCAGTACTATCTGAGAAGAGGGAGTTATGCTGAGAAATAGATCCAGAGCAATGACCAGCAAGCAATCTATAATGGCTGCAGATCACAGCTCTCAAGCATCTTCCGCCCAAAAACGCACCAGACCCGTAGCATTTTTCTTTGGTTGTCCAAGATTTAGAGCTTTCAAAGCAAAGGGTCTCTCCGAGACTCAAACTGTGGTGAGTCCAACCTCAATTCTTGACACCATACCATTCTGTTCTCTTGGAAACCCATTCACATATGACAGAAGCCGATCCATATCCGCAAAATCTTCCTCAGAAAGCAAACACTCATGGGAGGCAAATGACTCGAAAGGCATTGGCCTTGCTCTTATAGATACTCTACATGATGGAAGTATTGAAGAGAATTCTTTTGAACCCACCAGTCGAAAGGTGATATTTGGTACAAAGCTTAGAGTTCAAATCCCTCCCCTGCCACCTTCTACACTATCTCCAACCGAGTCTCCAAAATCTCCGGCTGACTTCGGAATCAAAACCAAGAATTTCAAATTATCAGAATTTGGGTCTCCAAGTTCTGTCATCCAGACTAAGCATTCTCCACGAGTTGTCACGGTTAATCTCTCTGTGAGTGAGATGGAGCTTTCTGAGGATTATACATGTGTCATATGTCGTGGGCCTTTTCCAAGAACCACTCATATATTTGATGACTGCATCGTGGAGACCTACAGTTCTTTACCGGGTGAGCCAAGCTCTTCCTCGGAGAACTTCCTAAGTTTCTGTTTCACTTGCAAGAAGACTCTTGAACAGACTGAAGACATTTACATCTACAGGTACGATCCATTTCCTTCTTTTAAATTTACAGTAAGGTATGGTTCTCCCTTGCTCGTAAGGATTTGGTTAATCGCCTCATTTCTGTAATATTGGTAATTTGTGTGGAGGGATTTGCTTGGATAATTAATCGGGAAGATGGACGAGATTGATTTTTTACAGAAGAACTCCCTTTTGATTTCCTTGAATTCACCAACTGCATGCTGCGCCGAAATGGGTTCTTCTATATATCTTACGACTTAAAAGCCTGTATTTTTGCTTCCGACATATGCAGGGGTGAGAAAGCCTTTTGCAGTCATAAATGCCGCCACCAAGAAATGCTGTTAGACGGAGTGGAGAATCCTGACTTTGATCATCCCCATGAAGAATTCTCTTGATCAGCAGCAACCTTTCCTCCTCCACGTACAGCTCAAAAAGGCTGCGTTTTCAGCAGTATATCGTTACTTTTTATAATCAGGATGATTTATTTTAGGGTCAAAAACAGTTAAATCAGGGTGGTTTCTGTTTTCTTTCCTTTTTCCCTCCTTTTTCCCTCTAGTTTTTGGACTGTTATTTGCTTTTTACCCTGTCCCGTGCAGATAGAGATAAGACAGGATGGGATATTGTAGTCTTTTCCCACGGTTTTTTGGCTTGCAGTAGACAATGATATCTCATTGAAAACTTGGGGCTATGTATTATTTTTCCCATTAATCATCACGCACATTATTATACCTGGGGACCAATTCTTTCAGCCGTGAAGAGTCTCTCTCATTGCGTGACTTATCCTCTCTGCTCGTACCAATTTTTGTCCTTCTAGTAGGTTTTGTTCAAAGTCCAAAGTATTATTACGTTGTTTCTGGTAAAAAACTGACTTTTTCAAGGGAATAGGTCCAAAACTTGTTTGTCCTTGATACTTCATGGCCCCATCATTTGAATATAAGCAACTGGGTAGTAGTTAAGAACTTTGATACAAATTGCAGAGAGTCAAAAGTATCACATCATGGAAAGCTTTCGTTTTTTTCTTCAACAGTATATCAACCTTCTGACCTTACCTTACCCGCATCGACCTCCCCCCTCTTCAACCCCCTATAAGATTCCGGAGGGAAGAGGAAGACTTGGAAGCATTTTACATTAACTTGCTTTAGAAAACATCATGATCTGTTTGTTAATCATAAGCTGACAGTTTTCTCACACGAGTTTTCTTTAAATAAATTCGTGAAAATATTGCCAAGGTATTGTCATCTAAGGTTGTCTTGGCTAAAGAGCATGAAAACAGAAAAGAGAGACTTTAAAAAATAAAATAAACTGTCTTTTTAAACCCAACCCATGTGGGGAGGGTAGGTGAGGGCCTAGGATACCAAGTGGAGGTGACTTGATCTGAATCACCGGGGAGGTGGCTCGATATCTATTGTCATTGAGTCTTTCTACCATCATCTCAATATTACACACTAAATTTGATTTTTTATTTTATTTTATTTTGTTCTTGTTAAACTAAATGAATTCTTCTACTTATCATCTATATTATAAAAATGATGTTTAGTATGTCGTGTAGGAATAATAAATAGAATTTTTCATTGTCATTATATTTTTTGGAGAATAGCTTTTCGAACAGTTGATTTATTATGAAAGTTGGTATAATATTGTTATCACTCAGTGTCGATAAATTGGTACAGCAGTAATTCTTTCTAGAATTATTAGTACTTAATTTTTGTTCGATTTTAGAGTAGCACAGAGGGGAAAACTAGAAAGTTATCTTATTATCAAGAAATGTAAAATGTACGGGATATTTATATTGAAGTCTCAAATAACTTAATAATAGACTAAGCCTTCGGTTTAAAATGGACACATGATAATATGCACAGGTGATGCGTATTATATGAATACATTTGATATCTTTCTCAAGATGGCGTAAATAGAATAAACTCCCATCTTGGTGATTTAGGCCTCATTTGCTTCCGAGGATAAAACACAAAACTTCATAAACATTTCAAAATTTTCGTACGGTAAGATGATCTCTAAAAACAAACACTCAATTTATCTCTCAAGTTTTCATCTCACCGGATCTCACCTTATTTCAATATTGTTCTCTCAAATAATATATTTGAAATAAACAGTATATTGACATGAATACACACTGCAAAAAAAGTAAAAGTTGTACCGAACATGCATAAGCGATTTCCTCTTCCTCAACTGATTACAGTGGCCATACACCACAACACTGAAGCTTACCCAAATCGTTTTCCTCAATTGGGAATTTATTTATTTATTTTTACTTCATATATAAGGAATATATATAACATAAATGAGGTTGTGTTTTTTTTAACAAATATTCATAATGGGTTGCAAAATATTTGATTAAAAGAAAAAATATTTACACATAAGGTAAATAAATAAAGGAAGCAACAAAAAAAATGCACCATTGGAGCAATCCACCTCAATGTGTTTTGTACAATCGTGAAAAATTGAATTGCCAGTAATGTGCAAGGTAGCCTGCTATCACAAAACAATTGAGCACTTTGAGCATGAGATATGTGGAAATCATAGAGAAGAGTAAGCAGCCAAAGAATCTTAAAAGTAGTAGATGCCATTGAAAGATATTCATCTTAAGTTGAAGAGTGAGAAATAGTTAGCCGCTTTTTGGATTTCCATGAAGAAAAGAGTTACCAAGAAAAACACAATAGCCACTTGTAGACCGAAAACAATCAGGGCAAGAAGCTTAGTCTGAATTTGCAAAATTTTTCACAGTTAAAGAATTATTAACTTGAAAGAAAAAGCCATGAGGTGGGGTATTCTTCACATATTGAAGAATGTGGTAAGCTGTTGTCAAATGAGGATGTCTACACTTATCCATTTATTGGCTAACTCGATGAATTGAGTAAGAAAGGTTAGTTCTTGTTATGCTGAGATACAAGACCCTACCAATGAGCCTGCAAAAACTATTAGATCTTCCAATAATTCTCCATCATCTTTGGTAAGTTTCAAATTTTGCTCCATAGGCAAGAAAACTGGTTTAGCACCAAGGAAACCAACATTTTGGAGGATTTCATGAGCATATTTCCTTTGACACAAGCAGATGCCTTGTGGGGATCAAGCCACTTCCAAACCAAGGAAGTATTTTAAACTACCCGTGATCCTTGAGTTTGAACTTATCAGCAAGTAAAGATTTCAAATGTTCCACAGATTGTAAATCATTGGTAGCTATCAAGATCTCATCAATATATACAAGAAGAGCAATGAAAGAAAGACCGGCCTTGTGACTTATTAAAAAGTGAGTAATCAGTTCTAGATTTTACAAAAGCAATGTCAAAGTATTGGAAAATTGTGAAAACCATTGGTGTGAATCCCGCTTCAAAGCATAAAGAGACTTGTTCAGTTTGCAAACTTTAGGCTCCCCATTAGTGTGAAAAACAGGAGGTAACTTCATATATACCTCTCCCAATAAATCCTCATGCAAAAAAGCATTATTCACATCAAGTTGAGTTAAATGTCAACTTTTGGATAGTAGCTATAGCAAGTAAGGTACTAACAGTGATCATTTTAGCCATTGGTAAAAAAGTTTCATAATAGTCCAAACCTTCTTTTGGATATAACCCTTGGCAACAAGGCTTGATTTATATCTCTCTATTAAATCATCAGTACGACATTTAACTTTATAAACTTTTTTATAGCCTATGGGTCATTTTCCAGGGGTAAAGTAGTAATAGTCTAGGTGTTATTTGTTTCCAAAGCTACAATCTCAGTAGGCATAGCATCTCTTAAATGAGAATGCTAGACTGCTTGATGATAAAACTTAGGTTCAATATAAGTAGTAATGGCTAATGCAAATTATTTATGACTAGCAGACAAACGAGCATAAGAGAGAAAGTTAGAAATATCATATTGAGTGCCTAATGAAATAGGATTTACTTTAAAATCTGATATAAAGTATGCAATTGAAGAGTTGCAATAAAAATTCTGTAAGTAACCAAGAGCCCTCTAATTCTAGTTAAACTCCAATGATGCATTAATGAAGAAATAGTGTTTAAAGGATCACTAGTATAAGAAGAATGTGGTGGATAACTACACTTATTGAGGCGAGAGTCTCTAGGAGAAACATAAATTTGTGACAATGCTATTGAAGGCACAGTAAAAGAATCTATTGTTGAATATTTAATAGGTAATGGGAGAGAAATGTTTGATGTAGGAGAAGAAAATTTAGACTTAGCAGCGAAGTAAGATGTAAAAGGGAAAACATGTTCATGAAACACAACATGTTGATAGATAAAGCAGTGATTAGTAGCAATATCTAGGAGCTTGTAGTCTTTGATACCAAAAGGATATTTACATTTACGAGCTCTAGGATCAAACTTGATTTGAGATCTTTGTAACATAGAGGCACAGCATAAGAAACCAAAGGTTCTCAAATGGGCATAAGATGGGGAAGATTGAGATAATAACCCAAAAGGAGATTTGGGTTTCAAGATAGGAGTTAGCAGCCTATTAATAATGTGTAGCTGTTAAAACAATATCACCCTAAAATTTAGGAGGCATGCTAACCTGAAGCATTAGTGCTATGGCTATATTAAGAATATGTTGGTGTTTTCTCTCCAACACATAATTTTGTTGTGGATTTTAACGCAACTATATTGAATGACTCCTTTGGAATTTAGGAATGAGGAGAGAGAAAATCTAGTACCATGATCAATATGGATCTTCTTTATTTTGGTATGGATTGTTTCTTATCATTCTGGGAAAAAAATTTGTTTGAGAGTTGGAACTTCTTATTTATACTTAAAGAGGTAATTCCAAGTTGCACATGTACAATCATCAACAATAGTTAAGAAAAATAAGTAACCTTCAATAGTGGGGATGGAGAATAGTACCCAAATATCACAGCGAACAAGATTAAAAGGAGATTCTATTAAAATAAGCATTCTTAGAAAATGGCAATTTTCTTTGTTTTGCCAAGGGACAAATTGTACATGGATAGTTAGATACAACCAAATCAGGGACAAATTTAGCCAAAAAGTGCATACTTGAAATAAAATAATGACCAAACCTATTGTGCCAAAGCTCAAATAATGAACACTTGTCAGATGTAAAACAAATAGGTGTCTACAAGTTATTACCAGAACTAGAACATGTAGTAGAAGAAATACGAAAAGGTTTAAGTGAAAGGGAAGGAGAAGAACCTGATTTCTGTAGTATGTAGCGACCCCTTCATTTTCTACCCACTTCAATCAGTTTCTAGTGGATCAGGTCCTAAATAAAACACATGTCAGAGGAAAACAAAAAACAAGAAGTGAATGATTTGGTTAGCTTGTTGATAGAAATCAACTTGAAGGTTAAAGAAGAAATACTACTTGCTTTATAATATGAAAGGATGTTTTATAAAATGAAATGAACTAATGAATGAAAGGAAAGAAAATGACTTAAAAGAAATGAATGTTTTCATGTATGAAACTAAATAATGGCCATGGTTGTATGAATAAATGATGGTACCAAATGACTTGACATATTGGAATGCCGGGTAAGTAGTACTGGTAGTGTACCCAGTGCTACCCCCTAACTTTGGGATTCCTAACCAATGGCCACAAGTGGAATCAGGTCTAAAAGACCGCTAACCCAACACACAGAGCGTAACAGTGTGTACTAGCCAGATGAAAAGTGTTATGATTAATTGATTGTATGAAGTGTTTTAACTTTATGAAGGAAAGTATAAGGTGGGAAATGTTTTGAAGAATGAAAACCCTTTTAAAAGGAAAAACCCCACCTTATAATATTTTAAAGAAAAATGTTTTATTTAAAGTATGTATATGAGTGATAATGCATGAATGAAACTTATGTTCTCATATTTTTACGGTATAAAGTAATGTTTACTGGGTATTTGACTCATTTTATTTTTATTTGTGCCATACCTAGGAAATGAAATGAGAATAAAACGTCAGGTGGGACACGTTGTAATGTTTTGAAGACTGTTTTAGTTTTTAAGAAGGAAAGTACAAGGTGAAAAATATTTTGAAGAATGAAGACCCTTTTGAAAAGAAAAGCACCACCTTGTAATATTTTAAAGAAAAGAAAACGTTTTATGTCAAGTATGTAAATGAGTAAGAATGCATGAATGAAACTTATATTTTTATATTTTTACAGTATAAAGTAATGCTTACTGAGTATTTTGAATCATTTTATTTTATGTGTGCCCACCCAGGAAATAAAATGAGGACGAAGTGTTAAGACGAACACGTTGTAATGTTTTGAGGGCTGTTTTAGTTTTTATGAAGGAAAATACAAGGTGAGAAATGTTTTGAAGAATGAAAATCTTTTTAAAAGTAAAACCCTTGTAATGTTTTTGAAGAAAATAAAACGTTTTATGTAAAGTATGAATATGAGTGAGAATGCATGAATGAAACGTATGTTCTCATATTTTTATGGGAAGTAATGCTTACTAAGTATTCAACTCATTTTGTTTTTATGTGTGCCTCACCCAGGAAATGAAATGAGGATGAAGCGTTAGGATGGATATGGCCTAGGGAAAAAGGTGACAGAAGCTTAGGCCTTTTTGTGTAATAAATGAAATCCTATTTTGTAAAAGGACTTGTACTTTAGGTAATAATTCCACTGCAAAACTCTATCTTAGGTTATTAATGTAAGTTTTAACTTTTTAACTATGGAATCTTTTATATCTTGGGAATGGAAGGAAAAAGTTTTAAAAAGTTCAATAATTCTCGTCCCATTTTCTAAAATCATTTTCTAAAGCCCCGCCACAAGGATAGGTGTTACATACCCACCCAGCAATTTTTTGTTGTATGTGTTTTTTTGTTTAATTGGCACCTAACCCATTCGGTGGACCGGGCTAGTTTGGGTGACTAGCCACCTAGGCCTTGTAGAAAATCTTACATAGTTCCATCAAAGTTTAGTTTATGGCTACGCAAAAAAATTCTACCCTCGGGAGTGGTTTGTTATTGTTTATGTAACCTCCTCTATTGATATTGTTGTATTTTAACTACTTTAAATAGTGACACCAGATATCTCATCTTAGCAATTTTATTTTTCAGATCTTTTTGAAAATAATTTTAGAACATCTTGACCTGAATATGAGAATGTTTCAAATGAGTACACTGCACGAGGAGATACTAATGGAATTGCTTTATATAGTTTTTTAGATCGGTTGTGATTTTTTTGTTTTTTGTTTTTTTTAGTTTATTGGTTGTCTTTATTTCACAGTATTCATCTGCCATAAGTGAGGGGTTTATTTCAATAAAGTTTAGAGGTCTCGTCCTCCTTCAAAAAAAAAAAAAGTATGTGTGTCACTTAGTTTTCAATTCTTCCTTCGTGTACGTAGCTATTCAAGTGAGGCTTCATGTGATCGATTTTGTAGTATGCAAATCATTCAAAGTTGTTTGGATACAAGGAGTCTCTCAACTCATCTCATCTCATTTCATCTAATTATTACAACTTTTCCAAACTCCTACAAATAATACAATAAATTAATAATTTAACTTTTTCAAATTTCAAAATAAAAATCATATTAAAAATAATATTTTAATAATATTTTATTTAATTTTTAACTTTTATCTCATCTCAACTCAACATCCAAAAATAAAAGTTTATATCGGTTTTGTGATTTGTGAATTGTTTTGTAATGACTTGTGTCTAGCCCATTGATTTAAACACATAAATGAAAATGAGTACGTACAATGCAATATTTTTTGAATTGTCCTTAGTGGGAATGTATGATTTGCATGGGTTCTTTATGTGCATTAGGTGTTTGGAACGTAAAATATATTCACGTGCATGGCAAGTAGAGTTCGACCCATCTCTCTTAGACTAGTTTGCATACTACAATTTCTTCTCATTAAATATGGGTATAGAACTGATATTAGAGTTCTTGATGGATGGTACAAGGCATTAAAAAAATTTAAAAAGGAAAAAAAACAAAATTGTTTTTGCTATTGCATGGGTTTGACATGCATGATCTAAATAGAGACGTTACACAGCAATTGAATGAATGGCACAAGAACGGGGCACTTGTTTGAATTATAAAAATGCAAAACATAGAAAGAAAAATGTTTTTTTAGCTATGGCGTGTTCATAATGTATACAAACGTTTCTATTTTGTTTTCCAGATATCTCCAAAATTACTACATGAGTATAAATTATCCCTTTTTGGGTGCTTAAGAGATTTAACTTTGGTTGTATATAGTTTATTGGAAGCCTTCTTTTTTTTTTTATATGTATGTATATATGTTATAAATCATCTCAAGTGTCGGCCTTGTACGGGTTGATGCTTTTATATCTATAGATAGGTCCATTTACTTGACAATATTATGCATAAAGTAGTGAATTATTATTATTATTATTAGTTTCTTCTTCAGCATCATTTAACATTGGATGCAACATATTGGAGTATAGTTTCACACATTGAGAATATGGAGTTAAAGTCAAAAGTGGAGAAGAAGAATTAAATTTCTGTTATTACAGTTAATTCTATACTTATATTGATATCATAGTATAAATACAGTTGAACATTTTGTAAATCAATTCATTCAATTCAATTAAGTTGTTATACAGATATATTTTCTTTCCTCTATTTCCCTCCATCTTTGCCGTCATCAAGTTCCCAACTAGGTTTACATCAAGTTCTTGACATGGTATCAGTTTAAAATCAGCTTCTGCATCACAAAATCCTTTTCTCCATTTGTTCTTACGTTATTTCTTGAATTTTTCTGCTCTACATTACAAATTGCTTTCTAGATTTTTGTAGTGATCTTCACAAGTTTCTTTGTATCTTTACAAGTTTCTTCGTATGAATTCTATCCATTCTACTACTTCTACTGCTATAAATTCGTCAGATGATTCCTCCAGTCCATATTATTTTCATCCGTCAGATAATCCTAGTTCTCTCTTAGTCTCAAAAATATTCACTGAAGACAACTATGTTGCTTAGAGTTGCTCAATCACAATAGCCTTGACTGTCAAGAACAAGGTTTCTTTCATTGATGGCTCGATTACTTCTCCCTCGAATGATCAATCTGTTAATCATGCAGCTTGGTTGCATGCCAATAATCTGGTACTTTCTTAGGTAATGAACTCTATTTCCAAAGAAATAAGGAATAGCCTATTATATGTTGTCTCGACCGTTGATCTTTGGAATGAACTCAAGACTAGATATCTAAGAAGTGATCGACCAAGAGTTTTTGTAACATCCCGCTCCTTCTTTCTCTTGTGGTTACGAGCCTTGTTTTGCGTGCCAAGCCTCAATGGCATGTTTTTAAAGATATCAAATAATTTTTAAAGCAAGCCCAGTGTTTCAAAACATTTGAATATTTTAAATATCTTGGAAATATTTCTATGGGATATTTTCAATGTATTGAACCAAGTATAAATTTAAATAAAACAATTATAATATTTTTTTTAGAGCTCCATAAATATATAATTGTGAAAAATTATCTAATTTAAATGATTTCAGTCATTTAAAAATATTAAGAGATTTAAATTTATATTAAAAACTTTAAGTTAAATTAAATGGTTTTATTCTCTTAAGAATAATTAGCAACACTTCATCATTTAATAAATGATGAAGATTATATTTTATAAACTAAAATTTAGCTTAAAATATTTTATCTTAAATCCTCTCAGTGTTTTAAGTTAAATAAATGTTTACGCATTTTTAAATAAGTGTTTAAAACTCACCTTTAGATCGTTTTGAAGATCCCAAGACGAAGGGCCTGGATTAAATACCCAAGCCCCTACCATTTTTCCCTTACTTTTCCTTTCCTCTCTCTCACCCCTCTCCCTTTCTCCCAGCTCGACAGGTAGCAGCTTCCCCACCATGGCCTTTCTTCTTCAACCCAGCGCCACCGTGCATTGCCCAGTCTCACCACCACCACCACTGGAACCTTTCTCTCACGCTGGCGAGTCGCTCCTCCCATCAATGAGCTCCACATAGCTCTCTCTCTCCTCCGGAGATAACCCAACCGAAATGGGTTTCAAACCCATTTCTCTCACCTTGCACCGCCGTACTCGGCTACCCATGCCACCACTGACCACCTCCCTTCACTAGCGACCACTCCCACTAGACCCAAGCCACCGCAACTCCTCTCCCTCCCCCACGGTTCTCCCTCTCCCAAATGGGTCTCTCTTGGCTTGGATCCACCATCGACTGCCCTAGTCCTGCTGTACGCCAATTCTAGCCCCACCAAGCACCACCCTTGACCACCACAGCTACTCCTTGAGCTCCTCCTTATCAGCCAAGCCCTCCACCTCTCCCATGCCCTCTCACTCTAGAAATGGGTTTCTCCACCCATTTGGCCTAGATCCATCACCCTCCAACCATCATGCTACCACTCCAGCGCCACCATGCCCTTCCATGGCACCTCCTAAGTCCTCCATGCCTAGCCATAGTCCCCAACCTTAAAACCCACAGGTTTCCCCTTGTAACCCACAACCCTAGCTCCTCCATGAGCCACTGTGTCTCCAACGTGTGCCACCTCGGCACCACCATGAGACCATTACCCCAGAACCTAATAGCCTAGCCTAATGCCCAAACAGCTCCCAAATGCCCAAAACAGTCACCGTACACGGTGTTAGAAGCCACGTACAACTCTTCTGACGCCTTTAACTGTGATGGGCAACGAGCAACACACGGTTATCCCATCGATGGTATAACCTTATATCCCTCGTTATTTATGTTAAATGTTAGTTGGTTAATTGTGTAGTTCGCTGTGTAGTTGTGAGGTGAAGTGTGGTTGTGTGGTGAAGTGTTGGGCATAATAGTGTAGTGTGATACGTAGTATTGTGGACTATGCTGTGAAGTATGTGTCGTAATTGTAATGTGGCATAGTGTTGTAAAGAGAGTACACGAGAAGTGTACTCCATGTGATGGAGTGATGCACCATATGGCGTGTATGCCGTAGTAGTGATGTGGCGTAGCATGTATGAAGGGAGTACACATGGAGCGTACTCCATGAGGTGAAGCACCGTGTGGCGTGTCACGAAGCAAAGAGTGGTTGCATAGTTGAGGAGCATAAAGCGTATGGTGTAGCGTCGAGAACTTTGGAACAATGTCCCAAAGTAGCTATGATGTGGCCTGTAGTCTGAGGTGATAGGTATTACCTTGTAGTTGACTTATGACTGAAAGTATGTGTGAAGTGACGGAAAAGTGTAAGAGTAGCGCAGCAAAAGCATGATAGGGGAATGTCACAAAATGATGTGGTTAAACAAGAAGTCTTGCTTGTGATGAACGAGAAGCTAGTGTAAGAATGACGTAGCAGGACGTCAAATGATGTGACTAGATCATGGCTTAGCTTGGGAGTAGTCTCGAGCTATGTGACGTGACGAAGATGTAGTTGTGAATAGAGTCTTGTCGTGTTAAGTGTTGGGATGAATTTGTAAAGGGCCAGGAATTAGGGAAAGTCCTATTGACCAGGTTTACTAGTAAGTTGGTATTGGAGTATGGTGTTTGTCCATACAAGCAAGTGATCAATGGATTATCTGTTGGTCTTAGGTGATAAGGGGGTAACGTACATGTGCATCTGGTGAGATACATGTATCGGATGAATTTACTATATAAAATGGGTAATTTGTCCTCAGCATGGTTACATGGTGTTTTAGCCTCAGAGTTGGCTTAAAGCCGTGTGGCGTGTATGGATGGGCATGAGGGTTTAGTGTAAGCTAGGATACATGAAGGTAGTGACGTGTATATTGTCTAAGATTGGGAAGCGTGACTTACTCAGTATGAGTCATACTTCGAAACGTGGTTAATAGGAAGAGTAAGACGAAGAAGGTCTTAGTGTCTTAATTCTAAGGTTTTAGCATAGTAAGGGACATGTAAGGTCACAGGGATAGAAGGAGAGTGTTCCAAGTGAAATGTAGTTCTATTCTAGTTTACTTGCTTATGCATAAGATAGAGAATGACATTAAGGTTATGTGTATGCATGTAGGTTGCCATCTAACATGCACATGAATGGACTGTACAAGATGAGTATGGCATGGAATTCTGGTAAGTATTATGTTTATACGCTTCTAGAGTTTTCTAAAGATATGAAAATGAAAATGAAAATTTTTTCCTTTATGATACTTTACAAAATGACACGGATGAGGCTTTATGAAAGAATGCTAAGTATAAGTTTTCAAGCATAAGTATGTAACAGCCCTTCTTGGCAGCCCCTTTTTATGCACCCAAAGTATTAAGTGTATGCATGTAAATGTATGGTATATGTGGTAAGTATTGTGTATATTTTCATGAAATGAAATGCGAGGCTAAGGCCTCATGATTTAAATGACGTGAAGAAAATGTGTTAAAATGTCCCTATGATCTGAGGTTTTAAAATGCCCCTATGAAAGATGATGCTTTTAAATGATGCCATGAACTTATGATGTTTAAGGATGCTTAAGTTATGATTTCAAATACTACTTTTAAATGTCAAGGTTTAAGCTTATGCTTTTAAATGATGCTTATGAACTGAATGGACTGAAAAGAATAATGAAAAGGACTGAAAGAACTAAATGAATGGAAGGACCGAATGCTTTAATGTATGAAAATACGTAACGGCCACATAAATGAATGAATGGTTAGATTGCAATATCGGGTAAGTAGTACTAGTAGTGCACCCAGTGTTACAACCTGATGGAAATGGATTCCTAACCCGTGGCCATGGATGGAATCAAAGTCTAAAAGACTGCTAACCCTTGCACATGGAGCATAATAGTATGTAACGGCTAATGAAAGTGATAAGAAAGAATGCATGTATGCTCAGACTCTTTAAGAAATGAAGGCACGAGGCGTGAGGAAATGCTTTGTGAAAGAAAATCCTTTTTCAAGAAAATCTCGCTTCGAAATATTTTAATTGAACAAATGTCTTAAGTATAAGTATGTATGGAGTGGTCAATGCATGACTGAAAACTTATGTTATGGTATTTTAACTATATGAAGTATTACTTACGAGTCTTCGATTCATTTTAATTTTTATGTGTGCCCTCCCAGAAACAAGATGAGCACGATGCATTAAGACGGACACGGCCCAAGGGGAAAAGCACGGAAGCCTAGGCACAACGTTTGTATGAGCGACTTTAATTTATAAAATTTGATGTTTTCCATTGTAACCCTTTAAATTAATAAACATGTTTTATTTTATAAACATGGAGTCTTTTGTATCCTGGCATGAAATCAAAAGTTGTTTTAAAATGAACGGTAATTCCCTTCTCTTTTTTCAAAATCATTTTCTAAAGGACCCACCACAAGGACAAGTGTTATAGTTTTTCATCATAAAAATTCTCTAAGCTGCATAAATCAAGGGTCTTTATCTGTCACTGAATATTTCAATGAATTTAGAACTCCTTGGGATGAATATGTTAGCTATAGGCCATTTCCACTTGTACCTATGGAAAGATGTCAACATGCACCTGTGATCTTTTCAATTTGTTGTTACTTTGGAAACAATCTAATTATGTGTTGAAGTTTTTTGTTGGATTAAATGATTCATATGCCTCTGTTAGGAGTCAATTACTCCTTGTTGTTCCTTTGCCTAGCTTGGCCAAAGTTTTTTCATTACTGCTCCAAGAAGAAAGTCAAAGACAATTAACGAATTCAGCTTGCAATGAAACACATGCTTTAATGGCCAAGCAGTTCACTCAGCAAGATGTTCAACCCAAGTTTTTGAAAGAAAAGCCAAAGAAGTCATATTTGCATTGTACTCATTGTGGATACAATGGGTATACAATTGACAAGTGTTTTCAACTTCATGGGTACCCTCCTAGATGGATTGGACCAAAAGAAAAAAGACTCATGCCTTTTGTACATGTTGCCATTTCAACTGGAGAGGTCTAGATTCAAAATAGTAATGAGCAACAAAGGTTTTCTTTAATTGCTAAAGATTTCAATAAACTTCTGGCACTTGCTAATTCTTCTCAACCCTCTTTATCCTCTCATAATACTACCTCAACAGTGGCTATAAACCTTGTCACTTCTTCTCCATTTTCTGGTACAGCACATCCTTTTTATCTCTTGTAACTCTGTCTCTTCTTCTCTAAGATCTAATTTTTCTTGGATTCTCGACACTAGTGCAACAAATCATATGATCTGTTCATCCCACTTATATTCTTCTGCTCCTAAACAAATGACTGCTTCCATTAATCTTCCTAATGGCCATATTGTTCTAGCAACACATATTGGTACTATCTGTATTTCTAACACATTATTCTTACATAATGTTTTGTGTGTTCCTACATACTCATTCAACCTATTATATGTTTCTAAACTAACCAAAGAATCTAACCTTTGTCTATCCTTTTCTGGCTCTTATTGTCTTCTATAGGTGTGATACCCCGTTTTTACGTGTATTTTTACTGAAAAAGTTTTTTAATTTAATTAATATATTAGTTCTTTTATTTTAAATTATTGTATTTTAAATTGGTTTTATTTTAGTTTGATGTGGTGTTTAATTTATTTTTAGTCATTTTATGGTTTTAAAATCATTTTTGTAGGATCAATTTTTGGATTCCGGAGGTGAGGATTGGACCCCATTTTCTTTCTCCATCTTTTCTTTTCTCTTTTTTCTTTTTCCCTTTTTCTTTTTTTCTTTTTCCTTTTCTTCTTTTCCTTCTTTCTTTCTTTTCTTCTTCTTCTTTTTCCTTCTTCCCCGTGCATGCACGAGCTCTCTCTTCTCTCTCCCGCCGCCGTCCAGTTGAGCCACCCAGACCCACCGCCGCTGGCCGACATGGCCAACACCACCCCCACCGATCAACTCCCCTCCGGCTGGCGCACCAACTCCCCTCCCATTAACCCCCTACAGCCCATCTAAGCCGCACGGTTTTGAGCCATTTTCGACGCCGTCGCTCCACCTCCGGCCCCCAACTTTTTACCACTTCATCCCCTGCCTCTTGCCGTCCTAACCCACCCATTTCCGGCCCCGATCCGTTGCCGGAGCAGCTCCCGCGAGCTCAACTCCGATCTGTCTCTTTTTGCACTTCCACCGCCTTTTCCACTGCCACCCAAGGCCAAAACTTACTTCCATTAGCTTCATAAACATCTCTAGGCCATTCCCTATCAATTTCGTGTCTTGGTTTGTCCCCGTTCAAAAGTGGGTAATTTACAACCCACGGCCACAGTGTAAAATACACTATTATGTTGCTTTTTCTCCGCCGTTTGAAACGTCGTGACCTTTAGAAAAATACCTTATAGCGCTGTAAGTATTTTCCAAACTCTATTTTAGATTTGAATATATTTTTGCTCTTACAATAAATTATTTGGCTGGTTAGTTGATTCCGGACTGAGTCTGAGGAGTTCGGGGGTCAGATGGATTGAGGACGGAGTTGTTTGGTTTTGTTGATATTGTGATTTGTTGGATGAATTGTGTCTTGAGGTGTGCATTGCATGTATGTACATGTGTTGGAACTTGAAAACTGGGCTTTCAAGCGAGAAATGTTTTTGGTATATGTGAACGATTAGATTGATTGGTTTGAGTCAGAGGCACGTGTAGGGATGGAGGTAAGCAGGGACGGTGGTAGAATCTCGCCTATGGTTCCCGCCTACGATGCACGCGTAGGGACGGTGGTGAGTAGGGATGGTGGTAAGCAGGGACAGTGGTAGAATCCCGCCTGTGATTCCCGCCTACGGTGCACGCGTAGGGATGGTGGTAAGCAAGGACGGTGGTAGAATCCTGCCTGCGATTCCCGCCTATGGTGCTCTGATGGTTTGGTTTTGGGCCATTATCGGGGATAATGGCGAGGTTATGTTTAAAGGGAATGTTTTGGGCCAAAATGAGATTTTTGGCGTGCGTGGAAAAATGTGTTTTATGGGATATGTGCATTTGCATTCTTTCATGCATATTGTTTGAGTTTAATATGTTTTTATCTTGTGGCGTTTGGATCTTTACTTACCTACGACACCATTTTGGTACCGTAGATTTTGATGCAGGGGTCGAAGAGGAGGAGAAGGTTGAGCCCGAGGAGGTGGCTGCTCCGCCGGAATATTGATTTGAAGTTTATGCTTTGTAGTTTGGTTTGAAATGATATTTCTGGCATGTAATATATTATTATGTATGTTTTGAACGGGTTTGTATTAAACATAAAAAAATTCTAGTACTTAGTTATATGACTTTATTTATCCGCTGCGTGTTTTCTTTTGCACACTTGTTGCATGTACATACACTTGGCACTTGGGGATAAGGTGGTGACCCGTGTTGTCATCATCCAGACGTCTCGATTTTTCCGTGTCCATACGTGGGATTTGGGGGGCGTCACAACAGGACCAATCAATGAAGAAGATGATTGGAATTACATTTGAAAAGCAGGGCGTTTATCATTTGTCTCAAGCTTCATCAAAAGCTTCATCAGTCTAATTCTGCACCTTTTGTTTCAGCCATTACTCAAAATCAATTAGGTCTTTGGCACTATAGATTAGGTCTTGGCACTATAGATTAGGTCATGTCTCTAATTTAAGACTATCCTCTCTCAAATAGATAGAATCATCAATAACTCTTGATTGTAAACATGTTTGTGATATCTGCCCTTTAACAAAGCAAAGGAAGCTTCTATTTTCTATATCTAAAAGCAATTCTAATAAAAAGTTTGATTTGATTCATTGTGATATATGGGGTCCTTTTGCTACAATTTCTTATTTTGGTTTTAAATTCTTTCTAACTATAGTTGATGATTTCACATGCTACACTTGGGTATACATGCTTAAGAAAAAGTCTGAAGTATCATTTTTAATACAAACTTTTTGTAAAATGGTAGCAACACAATTTAATGTTTTTGTTATAATAATAAGATCATACAATGGATCAGAATTTTTTCTCACCAAACTCTATAATGAAAATGATATTTTGCATCAAAGAAGTTGTGAAGAAACTCCACAACAAAATGGAGTTGTTGAAAGAAAACATTAACACTTGTTAAGCATAGCTAGAGCCTTAATGTTTCAAGCAAATTTTCCTTTACATTTTTGGAGTGACTGTGTATTAGCTGCAGCAGACATTATAAATAGAATCCCAACTCCTCTTCTTAAAAACAAAACACCCTATGAAATGCTTTTTAATAAAGTACCTAATCTCTCACATCTGAAAGTGCTTGTTTGCCATTGTTTTGCTTCTACACGTAAAACTCATAGATAAAAATTTGATCCAACAACCACAAAATCAATATTTCTAGGTTACCCATCTGAAGTTAAATGTTACAAATTAATGGCCCTTAACACCAACAAAATATTCATATTCAAAAATGTTGTATTCCATGAAAAAACTTTTCCCTTTGCAGCTTTTCCATCCAAAACTGAAACTCACTCATTTCTGTTTCCTCCTTCAGATTTTCTTTATGATGCTTCACACATCAGTTCACCTATTGTTCCTCATCAGAATTCATCATCTCCTGATAGTGAACATCTTCTCCTGATATAGCTTCACACATTGAGCATTACTCTTCAAATATTAATAAAATTGTTCATCAAAATACCACAAATAGCCCAAAAATCAGAAAATATAATAGAATTAGACAAACACCTACTTTTTTGCATGATTATTATTGTGGCAATGTTTGTTCAAATGCAAACCATGCATCTCCTTCTACTGATTATTCCACTACTCAAGGTACTCTCTATCCTATTTCCACTTTTCTTTCTGCTAATAGACTGTTAGCTTCACATAAAGCCTTTCTTGCTTCCATTTCTAATTTCTCATAACCTAAAACCTACAAACAAGTTGCTAAAATACCAAAATGGCAAAATGCTATGAAAAATGAACTTAATGCTTTAGAGTTGAATAAAACCTGGAAGCTTATTACTCTTTCTAAAAACAAACAGACCATTGGTTGTAAATGAGTTTTTCGAATCAAATATAAGGCTAATGGGACTATAGAGAGGCATGAAGCAAGATTGGTGGCAAAAGGTTATACTCAGCAAGAGGGACTAGATTTCTTTGACACTTTTTCTCATGTGGCTAAGATTACATCTATTAGATTACTACTTGTTGTGGCTACAATTAAAAACTGGCATATTCAACAATTAGATGTAAACAATGTGTTTTTATATGGTGACTTGCATGAGGAGGTCTATATGGAGTTGCCTCCGGATTAATTGCCAAAGATAACAAATATTGTAGACTTCTCAAAAGTCTCTATGGGCTAAAGCAGACTTCTAGATAGTGGTTTGCAAAGCTATCTACTGTTCTCATCACTTATGGCTTCATTAAAAAAAACTCTGATTGTTCTTTCTTTATAAAGAAAACTGCAACTTCTTTTATTGCACTGCTAGTATATGTAGATGATGTATTGCTAGATAGTGACAGCTTATCAGAAATTTAGCTGTTAAAAGATTTTTTGCAAGACAAGTTGACCATCAAGGATTTGGGGCAACTTAAATACTTCCTTGGCTTAGAAGTAGAAAGATAAAAAAGTGGCATTTCTCCCTGCTAAAGGAAGTATGCTCTCGACATATTTCAAGAAACTGGTGTTCTTGGTTCAAAACCTTATGAATCTAATCTCAAGCCCACTGAAACTGATGCCAATCCTTATAAGGATCCATTAGCTTACAAGAGGCATGTTGGAAGGCTACTCTAATTACCAATACCAAGACCAGACTTATCTTATTCTATACAAGTTTTAAGTCAATTTCTTGCTAAACCTAATGTTAGTCACTATCAGGCAACAGTTAGAGTACTCAAATTCTTGAAGGCTACACCAAGGCAAGGTCTCTTCTTTTCATCCTCATCAGACTTATAGGTCAAAGCTTTCAAATAGTAATTGGGCAAGATACATTGACACTAGAAGAAGCATCACAGGCTTTGCAATTTTCTTGGGTAAGTCACTAATTTCATGGAAATCTTAAAAGCATGCCACCATTAGCAGATCTTCTGCATAAGTAAAATATCAAGCACTTGCAGCAACCACTTGTGAAATTCAGTGGTTACTTAATACTTTACAAGATTTGCACATCGACCATAACTAGCCAACATCACTCTATACTGATAGCAAGTCAGCCTTATTTATTGTCACCAATTCAATCCAACATGAGAGAACAAAACATATCCAGATTGACTGCCATCTTATTAGAAAAAAGCTACAGCAGAACATTATCAAGCTTTTCTACATTCCATCCAGATTGCAATCAACAGACATCTTTACAAAGCCACTTGGTTCATTGCTCTTTCATCACACACTTCGCAAGATAAACATTCTCAATATACGTGTTCATCTTGAGTGGGGGTGTTGGAGTATAGTTTCACACATTGAGAATATGGAGTTAAAGTCAAAAGTGGAGAAGAATAATTAAATTTATGTTATTACCGTTAATTCCGTTATGTTGATATCATAGAATAAATACAATTGAACATTTTGTAAATCAATTCAATTAAATCATTATACAGATATATTTTCTTTCTACTGTTTCTCTCCATCTCCGCCTTCATCGAGTTCCCAACTGGGTTTACATCAAGTTCTTGACACAACATGAATCTAGAAACTTTTGATCTACCCTTTAGTATTAAGCTTGCAAACAAAATTTATAGAATTTTCTTTCCAAAAGCCTTGTTTCTCAGAAGTCATAATATATCAATGCTCTAAAGGCCTAGAATATCCCAATGCACAACCTTGCATGGCTAGCTCTATGCATGGAACTCAGGCCATTATAAACCCCACAAAAAATACTTCCAATCGAACCATAAAAATCTTCAAGAAATCTATATGAAATCCAAAGTCCACTATAATTCGTATTCTTCTGTGATATATCACACATCAAGAGCCCAAGTCTTTCCAAAACCACTTTCTGACATCAAACATATATACCTTTAAACAAAACAAGTGCTTAACTCAAACAATTGGCATAATCAAATTACAATTGTCAAATGACACTTATTATCTCAGAGTAATATATTAAAAACGTTTATTTGTCTTATATCCATCAATTCATGTATTCCTTCACAGCATGCATATACACGTCACCCATTATTTAATGCGATAAGAGAAGGCATCATGTGCGGAAATATTATGACTAACTTGATTTGTACCTCCTTGGAAACTGAAGATTTGGATCCAAACAAAAGAATGCAGGTGATCCATCCATGTGTGTCAAATTTTGTTTGGAATTTTCTTAACAAAAGTGTTAGTAAATGGGTAATCCATGTAGTGGGGACATTATCATAAGTTAAATAACTCTCCACCACCTATTTAATTCTACTAGTCAGTGAACTCTCCATCATAAGTAGTTAATTAACTTCTAGGGAAGCTAATTAACCAAGAGACTCTTAAATGAGCTATGCATGTTGATTGAAAAAGGCAGGGAATGTACAAACAAAAAACCCTTCTTGTATCTCTACAATTTCCTACAGAAACCATCTTAGACTCTTAAAAGAGTCACATATGTTGATTGAAAAAAAAGGACAGTACTGAACATACAAAACAAACCTCTACTCCATCTCTACAATTTCCTACAGCAACCATCTTAGACTATTGACCACCTATAAGTGTGGAATTTTAGAAATCGTCTTTAAGTGTGGAATTCTTTAGAAAATTCCACACTTAAAGATAATAGCCTTTTAAGTGACGTGGAGGTGAAGCCACCACAATTTAATGTGGGCTATAAGACGAGTAAAGATCTAGACTTGGGATAATTTTGCCTCTCCTGAAGTAATTCAAATTAGCCTCATATAACATTGGCATCAATGTATATGCTGCTTCTTTTCAACATTGCAAATGTGATTATATGTAATTTGATGCTTTCAGATGAGTTTAAAGCATGAAATTGATAATGTGCCATGATTGTTTTGAGTTTCAAATTTTTCATTAGAGGCTATGCTATTACTTGTTTAGAAACAAATCTTCTACATGAAGTCACACTTTATCATTTCAAAAGCATACACCTAAATTTGGTGATATTTTATTACATATAGAGAGAGAAATCTGAATACCCTAATTTTAACATTTATATTAGTATCAATATTTTGAGCCTAGTTTTAACTGACCCATGCGTTCTTTTTAAGAAAAAATTTATATGGTTAGAAAATTGGGTTCATGTGCTTTAAGTTGACATGTCATATGCTTGATTGGAACTTACAATGAGCAAGTTATGTCCGGCCAATTGAAAATGAGTGGTCAAAATTAGAAAAAAACCAAAAAATGGGCTGAGATCAAAGAGGATGAATAGTGACTTTTGACTAGTCCCACTCTTGGTATCGGCAAGTGTAATCCACCCCTACAATGTTAGTCATTTTTTAACCATGTATGGACTTAGAAACAAAATTATAGACTGAAAAAATTATAAAAAATTATAAAAAAAACCAAAATGCTAAGTTAGAAAGGCCGCGCAAGGATGCGGTGTTGATAACACAGTATTTTGGAAAGAGTGCCAACAAAACCTCTTTTTTTTTTTTTTTTCTAATCAAGCTTAGATAATAATAAAGAAAAGGAGTTCATTACAAAGACAGAGGTGGATCCTTTCCACTATCCAAATACAGAAAACATTAAGGGATAGAAACAAGGGGTAGGTTACCAAACACATGGTTTGTTGCTGCCCACTGCGCCACGGAGTGCGCACATCGATTATGAGATTGATGAATTTTGGTAAATATCCAATCTTGACGATCTTTGACATGCGCTCGAATATCTTCTATGATCGGGGAGATCGACAAGAAGGGGGTAGAGTCTTTACACTCTATCGCTGAAATAAAAGACTGGGCATCACCTTCTATGGACATGTTTCTTGAATTTCCTGCCATACATACTGCCAGCAAGGCTGCCTTTGCTTCTGCTACCAGAGGAACTGAAGAAGCGATCTTTTCTATGCATATCTCCAACAAAACCTCTTGATCTAGAACAATGCCCACATGCGGAGGCCATATGTGGAGGCATGTACGCTGACTTTTGGTAGCCATTTTTTAGCATGCATAGCAAATGTGATCTTTGGGTACGTTGGTCTACAGAGTCCATACATGTAATTTTTTATTGAATCCGAGTCACCAAAATATTTTTTAAGAAATTACTTTTGACTAGAATCCTCTAGAAAATCATAATAAAAATATTTTTGGGGAAACGCGTCATACTTAATCTAGTCCAATTTTTCTGTTAAATGTATTTACATGTTGAATATGAATCCCAAGTTTTGATGGCTTGCTAAGGCCATTCTTATTAGTTGAAAATGTGGATCCTTTATCTATTTAACCATCATGCATACCATTATGATTAGATATTTGAGTTCATTGGTATTCTTTAGTTAAAATGTATAGACTTGATATTGGTAATTTGTTGAGCTCATATATAATATATGTGTTTATAATTATATGGATGGGTAAGGTGTAGCTTATAAATATATTGGTGATCATGTGGCATTCCTATTTATTTATTTATTTATTTTCGTAGAAGAAGTGAGAGCCATGGCCTTAGCCAGCTTTTACTTGAGAGAAATCTCAGAATAAAAGTTGGATTTATGGGTTGGGTGAGCAAGGCAATCATTAAACATGAGCGAGCAAGGTAAGCATGACGTGAGCAAGCAACCAAATAGCAGACAAAGAGTGAGGCATATAACAAGAAGCTAGGCAATTCTCTTGGTCATTAGCTTGGTAAGCTCATTTTTCTCAACCTTGCCTCCTCTATTTTAAGTTGCTCTAAGTTAGAAACTTGATGGCTTGGGTGTTTGAATGTTTTCCTTAAGTTAAATTGTGATGACCAACTTTTACGTGTATTTTCACTGAAGGGTTGTTTTTAATTTAATTAATATATTATTTTATTTATTTTAAATTAATGTATTTTAATTGGTTTTTATTTATTTAATGTTTTGTTTTATTTATTTAGTCGTTTTACAGTTTTTAATGTCGTTTTCGGCGGATCCGTTTTGGTTTCCGGAGTGAGGACTGAACTTCATTCCTTCCCTCCATCTTTTCTTTTCCCTTTTTACTTTTTCTCTTTTTTTCTCTTTTCTTTCTTTTTTCTTTTTTCTTTTTTATTTTTCCCTTCCTTTTTCCCCTCCCCTTCCCGCGCATAACCCCCCCGGTTCGTCTCTCTCTCTCTCCTCTCCCTCACGGCCTGAAACTTCTTCAGCCCAGACCCACCGCCGCCGGCCACCGTGCGGCACACCACCCCTACCAAAATCTTCCCCTCCCTCCGGTGAACCACCCCACCAATTTTCACCGCCAACGGAACCGCCGTTTGGCCGGAAAAAGCCCAGCAAGCCTCACGTATTTTGCTCCGATCTGCCGCCGTCGCTCCACCTCCGGCCACCACCTCTTCACCACTTCATCACCGACTCCTTGCCGTCCTAACCCACCCATTTCCGGCCTCTAATAGTCACCGGAACAGCTCCCACGAGCTAGTTTCCGTTTTGGGAAATCCGGCCTTCCTCCGCCGTTTTCGCCGCCACCCACGGCCAAACTCCATTTCCACTAGTTTCATAAACATCCTTAGACCCTTCCCTATCAATCCCGAGCCTTGGTTTGTCCCCGTTCAAAAGTGGGTATTTTACAACCCACGACCACATTGAATTTTCACTGTTACGTTGCTTTCCTTCTACCGTTTGCAACGCTGCGTGTTTTCTAAAAATACCATATAGCGCTGTAAGTATTTTTCAAACCCTACTTTTAGATTTAAATATATTTTGCTCTTTCAATAATTAATTGTTGTTGGTTGGCTGATTCCGAACTGAGTCCGAGGAGTTCGGGGGGTCGGATGGATTGAGAACGGAGTGCTTGGTTTTGCTTGTTTGTGTTTGCTTGATTATTTGAGCTATGAGGCGTGAGTTGCATATTGTGTTTATGTGCATTTTGTTTTAATCGAGAAAATCCCGTTTTATTGGCGTAAATAGTTTTGGGTGCGTGTGTCTCACGAGCCCAAGCCGGAATGGGTTATTATCTCGGTGGAGCTCCTCTGGTCACTCGGGAGTGGATAATACTGAGTGACATCCCCTGGGTGGTCGCAGGGCGACGACCGGATCGCACGATACGGTAACGCTGTCGTGACGACTCCGTGGTCCCTAGAGTGGCGGGGACTAGAGGATGGCCTGCCTAGGTACGCGCGGGGCGCGAGTCTGGGCATCGTTCGTTTAGGTGTCACATGCGTAGTCGTTACCTGTGGTATGGCACAGAGCCAGGGTGTGCGGGTGATCCCTAGGGGAGATCATGGTGCATGCATAACCGGATTGTTTTTATGGTTTTCGGATGTGGGCCATTTTCTGGGAAAATGGCGATGTTTGGTTTTCGAGGCTTTTGATCCATTTTCTGGAAAAATTGTGGTTTGGGCCATTATCTGGGATAATGGCGAGGCTTGGTTTTAAGGATATATTTTTTGTGGGCCAAATGGGTTTTTGGCGTGCGTGGAAAAATTATGGTTTTATGGCGCATGTGCATTGGTTTTTCTTTCACGCATATTGTTTGAGTTTTATATGTTTTTATCTAATGGTGTTTGGAATTTACTTACCTGCGGCACTATTTTTGGTACCGTAGATTTTGGTGCAGAGATCGAGGATGAGGAGGAGGAGGCTGTATTTAGTTTAAAATTTATGTTTGTGTTTTGTAATATTTATTTAAGTATGTGTTGAACAGTTTTGTATTAAACAAGAAAAATTCTGGTACTTAGTTATTGACTTGCTTTTCGCTGCGTATTTTCCGTGCACATTCGTCGCTTATACACACACTTGGCATACGTCGATAGGGTGATGACTCGTGATGTCATCATCCAGACGTCTCGATTTTTCCATGTTCGTGCGTGGGGATTTGGGGGCTTTACATAAATGGCTGAATATTGGTAATGTTGGGGTATGTTAAATTCAGCTATCATGTGTTATTGTTTCAGAGTTTTGATTTGAAATGCCAAATAGTTTTAGTTTCTACTTAGTGGTTTTGGTTTTAATGGTTTTAGTGACATATATGGTGTATCAAACATTAGTTCAAGTTTGTAACACAAGCAACTTCACTCAAAACTTCATGAACCTATTAGGGTTGGTAAAAAAGAAATTTTATTGTGAGTTCTCTTTCAAGAAGTTGGCTCTTTTGAATTTTAAAGTTTGGCTCGGTGAATAGATCTTGAAAACTCTTGTTAATGGGAGTTTAGTCTATGTATAAAGCTTTGTTTTGAACCATGAAATGATGATTTAAGTTGAGTTCTGGATGACTACTTATGAATGCATGATTTTGGTGCAAGCTTTGAGGTTCTTGCCTAGTTACTTGTTTTAATCAAAAGTTTGGTTATGAAATCATTAAAATAGAGTTAAAACCTAGCTAAGGCTTGACTATGATGATCGTGGGTAAGTTATTTCAAGGAAATTAGCATGCTACATAAAGATTTTGTCAATTTATTCTAGAACAAAAGACGTGTGTCTTGGGTCAAAATGTGAGGATTTGGAAAGACTATTGGGTTCCTGGTTTTAAAAACCTTGCAGAGGTGCAGAACAGAACCTCTCTGAGTGGGAATGCAGATGTACTTTTGGAAGAGAATGCTAATGTTGAGTCCTTATTTGTTGCTGATCAGAGAGTGTGAGATGTGGGTAAAATTACTGCTATGTTTACACCAGAAGTAGCTCTACAGATTACAAAGATTGTGCTTAGTCAGGATAGAGCAGATCTATTTTGTTGGACTCAGGAAGCAAATGGTCATTATACTATCAAAAGTGCCTATAGGATGTTCAAAACCTTAAGTCCTAATAAACAGTATGGGGAATCTCTGAATCCTACTTTGATGAGAAAATTGTGGAAAGCTATTTGGAATATGAAACTTCCTTCTAAAGTGAGAATATTTGCTTGGAAAGCTGCCAAAGGGATTTTGCCAACAAAGTATAATTTCAGAAAGAAAAAGGTGGTAGAAGAGGAAGGATGTGTTTTTTGTAATGCTGAAAGAGAAGATATCCTCCACGTGCTTTGTTCCTGCCCTTTTATTAAAGAGGTCTCATCTCATTACTTCCCATGAATGATCATTATAAGGGAAGATGAACTTTTTCTTGATGTGGTTCCAAGGCTGTAACAAAATAAGAGGTTTAAAATGTTTGAATTGTTTTTCCTCATATGTTGGAGCTACTAGTATAGAAGAAACATGAAGATTTTTTAGGAGAAGGTTGTGAGCATAGAGACTATAGTGGGTAATGCTTTGGCAATGCAAAATTCTTTTAAGGAACTCAAGTAAACCTATTTATGTTATAAGACATCACTGTAAATGGGATTTCCCACCTCCTGGAGTCTTTAAACTCAATATAGATGGAGCGTTTTCTTCAAATGGTTCTGTGGCAAGTATAGGAGCAATTTTAAGAGATTCTAACTTCTAAGGAAAAAGTGATTATGTCTGCTGCAAAGAAAGAACATGCTGATATGACTGCTGTGGAGGTTAAGGCATTAGCTATTCTCCGAGGCCTCAGCTCTGCCTTCAACTTGGGATTAATCATCTTGTGATTGAAAGTGATTCATTGTTGGTTGTCAAAGAATTCAATAAACAAGGGTTCTCCAAGGCTGCATTTGAAATGTTGTTAGAGAGGCTAGGGACTTGATGACACGGTTCCTTACCTATGCTATGCAACATGTCAATGGAGAATTGGCTTGGGTCAAAATGTAAGGATTAGGAAAGACTCTCTGGTTCCTGGTGTTAAAAACCTTGCAGAAGTGCAGAATAGAACCTCTCTGAGTGGGAATGCAGATGTGTTTTTGGAAGAGAATGCTATTGTTGAGTCCTTATTTGTTGCTAATCAGAGAGTGTGGGATGTGGGTAAGATTACTGCTATGTTTGCACTAGAAGTAGCTCTACAGATTACAAAGATTATGCTCAGTCAGGATAGAACATATCTATCATGTTGGACTCAAGAAGCAGATGGTCATTATTCTGTCAAAAGCGCCTATAGGATGTTCAAAACCTTAAGTCCTAATAGAAAGTATGGGGAATCTTTGAATGCTACTTTGATGAGAAAACTGTGGAAAGCTATTTGGAATCTGAAACTTCCTTCTAAGGTGAGAATATTTGCATCGAAAGCTGCCAAAGGGATTTTGCCAACAAATTATAATCTCAGGAAGAAAAAGGTAGTAGAAGAGGAAGGATGTGTTTTTTGTAATGCTGAAAGGGAAGATATCCTCCATGCGCTTTGTTCCTGCCCTTCTATTAAAGAGGCTGGTCTCATTACTTCCCATGAATGATCATTATAAGGGAAGATGAACTTTTTCTTGATGTGGTTCTAAGGCTGCAACAAAATAAGTGGTTTAAAATGCTTGAATTGTTTTTCCTCATATGTTGGAGCTGCTGGTATAGAAGAAACATGAAGATTTTTTAGGAGAAGGTTGTGAGCATAGAGACTATAGTGGGTAATGCTTTGGCAATGTAGAAGTCTTTTAAGGAACTCAAGTGCAAACCTATTTCTATTATAACACATCACTGCAGATGGGAATTCCCACCTCCTAGAGTCTTTAAACTCAATGTAGATGGAGCCTTTTCTTCAAATGGTTCTATGGTGCAGGTATAGGAACAATTTTAAGAGATTCTAAGGGAGAAGTGATTATGTCTGCTGCAAAGAAAGAACATGCTGATATGACTACTGTGGGGGTTGAGGCATTAGCTATTCTCCGAGGCCTTCAGCTCTGCCTTCATCTTGGGATTAATCATCTTGTGATTGAAAGTGATTCATTGTTGGTTATCAAAGAATTCAATAAACAAGGGTCCTCCAAGGCTGCATTTGGAAATGTTGTTAGAGAGACTAGGAACTTAATGACACAGTTCCTTACCTGTGCTGTGCAACATGTCAATGGAGAATTGGCTTGGGTCAAAATGTGAGGATTAGGAAAGACTCTTGGGTTCCTGGTTTTAAAAACCTTGCAGAAGTGCAAAATAGAACCTCTCTAAGTGGGAATGCAGATGTGTTTTTGGATGAGAATGCTACTGTTGAGTCCTTATTTGTTGCTGATAAGAGAGTGTGGGATGTGGGTAAGATTACTGTTATGTTTACACCAGAAGTAGCTCTACAAATTACAAATATTGTGCTCAGTCAGTATAGAGCATATCTATTATGTTGGACTCAAGAATCAAATGGTCATTATACTATCAGAAGTGCCTATAGGATGTTCAAAACCTTAAGTTCTAACAGACAGTATGGGAAATCTTTGAATGCTACTTTGATGAGAAAACTATGGAAAGCTATTTGGAATATGAAACTTCCTCCTAAGGTGAGAATATTTGCTTGGAAAGTTGCCAAAGGGATTTTGCCAACAAAGTATAATCTCAGGAAGAAAAAGGTGGTAGAAGAGGAAGGATGTGTTTTTTGTAACGTTGAAAGGGAAGATATCCTCCATGCGCTTTGTTCCTGCCCTTCTATTAAAGAGGTCTGGTCTCATTACTTCACATCAATAATCATTATAAGGGAAGATGAACTTTTTCTTGATGTGGTTCTAAGGCTGCAACAAAATAGGAGGTCTGAAAGGTTTGAATTGTTTTTCCTTATACGTTGGAGCTACTGGTATAGAAGAAACATGAAGATTTTTTAGGAGAAGGTTGTGAGCATAGAGACTATAGTGGGTAATGCTTTGGCAATGCAGACGTATTTTAAGGAACTCGAGTGCAAACCTATTTTTGTTATAAGACATCACTGCAGATGGGAATTCTCACCTCCTGGAGTCTTTAAACTCAATGTAGATGGAGCCTTTTCTTCAAATGGTTCTATGGCACAGGTATAGAAGCAATTTTAAGAGATTCTAAGGGAGAAGTGATTATGTCTGCTGCAAAGAAAGAACATGCTGATATGACTACTGTGGAGGTTGAGGCATTAGCTATTCTCCGAGGCCTTCAGCTCTGCCTTCATCTTGGGATTAATCATTTTGTGATTGAAAGTGATTCATTGTTAATTATCAAAGAATTCAATAAACAAGGGTCCTCCAAGGCTACATTTGGAAATGTTGTTAGAGAGGCTACGGACTTGATGACACGGCTCCTTACCTGTGCTATGTAACATGTTAATAGAAGCTGCAATGAAGCAGCACATTCACTTGCCAAGTTTGGTCTAAATGTGCAGGATATTAGTTTATGGTGGGGTGCATACGCAGATGTAATTTCTAATATTCTTTGGATTGATTCAAGTATTTTGTAAGTTTTATTGATTAATGAAGCATGTTTTCCAAATTATAAAAAAGAAAAAAAAGAATAAAAAAAAAGAAAAAAAAAACATGTTTGATTTGGTTGTATGATTTGTGAAATGATTTGTATTCTATCTCTTTGATACCTTGAACAAGTTGGTTAGGTTTGTATGATACCCTCTATAAATGAGTATATAGCATGTTAGAAGTTAGAATGTGTGATTCTTTAAAGTTCTTGATGTTCATTTGTAAAAGTTCTAGATGTTCAAGGAAATTAGCATGCTACATAAAGATTTAGTCAATTTATTCTAGAACAAAAGACGTGTGATTTGGTTTTAGGGTTTGTGAAATGATTTGTATTCTATCTCTTTGATACCTAGAACAAGTTGGTTAGGTTTGTATGATACCATCTATAAATGAGTATATTGCATGTTAGAATTTAGAATGTGTGATTCTTTAAAGTTCTTGATGTTCATTTGTAAAAGAAATGTTAAAGAAACTCATGCTAGTTTCGGGTTGTGAAGTTTGATGTTGAGTTTGTGTTGGTTAATTCATATGATGAATGTATGGTCATGAGGAATATAAATCTAGTGACTTAACATTATACTAATCTCGGGATTAGGATATGATTAAGTGCTAAAGTCAGTTAAGTCTCCATTGGTTTTCAAATGGGCCTAAAATACACTTGGTGAAACTCTAGAATTTTGAGTGTTTCGGCCATAGTGGGTTTTATGTAGTGGATACATGATTTCTTAGTTTCTGAGTTCAAAAATGGATTTAAAATATAAAATACATGAGGGTTGTAAAGTTTGGTGAAGTTTCAGGCTCGATTGTGATTATTGAAAGTTTAAGAGCTTATTTGCAAATTCTGAAGAGTTAAGAGGCAAATTTGCGAATAAGTGGTCTAAGAGTGTAGATTCTAAAATCTTTCTTGGATTTCCTAATCTTAGCATATCTCTTGTTTCAACCTGCATCGCTTTATCAATGCAAGAACCTTGTAAGTTAGCTTCTAACTTACTCTCGGTATATGCTAGTATGCTAGATAATAAATATCATGCTAAGTAATCCATGTTACAGTTAAATTCTCGTTAATATTCAAAATATTATTTGATACCATGATGTCATATGTCATAAGCATGAATATCCGTCACATATCATAAGCATTTGTCATGAAGCATGCGAGTTTATCACAAATTTCGAGTCAATCATGAAAATTAAGTGGAATCCTAATGGAACTCCTCTGTCTATTCTAGAGTGAATAAAATAGAATAAAATCCCCTGAATTGATGAAGAACAGTCAATAGGCTTCAAATAGGACCAAAAGATTTCCGAAGCGAAGTCAAAAGGCACCTAACGCTGGTGGATGCCGCTAATGACTTAAGGTAATGGTTAATTTGAACTACTATGAGATATGACTCTGATTACATACGTACTGACGGATTGTGGACAAACATGTGATGTGATGCAGTAATCACCAGGAGCACAAGGTTTATGGGGAACCGTGGAGCATCAACTCTATGTAAGAACAAGAATATGAATGAATGAAATCTGTTTTATGAAATCAAGCATATTATGAAGTATGAAAACTCTGATGTTATAAGTTATGTTTTCTAAATGTAAGTCTATGTCAATCATTCATATACGTCATGTTTATTATTAGGCATACTTTATAAATTGATAGTAGTTGTTGTATAACTTGCTGAGATTGAAAAATCTCACTGTTGTAGCCCCAACTAGCATTCCTACCCAGAATTGTAAAAGTTGTGATCGGTTAGCATAGAGCACAACATCCCTGCCTAGATGCTATTAAATAGATAGTGTTTGGACTCAGCGAAGCTCTTGGAGATCATACTCTAGTTTTTTAACTTCATATTGGCGCTGATCGTCAAACTGTGTGAGCAACTTAATGTGTAGTTAAGAAACTATATAGGAGTCTATAATTAAGGAGTTCATACTCTAGTACTATGTCTCTTTTGAGTAAAGTCATGTTTGTATGGATTATGAACTTATATACGTATTAGTGTTATGAATAATATTTTTGGATTTAGTCTATTATGGTGCAACTTATATTTGAACAAAAACATTTCCGCTGCCATTAATGCATGAGTGTATATTATCTATCATGAATGGGGGTATCTAATCTTGTATTTCTTGTTTCAACGATTCAATCTCAGTCAAATCCCAAGTAGAAGTTAGGGGTGTCACAACAAAGCTCTTCAAGTAGTTAAGATGTTGCATGAGTTCCACATTGCACAAACCAACACACCACCTAACATTTAGAAGCTTGACACCTTCAAACTTTATTGACAATGCATAGGACACTCTTTATAGTTGCTGCAAGCTATAATTATACAGGCTATCCCTTTTTCTTCCTGATACTTGGTCAATTGTCTCACCCGAGTACCTTCACACATTACCTTTCTTTCTCTCCCTCATTCTCATTACTTGCGAGTAAAATTGAGTGACATGGAGAGTGATTGGTTAGTAATATTTCAAGGAGACACCGACCTACATTCGGGAAGCTTCACTTAGACCACAATCACCGAAACAAGCTTGTGGTAAAGAGAAATGGTAAGTGACCTTTGAACTGTGATCAAGATATTTTGTGTATGATTGCTATTTACCCATTAAATCTAGCATGATTTAGTTTTGTTGTAAATGCATTTACATTGATTTAAATGATAAGTTGCTCATTTACATAGCACGGTTGCATAAAGTATCAAGTCTTTGATAAATTTTCACGACCCCAAGCTAGAATGGGGAATTATTTTGGTAGAACTCCCTTATCCACTTTGGAATGTTTAAGAATTAAGTGAAAACCCTTAGGTTGATGATGAAAATCAATGCACCACATGAGAGGTAGTAATGGCGTCAAGACGTAGGTGTGCCTCTTTAACTGGTGGAGGCTTTAGAAAGCTTAAAAGTGAGAGAGGTGAAGGATGTTTCACAAAGCATTAAGTATATAAGGTTCTACGTATGAAGTCACACTTTTGGATCATTACCCATGTTATGATGAAGGTAGTCAATCATACACTTAGGTTCATGAGGGAGACTAGAGTGTACGGTTAACAAAAATAACATATGGTTTTAAGTTTACAGAGTTTCTAAAGAAAAGTACAATGATAAAGTTTTAAAGTCTCATATACATTTTCTTAAATATTTGTCATTACATGTTTATCATGAGCATTAGTTCTAAAGATACCTGAGATTCTATAATCTCATGGTGGTAGCCCCACTACGATCCCACTCCTCGGAATCATAGATCATGTTGAAGAGCAAGTAGAGCATGATCAAGAGGAAGAGTAGGTAGACATTACAGAGAATATTGACTAAGAAATTGTGAAAGTTGACCATTTAATAATTTTACATTGAGTTTTGTTATATACAAGTAAAGTCGCGTACTAATCTGCATACCAATATTGATTACTTCATATTCAAAATTTAAATTAGCATTGTTTTCAATAAAATCTACTTTTTGACCAATCACATTAGATTAGTGTACATATTAGTGCACAATTGTGCTTGCAACTAGATTTTTCCTTATACATTATGGAGATTGTGCTTACATAATTTAAATGGTTGACAAGGTATTTTAGTTATAATGTATAGTTTGTGTTATGAATATTTTGTAGTGATGATCAGTGTTTATATTGGGATGTAATCTATCTGGTACAAGCTTTATATTACCTTTCCACTATGGATATTGCATATTGCTAGTAACATGATAGGTTAATGCATATTAACCATCATGGATGCGCCGAAAGGTAGGGGGATTTGTAGTAGGATTTTATTTTTGAGGAAATGTAAAGAGATGTATTTCACGTGTATCAATAGAATAACTCTATTATTCTAACATCTCTACATCATACACCATCCACATGACATTTGGTTGTTGTGTGGTGTAGAGACCTTAGAATAACAGTACTCCTATTGATATACTTTAAGGTGACCTTAATATGATGCTCCAAATTACCAACGAGGCTTCAAGTGGAGTCAATGCACAATACGTTCAATGCAACAGTTTACATGATAAATGAGTTATATATATTAAAGTTGTGAGTTTTTAGAACTTCTCTATAAATTTTATTCAAAATTAATTAGATATGGTATTTTAGCTTATATAGTGGGAGTGATTACAAAACTTTTTACGAAGCTTTCTGTCTCACTTTATAGGAAGGCATTTCCTAGTCTAATTAGATTTTGGAATAAAATTAAATGTGTGCTGATATTAAGTCGCGTAGTAAATATAGTGATAATGACAAATAAGAACGTATTTGCTTACCTTACTAAAGGAGAGAAACTAGATGGGACCACATATGACATGTGGCATAGGAAACCTAATATTTGTTTAATAAACAAGATGTGCTTGTCCTACCTTATGATATAACCTGAGAAATGGAATATCTCCTAACATTGTCATGCTATGGAAACCTATCAAGCTTGGGTAAAGAAAGATTTATACATGCACTTTGACATGCACAGTAGCATATTAAAGCTGGGTTCATATGTTATAGCATAATACCTATTAGCAGATAGTACATTATGAAACTCAAGAGGAAGTTCTTGGAGTTGGCACCTACCAACTCAAGATGCATTTAGAGCACTTGTTACTTCTTCATGGCATACTTTATGCACCCAGTTTTCAATAAAATATATTTTTAGTTATTTTTCTTTCACTTTTCACTTTAATAGGCCTCAACTAGACTTTTATTTGGATAGGGCTTTGGATGAACAGGATCTTCTTTCAAATGGTTTCTTTATGTTGGATTTAGATCATTTCTCATTTTCTTTCATGGCTTCAAAAAAGATATTGTTGTTTCTAATTCACTGAAACAAGATACAAGACTAGGCCACATAAGAAAAGATAGAATAGTTAAACTAACTAGAGAAGCCCTATTGGAACCTATTGCTAATGTAAACCCACATGTATATGAGCCTTTTCTAGCTTGGAAAGCATGTAGGAAGCCATTTCAAAAGGCTCCTAGTGCATCTTATCCGTTAGAGCTAGTTCATTCTAATATATTTGGACTTATGAATGTGAAGGCATCTTGGCACATCCTATTGTCTCACCTTTATAGAAAACTGTTCACGTTTCCATTATTTTATCCAATATCTCATCGCTTTGGAGCATTAGATTGCTTCAAGGTCTTTGTGGCTGAGGTTGAGAATCGAAAAGAAATAAATTTAAAAATCCTATAAACTGACTTGAGTCATGAATACTTGTAAAGAGTTTCAGGGAATATGGAAGGAGATGAGATACATAGGCAATAAACGAATCCTGGTACAACACAATAACATGGTATTGCAGAATGGAGGAATCATACCTTGTTAGAAATGGTTCGATCAATAATGGCGCAAGCTAACCTACCAAGATCATTCTAGGATTTCTCTTTAAGCCGCTACCTACATGTTGAGTCGTGTGCCTTCTAAGTTTATAGTGTCCACATGGGTGGGAAAGTAACAATCAGTTAAATAACTACCCACCAATTATTTAACTGCACAAGTTAATTAACTCCCCCACTACACATGCTTAATTAACTTATAGGGAAGGTAATCATCATTCCATTAGAATAATCTTAAAAGAGAGTATTACGCATGTAAATTTAAGCAATTGTAGTGAATGTACATAAAGCCTCTCCTATGATTTCCTAGAACAATCATCTTAGGCTTCTAAGCTTGAAGTGTGGAATTATTTGGAAGACTCTAGTAGCCTCCCAAGTGACATAGAGAGGACATCATAGCAATTTTACTTGTGTTGTAAGATGATTAAAGGTTTGAATTTGTCGAAATTTTGCTCCACTTGAGGTAATTTGAATTAACCACGTATAACAAGAAAAAAAAACTATAATAACATCTTACCATTATGGCATAAATGTGAGAACTCCACCATTTGAAGGAAGGAACACTCTATGTGTGAGATTTTAAAGACTCATTCTCCCAAATGCAAAGGAAGCTCCTGTTAAACGAACAAGGTGAAAAAAAGCCCCAGGCAAGCAACCCTTGGACAAGCGTGGCCCTAGGCAAGCAAAGGAATAGGTAAAAGTGTAGCATGATTAAGCATCAGTTTGGACGGCAAAGGCAAGGCGACCAAAGGTATTTGAGTTCTAAATTGGATGATTTTTTTTGGATTACCCTTATCTTGGAAATTGAGTTTTCAATTGACTTGGAGCCAGGGACAACTCCAGTGCACAAGGCACCATATAGAATGGCGTTATCAGAGTTAAAAGAGTTAAATGCACAACTGTAAGAACTAATAGTCAAGGGATTTATTAGACCTAGTTTGTCATCTTAAGGAAAGATAGGAAGCTCAAGATGTGTATCAACTACTAAGAACTAAATAAGGTGATGATAAAGAATAAGTATCTCTTGCCCAGGATCAATGACTTGCTCAACCAACTACAAGGGTCATCAGTATTTTAAAAGTTTAACTTCAAATCTGGGTGTCACCAGTTGAGAATTAAAGAGAGTGACGTGCCGAAGACTACATTTAGGACAAGGTACAGGCACTTTGAATTCACAACGATGCCATTTGATCTAAACAAACACCCCGATTGCATTCATATAGCATGAACTGGGTGTTTAGGCCCTTCTTGGATTTCTTCATGGTAGTGTTCATCGATGACATCTTGGTCTACTCGAAGGACTTGCAGTAGTAGTATTGCATTCATATATGAACCACCTACGATTGGAGCTAGGGAAGTTAAGTGAACACTAGTTGTTTTCCAAACTTAGTAAGTGTGAATTTTTGCTAGAGGATGTTATGTTTCTTGGTCACATTATATCCAACATTGGAGTGGTAGTGAACTCTAGCAAGATCGAAGCAGTGAAAGATTGGCAATGTGATGAAGCGCTAAAACTGCATGATTAAGTTACTTAAGCGAACAAATTGTTTAATAAAAAATTATTTAAGTACTAATTATGCAATAGATCACAATACTTGAGTCAATTGATAAATTCTGGTATTTTTGTGCTTAAAAATATTTATAATGCAATTGTTTCACATGAAAATAAATATTTCATTTTTATTCCTCTCATAACAAGGATAGTTTGGGCAATACACAGCAAAGACATCATTCAAAAAAATGAAGTGTAAATGCACACATGCAGACCAGGCCTCATTCGGACAGCAGCCACTCACACATGCAATACACGTGCAGCAGGAGATAAATGCACACATGCATATCAGCAGAAGTGGTTTTGCTGCCGGGACAGTAGAGTAGGCTAGTTTTATTTTTTTTTTCCTTTTTCATTTAGCAGAAAGCAGCTGGTTTTGGCTTTTACTTTCACTTTCTTTTTTTTTCGTTTAGTTCTAGGGAGTAGAGTGTAGCTGAGTTTTAATTTCTTTGCTCTTTTCTTTAAGGAGGTAGGCGGCTATTTTTGGAAGGATTCAACTTGGCTTTTCCAATAGACGGGTAGTAACGTGGTAGTTGAGAGTTTTTAATTTTATTTCTTTTCCTATTTTTCTTCTTCACATTTTTCTTTCGTCTAGCATCTTGGAGGTGGCTTTCTTCTTGGTTAATTTTTGGCTTTCGGCTTATTTTTATTTTAGATTTCTTTTGCTTTCAGATTTTGTCATGACTCATCTTAGACTTATCTTTGTTGTTAGAATTATCATGTGTAGCTAATTTTTGAAGCTTGGGTTGTGGAATGAAGCTTGATTTGTTTTGGATTCTAGTATAGTGCAATATTTTGTAGATAAATGATGATTACTCTATATTACTAGTCGGATTTGAATTGAAAATATATTGTGGCTCTTGCTCTTGTTTTGTTGTTGACGTAAGGCACAACAAAAGCTTGAAAATTATCAAGGCTTCTCTCGATTGATTGTTAATGTGTATTTGGCTAGTAAAGTAGAGAATCCCTTAGAAAAAAATATTGCAAAAACTTGAGCATAACTTTTTATCTTCCGTTTATCAATGCCTTGATTGGATTGTTAATCGAGAAAATTATCTAGAATCCGAAATAAACAGAGTCTCATACCCAACCCAAGTGTTCATTAATTTGTTTTTTTTTTTTTAGAAACTCTAATTTCAACTTCGATTATTTTTTTGCATTGCATTTGAATTTTATTTTCATCTCTCATACTTGATTTATTTGTTACTCACAAATCTCTTATACGCTTTGATAACCCATTGTCCCTGTAGAATACGATCCTGGACTTATCCTTGATACAACTTGACACTTCTACACTTGGAATCACATTCGACCACGAGTCAAGTTTTTGGCGTCATTGCCGGGAACAACTAGTGTAGAGCATTCCTTTACTGCTGAGAGGACGTTTGTGGAGCTGTAATCTTTTCACAGCCTGGGTGACATCTAATCTTTTTCCCTTCTCTCTATTTATTTTTCATGATCTTTGATTATCTGCTCTTGTTTGTATGACTGGTTGGACTAGAGACCATACATCTCGACTGTTTAGGACAGAATCATTGACATCTTTTATCTCTGCATCATCTTCTGTTGAATCATCATCAGATACTGATATCATCATGGCTGAAAATGAGCATCATGATAGGGAAGTGGAGAATCCAAACAGGACACTTAGAAAATATCTTCAGCCTGTTAGGACTACGATCCTGGACTTATCCTTGATACAACTTGACACTTCCACACTTGGAAGCACATTCGACCACGAGTCAAGTTTTTGGCGCCGTTGCCAGGGACAACTGGTGCTTATTAGAGCATTCCTCTACTACTGAGAGGACGTTTGTGGAGCTGTGAATCTTTTCACAGCCTGGGTGACATCTAAACTTTTTACCTTCTCTCTGTTTATTTTTCATGATTGATTATCTGCTCTTGTTTGTATGACTGGTTGGACTAGAGACCATACATCTCGACTGTTTAGGACAAAATCATTGACATCTTTTAGCTCTGCATCATCTTCTGTTGAATCATCATCAGACACTAATAGCATCATGGCTGAAAATGAGCATCATGATAGGGAAGTGGAGAATCCAAACAGGACACTTAGAGAATATCTTCAGCCTGTTAGGACTAGCACACATTCTTGCATCATTTTACCTATTAATGCAAATGTTTTTAATTTCAAACCCGGGATGATTCCATTATTACCACACTTTCATGGTATGGAATCTGAAAACCCCTATTTGCATATCAAAGAGTTTGAAGAAGTGTGTTCCACATTCATGGATAGAACATGCACTGATGAGGTCATAAGCTTGAAATTGTTTCCATTTTCCTTAAAAGACAAGGCTAAGACATGGTTGAATTCCTTAAGACCAAGATCCATTGGGACTTGGCAAGAAATGCAAACTGAATTTTTAAAGAAATTTTTTCCCATGCATAGAACCAATGCCCTGAAAAGACAGATCATAAATTTCTGCCAAAAAGATGTGGAAACATTTTATCATTATTGGGAACGATTCAAAGACCTTTTAAATGCATGTCCTTATCATGGATATAAGAATTGGAGGGTCATTAGTTTTTTTTATGAGGGGTTGCAACCCAAAATGAGACAATTTGTGGAGACTATGTGTAATTGAGCATTTTTTAACAAAGAACCTGAGGAAGCTTTTGAATATTTTGATTATCTAGCTGAAAATGCACAATCATGGGATACATCTGATGTTCATGATAGGTCGGAAAGTTCAAGGACAATTTCAGGGGGTGGGAAATATAATCTGAGGGAAGTAGATGATTTAAATTCTAGGTTGGCTATGATTTCTAAGAAATTAGAAACCATAAAATTGAAGAAAGTGAATGAAATACAAACTGTACCTCAGATTACCTTGAGCTGTAATATTTGTGAGGACCAAGGACATTCAACTAATGATTGCCCGACCACTCCTGCCTTTAAAGAAGTTCTCTTGGATCAATATAATGTTGTTAATATGGTTGCTAAATCTTTTTCAGATCCTTATTCCAACACTTATAATTCGGCATGGAGAAATCACCCTAATTTCAGTTGAAGGGGTGAACAAGCTGCTTTACCTGCACCCAACATAGCTGGTCCTTCACAATTTGCACCCTACACTACCCCAGGAGGTTCAGGACCATCTCAATATGCCAACCACATGGTCCCAGCTCAGAAAAAGAACCTTGAAGACAATTTCCAGCAATTATCCACCAACTTCCAGCAGTTGTCCACCAATTTTCAGCAATTCATGCAAAGCCAAGCTACTATCAACAGTCAAAATTCACAAGCCATTGCTGAGATTCGAGGGTCAGTCACAAGGTTGACTACAACCATGAGTGCTCAAGAGAAAGGGAAGTTCCCTGCACAATCTCAGCGTAATCCCCAAGGCCAAAACCAGCAATTTTAAAGTATGGCAGGAGATTCAAATGTCAAGCAAGTCAAGGCTATTACAACCTTGAGAAGTGGTAAGGTGATTGGCATTCCAGCTCAAGAGGTAGAAAAGAATGGTAACACTTCTAAATCTCCTTCTGAAAACGAGGCACATGATCCTTTGGAATCTGAAAGTGTCCCAAGCACTACACTTGCACATTTTCCTCAAAGGTTAACCCCTTTGCATAAAGATAAGCATCACGCTGAAATTCTTGAAATTTTTAAGCAAGTTAGGATTAATATACCATTGTTAGATGCTATTCAACAGATTCCTACCTATGCTAAATTTTTAACGGATTTATACACCGTAAAAAGAAAATTGAATGTGCAAAAGAAAGATTTTCTTACTGAGCAGGTTAGTGCTATTATCCAAACCAACACTCCTCCCAAATACATGGACCCAGGATCCCCTACCATAGCTTGCATGATAGGGAGCTCAAAAATAGGCCAAGCATTATTAGACTTAGGTTCAAGTGTGAACTTATTGCCTTATAATGTTTATGTTCAGCTTGGATTGGGTGAGTTGAAATCTACTTCTATCACATTGCAGTTGGCTGATAGGTCTATTAAGATTCCTAGAGGTGTTGTGGAAGATGTTTTGGTTCAAGTAGACAAATTCTACTATCCGGTAGACTTTGTCATACTCGACATGCAATTGACTACTCATTCTACTTTCCAAGCACCTGTTATCTTAGGAAGACCCTTCTTGGCTACTTCTAATGCACTCATAAATTGTAGAAGTTGAGTTTTAAAGTTGAATTTTGGAAATATGACTTTGGAGCTAAATATTTTTAATCTTTGCAGGCAACCGCAAGAAGTTGAAGAAGTTCATGAAGTGAATTTGCTGGAAAATTTCATTGATGAAAATTCTGCACATTACTTTCAACTTATTGATTCTTTAGAGAAATTTGAAGAAGATTTAAAAATATTTGATAATGTTAATAACTCATCTCTTGTTTCCTTAATAGGTCAGCAAGTTACACCACCATGGAGGCCAAAATTTGAGCAACTTCCACCATTGACATCAACCCTCAAGCCTTCGGAGGAGCAATCCCCGATTTTGGACTTCAAACCTCTTCCATTGGAGTTGAAGTATGCTTTCTTAGGACCACAAAGCACCTTCCCTGTGGTAATTTCTTCTCACTTAACTAGTGAACAAGAAGATAAATTGCTAGATGTGCTTAAGAAGCATAAAAAATCTATTGGTTGGACAATGGCTGATATAAAAGGTATAAGTCCCTTGGAGTGTACCCATAGGATTTATTTAAAAGATGATGCAAAGCCTTCTAGGGAAATGCAAAGAAGGTTGAATCCCACAATGAAGGAAGTGGTTAAAGATGAGGTGTTGAAATTGCTTGATGTGGGTATCATTTACCCCATCTCGGATAGCAAGTGGGTAAGTCCCATTCATGTAGTTCTTCCAAAAAAATCTGGACTTACCATTGTTAAAAATGAGCAAAATGAATCGATTCCCACCAGAATTCCTACTGGTTGGCGCATGTGTATAGATTATAGGAAGTTGAATGCCGCCACTAGGAAAGATCATTTTCCTTTGCCTTTTCTTGATCAAGTGTTAGAAAAAATTGCTGGACATGCTTTTTATTGCTTCTTAGATGGATTCTCCGGTTACTATCAATTAGAAATAGCACCAGAGGATCAAGAAAAGACCACCTTTACTTGTCCTTTTGGTACTTTTGCTTTTAGAAGAATGCCTTTTGGTTTATGCAATGCACCAGCAACTTTTCAAAGATGCATGCTTAGCATTTTTAGTGACATGATTGAGAACACCCTAGAAGTGTCTATGGATGATTTTTCTGTATTTGGTGATTCATTTGAGAGTTGTTTAACCAATTTACAAGCTGTTTTGGCCAGGTGTGAAGAGAAGCAATTGCTACTTAATTGGGAGAAGTGCCATTTCATGATACAACAGGGCATTGTTCTGGGACATATTGTTTCATCTAGAGGACTTGAAGTAGATAGAGTAAAAATTGAGTTGATTTCTAAACTTCCTACACCTAAGTCAATAAAAGACATTAGATCTTTTCTTGGGCATGCGGGTTTTTATAGGAGATTTATCAAAGACTTTAGCTCTACTTCTAAGCCTCTATGTAAGCTATTGATGAATGATGTAAGATTTGATTGGACACCCGAGTGTCAAGAAGCTTTTTGTCGGCTTAAAACTTTGCTAATCACTGCTCCTATTCTTCAACCTCCTGATTGGTCACTTTCTTTTGAAATCATGTGTGATGCAAGTGATTTTGCTATAGGAGCTGTTCTTGGACAGCGTAGGAACAAACTTCCTTATGTCATTTACTATGCAAGTAAAACTTTGAATTTTGCTCAAAAAAATTATTCTACTACTGAAAAAGAATTACTTGCTATAGTATTTGCTTTAGAGAAGTTTCGTGCATATATTCTTGGTTCTCCTATAGTCATCTTTACTGACCATGCAGCTCTCAAGTATTTATTGACAAAGAAAGATGCAAAACCAAGGTTGATTAGATGGATACTTTTACTCCAGGAGTTCAATATTATCATCAAGGACAAAAAAGGAGTAGAGAATGTGGTAGCCGACCATTTGTCTAGGCTCACAGTTGCTGAAACTGAACAACCGACACCTGTTCTTGATTCTTTTCCTGATGAACATCTTATGTTAGTTGAAAATTTGCCTTAGTTTGCTGATATAGTAAATTTCTTGGTGACAGGACAAACACCACCTCATTGGAGCGCTCAAGATATACGGAAATTCATGCTTGAGGTGAGATCGTTCTTCTATGATGATCCTTACCTTTTCAAGTATTGTTCAGATCAAATCATTAGGAAGTGTGTGCCCAATGATGAAATTTCTAGTGTCTTAAATTTTTGCCATACGGAAGCTTGTGGTGGGCATTTTTCAGCCCACAAAACAGTGGCCAAAATTCTTCAAAGCGGATTTTATTGGCCAACCATGTTCAAGGATGCCTTTAGTTTTTGTAAAACTTGTGAACCTTGTCAGAAATTAGGAGGAATCACTAGGAGAAATATGATGCCTATGCAACCCATACTAGTGATTGAAATTTTTGATTGTTGGGGGATAGATTTTATGGGACCATTTCCTTCTTCTTATGGCTATTTATACATTTTGCTTGCTGTTGACTATGTTTCTAAGTGGATTGAGGCAGTCCCTTGCAAATCTAATGATCATCAAGTTGTTTTAAAATTTTTGAAAGAAAACATTTTTGCAAGGTTTGGCATGCCTAAAGCCATAATCAGTGATAATGGCACCCACTTTTGTAACAAGCATTTCTCGACCTTAATGAAGAAGTATGGTATCCATCACAAAATCTCTACTCCCTATCATCCTCAAACCAATGGACAAGCTGAACTAGCAAATAGGGAGATTAGAAACATTCTTGAAAAAACAGTTAACCCAAACAGGAAGGATTGGTCTTTGAGATTGTCTAATGCCTTGTGGGCTTATAGAACAACCTTTAAAACCATTTTGGGCATGTCTCCATATAGACTAGCCTATGGTAAGGCTTGCCATTTGCCTGTAAAGTTGGAACATAGAGCGTATTGGGCCATTAAGCAATGCAATTTTAACATTGATAAAGCTGGTTGTGAGAAAATTGCAGTTGTCTGAGTTGGATGAGTTGAGGATGGATGCCTACAACAACTCTAAGTTGTCCAAAGAAAGAATGAAGAACTTCCATGACAAACACATCCAATGTAAGACTGTTGAGTCTAATCAAAAAGTGTTATTGTACAACTCTCGGTTACACTTGTTCCCTGGTAAGTTAAGGTCTCGATGGAGTGGGCCTTATGTGGTACAAACTGTTTTTCCTCATGGTGCTATAGAGATAATGAATCATCTCAATGGTAACATTTTTAAGGTTAATGGTCAAAGGCTCAAGCCTTTTATTTCTAACTTTGTACCTGAGAAATCTACTCTACATTTGCTTGGTCCTAATTGATGGTTCTTGATCTATCCATTTCTTTTCATTGTCTTCTTTTGTTCTTCAGTTTTTATCTTTTATTTTGGCTGCATTCCTTTCAAATCTATCCAAGTACTTCCTTTCAGTTTTTCTTTGAATTTTTGGTTCTTCTTTTAGTTGTTTTGCCCCTTAACTGCTCTCTTTGTGTAAATTCTTTCGTTTCTTTTGCATCATTGAGGACAATGCTACAATCTAGCTAGTGGGTGGAAGAGAATTTATTTCTCTGTTTGCATGCCTTAGACATATTTTGGTCCACCTTGGGGAGTGCTAGTAATGAGTTGAAAGCAGATTAAATTCCTCATTCTTGAATTTTACATGCTGGAAAGTTAAAAAATAAAAAAATAAAAAAAAAAGAAGTAGGCGCCTTTCAAAGTGTAATAGCGTGAAAGCCGCCACTACAATGGTTTTGAATTAGAGTAAAACCATGTGGTTTTCTCAGATTGGTTGTTGTGATTGAAACTGTTAATGTCTCTTGGTAGTCGATCTTGGAATTCTAACCCCATTTCCATACACTTGAAAGAAAGCAAGCTTTGTTACATGTAATTCCCTTGGTTGATTAACTAAAATTGTGTATAAATCTCTTAGTTGATACAAAATTCAGATTAATCTATCTCCAGTGTTCTTAAACTCAACAAGTCTATTTCATGGCATGTGATTCTCGAACTTCTTTTGAAATTGTAGTTGGAAATCTCACCTTCGCATGAATTCGTTCACTTTATTTGCTAGAGTCTAGCAAAAAGCTAGTTGGGGGTGTGATGAAGTTACTTAAGCGAACAAATTGTTTAATAAAAAATAATTTAAGTACTTAATTATGCAATAGATCACAATACTTAAGTCAATTGATAAATTCTGGTATTTTTGTGCTTAAAAAGATTTATAATGCAATTGTTTCACATGAAAATAAATATTTCATTTTTATTCCTCTCATAACAGGGATAGTTTGGGCAATACATAGCAAAGACATCATTCAAAAAAATGAAGTGTGAATGCACACATGCAGACCAGGCCTCATTCAGACAGCAGCCACTCACACATGCAATACACATGCAGCAGGAGATAAATGCACACATGCAGATCAACACAATGTCCCACAATGGTTCATGAGATCATAAGTTTTCTAGGACTTTCAGAATACTATCAGAGATTTGTGGAAGGATTCTTCAGACTCTCAAGTCCGCTCATGGCTTTGACCAAGAAAAACACCAAGTTCATGTGGATTGAAAACTATGAGCGGATGTTTTAGAAATTGAAGTTCAAGCTGACCACGGCTCCTGTGTTGGCCTTGCCAAAGCCTCACTAGCCAATGATGGTTTTCAGTGATGCATCTAAGTATTGCATTGGATGCAGTTTGATGCAAGGGGGACAGGCCACAAGAGTCTCAAGCACCTCTTCACCCAATTAGAAAGGACCATTCAGACAATGGAATACATGTTAAGGGCATGTGGCTTGGAATTTGGGGGTACTTGGGAGAATCATAAACTCCTAATAGAGTTTGCCTACTACAATAGTAACCATGCAACTATTAGGATAGAGCCATATAAAGCCTTGTACCGAAGTAAGTTTAGGTCATCCCTATGTTGGGATGAAGTTGGAGAAGGTAAGCTCATTGGGCCAGACCTAATCCAAGAGATGAAGGATCAAGTCAGGGTCATACAAGAAAAGATGGCAGGGGCATAAAGTCAATAGAAGAGTTATGCTGATACGCGAAGAAGAGACTTAACCTTCAAGGAAGGATATTACGTATCATTATGTTGTCATCCATGAAGGGCATAAAACGATTTGGGAGGAAAGGAAAGTTGAGCCCAAGGCATGTTGGACATTATGTGGTTGGAAAGATAGGCCTAGTGGCCTATAGAGTTGCACTACCAGCCAAAATCGGAGATGCGCATGACATGTTCTACATCTCCACTTCGAGGAAAAGATTCAAGAAACCGGAGCCCCAAATAATTAACCCAAGTGAGATTCAACATCAACTGAATCTTACATAAGAAGAGACGTCAATAAAAATTTTGGATTGGAAGAAACAAAGATTAAGGTCCAAAACAATACCCTTGGTAATGATGTTGTGGCGAAACCCAAAAGCCTAAAAGATTAGCTAGGAAAGCGAAACTGTCATGAGGAAATGGTATACTTATTTATTCGACTTCCCATAACTTGACAGTTATGCTTAACAAATGAGGGTGTTAATGCCATTTTGACTAGTTGGTAAATGCGGCTATAAATAATTGTTGAATCCGCTTGATTCCGTAGTACGCCCATTTGAGTATTCTGAGTAGTAACATCATGGATAGAGCCAAGAGAACCACACAAAACACCGATACGCAATTAGAGATAATCGAACGACTCATTGAGGAAAGGCTTGAAGCAGTGAGACTGTTGGAGGAATAACAATGAGCCAAAGAAGAGCATCAACGAGCGATGGCCAAGATTGCGATACATTGCAACAAAGTCCTAGACTACCGCAACATAGTCATGTTCACCGAGCCAGCAAGACCATACGAGGTAAAAAGCACGGCTTGGGAATGGGTGTTCCAAGGAGAAATCGAAATGAGGTGTATATGTTAAGCCATTCAACCAGAAACAGAGTCTAGTGGAGCATCTAAAGTTAGAGTAAGACAAGTAAGAAGAAGGCGTCAAACGCATGAAGAAGGAGCCCCAGACCCACTAATCGAAAGGTTGGATCTGGATGTGTTTGTGAATGCCCAAAACACTATGTCCAAGGAATCGAATGTTCCCTCACCATTACCTAATGAACCCAACAATGAAAATGAAGGGAATAACTAAGGTAAGAATCTGATTCAGCCTTCACTAAGTGTTTGTGATATTAGTAAGAGCGATAGTCCCCAAATTTCGAGGACAAAAATTTCTTTTAAGGGGGCAAGATGTGAGGATTGTGCCCTTGGAAAGAATGAACGCTCTGCGTACAAGATTAAGAGACTCATCGTCCTGGACACCTTGGTTTCCTTCATATTTTCCAAAGCTTTAGGTGACATGATCACAAACTTGATTTCCTTCATATTTTCCATCTCATGGTTCCTCTTGGTTCCAAATGTCCAATACTATTCTCCAAGTGTAGCTAAAATCTTACCAAGTGTCTATATAAAATTTCTAACTTAATTTGGACATTACATACTGTAATTTTGAAAACACTAGTATAGGTGCTCACACTGAAGTTACTATTCACTCTAAAAAAATGAAAAATAAGATTTGCACTGAAAAATGCTAAATAATCATATCAACCTCAAGGTGCAAATCGTTTATCAAAATTTGATTCTGAAGTGCCTTGAAAAACTCAAAACATATTTTTGAACAAGCGTTATTCTGAAAATCAAAAATTGTTTTATTGTGTTACAAAATCTTAAATATTCCTCTAAGACTAATGGCGAAGACCGCTTCCCATTTTAACGCTTCTAAGTACCTCAAATAAATAAAATTGTGTTTCTGGCATCATTGTAAGTAGTAAGACTAACTAGGCTAACAAACTAAACTTGTGCGATTAGTCAATTCGTGAAACTTTTTCATTTTCAAGGTTTTCACAAAATTCCTAAAACCTAAAGAAACATAGAATTTCTTACGGACTGTTACACTTAGACTATAACTTAGATACGAAAAGTGGGATAGGATTATTTTCCAATTGTTGTTCTTGTGTCATATTGGCAGAGATCAATGTTTACATGGTCATGTCTGCAGTCTTATGTTTGAGAGATAGGACAAAATATTTCCATGAAAGAGACAACTTGTCTATTGCACAACCAACTTAGACATGCTTGGTAATACCCATTCTCCGTTGGCCCAAGTCATGGTAAGGATAGTTAACTCATAGGCTTGCTCTGCCATAGTTTTGGAATCATCCATCATAAAGTCGAGAAATTGGCTTGTATTGTACTTATTCATTCCAGCATCTTGTACATCGTATTTCTTATCAAGAATATTCCATATCTCTTTGGCGGACTTAATGGTTAGATAAACATTAAAAAGTTATCACTTATATGATTTAAAATCCTACATCTACACAAATTATCTTTTCATGTGTAAGCTTGCAAATCAACAATATGTGTGGGTTCATGTAAAGTATCAAAAGGAGGATCATTTCCAATAACAAAATATAACTCAAGCATTGTAAAAAATATTTTCATATTTTCTTACCAACACTTAAAATTGACTCCACTAAACTTCTCGGGTGCAATAGTTTTATTAGAAGTCATAATGATAACCAATCAATCAACAATACACCTCTAGTTTAATAAAAATAAAATTCTACTCTAAGATTTTCGTGAAATATGGATATAAAAAATATATATGCATACGCTTTGTAAACCTAAGAACTACAAAATAACAAGAAAAATCTAGAAAGAGAAAACCTTGTGATAAGGCATATTGTGATGGACGCATTTCTTAGAGAGATCCATCGCGTGCACTAGGCTTCTTGACAATATACTCCCAAGATAAAACATCATCAACTTTCGATAATCTTCTTTTCAGTGCACACAAAATGAGATCCTTGAACCTAATATAAAATAGACAAAGTCTAAAAAAAATAAAAGTTAAAAAATGATGGTGAAATTGTTTCTCTAAATTTCTATAGAATTTGGAGTATTTAAATTCGTAAGTAGGGTTCCCTATTTATATCAAATGAAAGGAGCTCTTGCAATAAACACATTTATGATTCACTAAAGGGCACAACTCCTCGTGTTGTGGTTCAGCGATTAAGCTCCTATCCCCAAGAGGCTTGAACTAATTCGAACCAGAGACAAGGTCTTATAGTTTGGCTAGGCTGACCACCAAACTTATATATTGAACAATGACAATAGTTCACATTATTTTCTTACTTAACAATAAAATTTTTGAATCATTTTGAATCTAAAACGAACTAGAAGATCCACAAGAATGATGAGAGGCCTCTATCGAGTATGTAGGAGGCAAGTTATTAGAAAATGTCAAATGTGGATTTGTTTCTTCTAGAAGAATAAACGATGCTAATTAGAATATAAGGCTTACCTATGCTGGTGAAATACTTCAATGTGTTAGATCATGTATTTAGGAGAGGCAGTAACCTGTTTTGGGATTGATTATTTGTTGCTTGTCTTCTATTAAAAATTAGAATATATTGTATTGTATATAAATAAATATACCAAATAAGTTTACAACCTAACATGATACGATATAATAAATTATATTATAAAGTGATTTTTATTTTATATTAAATTTAACGCATCATATTAAATCATATCAGTTTATAAATTTCATTAAATAAGATCTCTTTTTCCTTTTGACTTTTTTATCCTCCCCCACCCCCCTTTCTCTCAATCTTTGGCTTATAGTTCAAGCCACTCGTTCGTCCCCAGCTACGATAACACAATTTGTACAACATGTTCTTTTCTTCACCCTCCAAATCCCCAATTTGTTCATGACTTGTTCATTGATCATCAAACTCATTTACGTATTTTCTTAAGAGCAAAAAGGAGCCTCCAATTCATTCAATATAGCTATACAAGAAAAGGAAGATGAAAGTGAGAGGACAGCGAGTGTCGACAAATGTCATTCTATTCAACAGCCCTTAGGTTTCGATTCTGTAGGACGAGATAAATAGACCATAGAGCCTCAAATCATTGATGTTCTCCGTTTAAATTTTTGGAATAAAAAACCAAGTCCGGATAAAAAGAACATGTCTTCTCTTCTACCCCTTTTCCGGTTATGCTTTTCCTTTCCACCAAAAACAGATACGAAAACAGAGATGTAACTTTGCAAAGCCCGCTTGCTAAAGACTAGAGAAAGTCTGGAGAGCATGAGATGCTAACAATTTGGGCACAATACACAGATGGCACTCTCAAGATTGTGACTTCGCCAATATATGGAAGAATATTTAGAACAAGTGATATTTATGGACCACCACTTCCAACTAAGCTATCGGCGAATGAACCATACTTAAAGCAAGAAGAAAAACACAAACTCAAATTCACACCTTCCGGATTCAAAAGTGTCACATTACACCTACGTCGAAGGTCATGTACCTTTTCACATACGGACCACTGCTCGGTTTTATATATTCATCCACGTATGCTAAAAGCAAAAAGGCCCCCTACATATACAGGTATAGCCAGCAAGTGGACAAAGAAGCAACAAGGGGAAGAGGCACCAAGCAACTGAGTTCTGTTATCTCTCTAAAACTCTGATTCAAATTGCAAGGCAATAGAATCATGACTTAAAACACAAATGGTTGCTTGGAAGTGGCCAAACCGCTAATTGCAAAGTATCATACCAGCGATCAACTCAAATCCTTAAATTAGCACAACAGCTATAGCAACCATTTGTCTATCAAGATAGCTGATAGAAATTCAATATCTTCAATGCAAATGGCCATCATAACCATTCATAAGCAACTAATGTCAACAATTCAAGAAACAACAATATCAATCACAAGGCAGGATGATGTCATAAACATTGACATAAATGCAAAACAAGATACTAACATCAGAATCTGATACAACGTGATAAAGGGCCAAGACGGCAGAAAATCTAACACTACATAGAGACTCCACTACATTAGGATACTCATGCAACAAAAGATCAACCAAGCAAATATGGATAGTATGCTTTTTTCAATACAACCGATAAGACCAAGAACTGCATGCAGCTCCTCTGATAGGGGCTCCCTGTTAGAGAAGTATGCAGAGATCAATAACAGCATTCATTCTCAACACTAGATCCAGCGTGAATTACATTCCCAAGTAAAGCCAGCTACCACATTCTTCTCTGACAGGCACCCTGCTTCACAAGTTGAAAAATAGAAGAAATAGAAGTTAGCGGTATACAAAATATATATTATAGCATACAAACAAAAATCCAAAAGGGTATTACTTCTTACCTTGAGCATCACTTGGTACGATCAATAACCTCCAAGGAAGATAACCCTTGCCGAGATCAAGATGAATGGGACAATATGCACTCACAGAACAGGAAACTAGAAGGAGCTTACAAGAGGACAACACATGGAATAAGCCAACAAAAAGAAGAAGCAGAAGCTCCCTTCCCACTTTTCGCTCTTAAAAACCAGGAAAATGGCGAAGGGAACCATACCTCCCAGATTGTACAGAGAGGAGTCAGATCCTAGTAAAAGGATAGAAACAGTAAGTAAGAAGGGCGGAGAAGCTGAGAGGTGGGTAAAGGGTTCGAGGAAGGCGGCTCATCTGAGGCTCTGAGCCAGCCAATTTAGGCAACCTTTCATCTATTCATTTAAGACGGTAATAGTCTGAGAAAGAAAGTTAGAAAGGATGCTGAAGTTTAAGAACAACGAAAGACGCTGAGAAAAACCAGGAATGAAACAGAAGCATAGGAGTTGGTGTAAGGAGTCAGTTTAAGATTCTGCAGTATATACAGCTTCTGAAGCCAGAGACCCAAACCTAAGAACAGATCAGTGAAAATTAAGAATTCTGTTAAGAACTTCTACCAAGAACTTAATATCATAACTTTCTCATCTAGAAATATGATTTCCTTCAGGCCTGATAGATTAAACATCAGTAAATAAAAATATAGCTCCGGCAACTAAACTAGCAAATTCCGATGCACTGCTTCCCTTCTCCTTCCAAAACATCCCAATGTAGCTTCCAACCATGCCGCAAAAGCACACACAGTATAGGTGCCTTCGTCCGGTCATGACATGCCGTCCAAGACCAAAATCCAAGTACATAAATCAATCCCAAATCCACATCAATCCTTAATGTGAAACCCAGAGATTGTTGACAGGCCAGAGCCCTAACCATCGCTTGTACCAACAGCTACTGAGCTAAACAAACTCGTACAGAATCACACTACCAACCGATTTTATTCACTCTATATACAATCTAACACTAACCCAGATTTTCAAAGCAGACTTATTTACAGCAGGCCAACACTCCTACTAATTCACTAATCATCAAGATCGAGATTGAGAATGCGACGTAAAGTCTTAGTCGCAGAGTCAGCACTACGAAAGATATCCCTCGTGATATCCCTCGTCGAATTGGTATAGTACCTGGTAGGAGATGGGGGCGCAGACTTGGCCATCGGGTGATGCATTTCGAGCTCAGGAGCGGAACGGGGCAAATCAAGCGACACGCTCCTCTTTGGCAGGATCGAAAATTTGGGTATTGGTAAAGAACTCGGCGGCGGCGAGTTCGAGTACGTGGGGCCAGCCCAACGCTCAGAAAATGAGAGCCTCTCATTAGCGACTTCCTCGCTAAAAGCCCTATTCTTCTTACAAACCTTCGCATCGATATTAATTGGGGAGCTTGTCGCAGTTGTTTTGAACTGCACGCTGATATTGTTTTGTGGGCCAGATGGTGTTTCCAGTACAGATAAAGAACAAGAAGAAGAACGTGCCCGTGCGGCTACAGGAGAAGAGCAAGTCCTCAATGGGGTTGGGAGTATACCTTCACCGGATTCAAAACTCCGGCAATTGATCCCTCTGAAGTCTCTGGCCGGGGATGAACCCAATCGGACTGGCCCATCGGGTTTGCTTCGGCTGTAGTATTGGTTCCTATGCCGAGCCACCACAAGAATTGTCTCCATAGCGGAACTCAGTGATTAAGTAATCCAGAGCCGCGAAGCAGCCAAAGGTCTCTAACCAGCGCTAAAAATCACAACTTTGGGGATTCGAGTTGTACGGAAACCACTGTCAGTTCTAGATCTTCTACACTAAGCAGACGGAAATTGAGCATCTAACGCCACAAATTCAACTATATCAAACTGTTCAATCGCTCCAAAACCACAATCGGTTCGAAAACCAGCCAGATCTCCCCAGAAAACAATTACAATCACTGTTTAAAAACGCATAGGAGAAAAACAGAGAAAGAACAGAGCATCAGACATTGAATAAAATCTCCAAGCGGGAAAAGGAAGTAAGAAAGCTGAAACCTTCGATTTCCATTATCATTGTGGTTTTCTATGCAAAACGTGCAGAATTACCAGAAAGTGCGAGAGAGTTCGTCAGTGTAGCGAAGGCGGTCGGATCTAAGACTCCATGTCCACACGATTGTAGGATCAAAGAGAGTAAGCTAGTGGGGAACTTGCTCCTGTTACTGTCAGGGCTTTCAGGATGAGAACGCCATGGGAAATGAAAATGGATGGACAAAACCAGAATGCACGGATCTGAAACCACTTTCACAGTCAAATTTAAACCGGCGGAGTATTCCAGTGTGAAACGCTGACACGTACATCTTACTGTATTCAGATTCACAATGGCATCATTTCTTTTTAAAAATTTTATATATAATTATTTTTATCTATTTATTTTTATGTAATTTACTGATGTAATGAATTATATATTACTCTCTCTCTCTAAAGCCATGTTAAATTTCCCTTAATAAATATACATTTGCGAATAGATAAATATACTCGAGCAACGTTACGTATAGTTATTATTTAAAGATTGTAACGTAAATATAAATAATTTTATTTTTTAAAATTTTTTAAATTATTAAAATATCCCTTTTAAAATAATTTTTTTTTTTTAATAAAGGATCTATACATGCAGTTCTCACTTAAGAATTGTAAATAAAATTTCTCTATATGCTCTAAGAAAAAATTATTTCTAAAAATAAGGAAAAATTATTAATTACAACAGGATCTTATCCGATCACAACATATCATATAATTAAAATTATTTTATATAATCATTAATTTCAATTGACACGATATTCTACAAAAAGATGAAATATTATTTGTTCATATTTAAGGATTATTTAATAATTATTCTATACCATACTATTATCTCATTTTGACCTCTTCCATGTATGTGACACATTTCATTATGCTTAGATTAGATTTTATGTTTTAGAAATGATGATGTATAATATATATATATATATATATAATTTTCTTACATTTACTAGATTTTTGTAGCAAATATTTATGCATTAACTAATATTAATAAGGACAATATTATCCCACCCTTATCTTATAAGATCTACTACTTATAAATAGGTATGTAAATATACCACTTCTGTAGGACTCATTACAGTTAAAAAAAATTAAGACATCATTTTTTATTACACTAATTAATTTAAAAAGATCTTCATATCAATAGTGTGATAATCATTTTAATATTTTGTTTTTCCAATTTTATATTTTATTGTGATTTTATTTTATATAATAGCAAAAGAAAAGGAAAAAAAGAAAAGGATTGTCCCTCCCTAAACAATAAAAATAACCCCCCCTGCCCCTTAAATTTATTTCAAAAATCTTTTCCCATAGCTTTTATTATAATTTTTAATATATTTTTATTATTTTCTATGAATTATATTCAAATTTCCATTTTTATTTGAGTGACCTAGCTTTAAAATATTTCCTTCTTAACTCAACATATTAAGATATTTTCTTATATCTCTTAATTTTATATTGATAATATATTTGTGTATCTTGAATTATTTTTTAGAACATTTCGTTATCATATAGAATATGTATATACATTATGAAAAATATATAAAATTATAATTATTGATTTTATTATTTTCTCAACCCTCAGAAAATAAATTTTGTGTGTATATAAGTGTGCAAGTCAATTTATTTTATTTTATTATTCATATGCGGTGGTGTTGGATAACTTGAACTCTTGTGCTTTTTTAATAAGGATTGACGTCATTAGACCTACGAGGTCAAATGTTAGATAGTGACGTGGTAGAGGTTTAAATTTTATAAATTATTTGTCTAATTCTTACAAACTTTTGTTTGTATTATCCCAAATTTTTACCTAATTATTTTTGGAGTTGTTTTCTAATTTATATTGAAGATTTACTCTATTCTCAATATGGTAAATAGAGTATCATACATAAATAGAGTATTATACACATTACTTAAATAATAAGATTTTTTTTTTTTTTTTTGAAAGAAGCTTTTATTCGTCAAAGTCCTTAAAGTATGGAAACAATAAATGAATGACAATCCTCCTATTCACTGTTACATCAATAACAAATAACGCTAATCTAGCTAAAGAGTGAGCTAGACAATTAGTCTCCATCTTCACATGATATGTAGGCCAACTAGTGAAACTTAATAGCTTTGACTTAATATATCACTTTAACACCATACCATAACTAGAAAGCTTATCACTATCCTTTGAGATGTCTTTTATAATCTATAATGAATCTTCTTACAAAATAATATACTGCAGACCCAACTCCAGACTGAAGAGAATAGCTTGTAAGGCCCTAGTTGCTTCTGCTAATAAAGGATCATGCACAAAGGTTTTGTTCATTCATGATGTTGCTAGCATTGATCCTTCACTATTTCTTATAATAACTTTAATCCCAATAATGCCTTTAACCTTATCTATTGCAATATCCCAATTTACTTTGGGACTGTTTAAAGGGGTAGGTTCCCATGTTTGAACCAGATTGCTAGTAGAGGCAGTAGTAGTGGCTTTTTTTTTTCTTGATCTTCTTGTAAATCTTTGAGATAGTATGATGCAGAGGGATTCGAGATAGATGATGCTGAGCTATCAGATTGCACCTTGATGGTGCTGAGATACCATGAGATGGCAGATCAGGGCAAAGGCGGGAATTGATTGTGATATGTTCCTCATTGGGGCTGTTTTGAGTGTGTTTCAGTCTTTTGGCCATAACTTTAGCTACGGGTGTTGGAATCGCACATAAGACCCCAATTCGGAAAGCAATTTTTAGCGAGCACGCTGTCCACAATGGCTCCATGTGCCTTTTTTTCGACCTCAAATTCTGCTGTTTTCCCCTCCGAATCACTAGTTTTATTATTTTTTACTATTTATGGTAATATTTCGCTTGTCAGTTAGGAAGTCATTTTAAATCCGATTTGGGCCGGATTTTTTGCAAATTGCTTATTTTATTTCGAATTTCAATTTAGAGTAATTTCTGAGATTTTGCTATTTTTGGCAAAATTCGGATAAACACGATTTTTGGCTATAACAGTCCGGCTTGTGGACTGATTTTCATGATTGCTGGATTTTATAATATTCCGTTAAACCCTAGAGACTTTTATCTCTAGTTTTGGATGATTTTTCTCCTATGAATCATCTGTTGGAACTAGCCTGCAGGCAAATCGCTATTCTGTCCGGCGTCAGTTGGCATCAGAGCTTCAACATCTTCCTGGGAAATTTCACCAGTTTCAATGGCTGGTGGTCGTGGTCGTCGTGGGCAGGTTCCGAATGAGGAAGCCCAACACCGTGATCGTAGCGTTCAGGATGCGATGATTGAGGATTTGCAAAGGCAAGTCGCAGAATTAACCCAGCGCCTGGCGGCGCAGGATTTCATCGTGAGGCCTCTGATCACGATTCTAATTCCACTTTCAAAAACCCATATCACAATCGTGCTCTACTCCGGGAGAGGGGCTATATCCGAGAGAGTATGAGCCCATGTGCAGTCCCTGCCCTGCTAGTGCCAAAGAAAGATGGTTCTTGGCGTATGTGTGTTGACAGCCGAGCGATCAATAGAATTACAGTGAAGTACCGGTTTCCAATTCCCCGTCTGGATGATATGTTGGATCAGCTATCTGGTTCTAAGGTCTTCTCAAAAATTGACCTTAAAAGCGGATACCACCAGATCAGAATAAGGCCTGGAGATGAGTGGAAGGCGGCATTTAAGACGCCACAAGGGTTATATGAGTGGATGGTCATGCCTTTTGGGCTATCCAATGCGCCCAACACGTTCATGAGATTTATGCATCAGGTCTTACGACCTTTTATGGGAAAATTCGTTGTAGTTTACTTCGATGATATCCTCATTTATAGTCCGACATAGGCTTCACACTTCGATCACCTCCGTGCTGTTTTTGAGATGCTGAAAACAGAGTGTCTGTTTGTTAATCAGAAGAAGTGTTCTTTCTTCACTACTTCTGTGACTTTTCTTGGTTTTGTTGTGTCTACTGATGGTGTTCATGCAGATCAGTCAAAGATAAATGCAGTCTTGGAGTGGCCCAGACCAAGGACCTTACATGACATCCGAAGTTTCCATGGATTGGCATCTTTCTACCGCCGGTTCATTAGAAATTTCAGTACTTTGATTGCCCCGATCACAGAGTGCCTCAAGGGGCGTGATTTCCAGTGGTCTGAGAAGGCAGAGGCCAGTTTGCAACTGGTCAAGCAGAAGATGACCGAGGCACCAGTTTTGGCACTCCCTGATTTTGACAAAGTGTTCGAGGTAAATTGTGATGCATCTGGCGTTGGCATTGGTTCTGAGTCATGCAGGTCGTCTGGTTGCTTTCTTCAGTGAGAAGCTATCGGGATCAAAGAAAAATTATTCCACTTATAATGTGGAGTTCTATGCCATAGTTCAGTCCCTGAAGCATTGGCGTCACTACCTAGTACAGAAGGAGTTTATTCTGTTTACCGATCATGAGGCCCTGAAGTACATCAATGGCCAACACAAGCTGAGTAGACGTCATGCCAAGTGGGTGACATACTTACAAGAATTCACCTTTACACTGAGGCACCAAGCAGGGAGTCTGAACCGCGTCGCAGATGCCCTGAGCCGTCGTGCCTTACTCCTCACCACCATGAGTACCAAAGTTGCAGGCTTTGAGACGTTCACAGATATGTATGCAGCTGATCCTTCCTTTGGAAGGATATTTAAGGAGGTAACTGATGGTCACTGTCATGATTTTGTTTTGCATAATGGGTATCTGTTTCGTGGATTACAGTTGTGCATTCCAGATTGTTCATTGAGGCAGCAAATTATAAGTGAGTTTCATAATGAGGGACACTTTGGCCGAGATAAGACCTTGGCCCTCATCTCTTCTGACTTTTATTGGCCCAAGTTGACTAGTGATGTGGCCCATTATGTGGACCGTTGTTATGTGTGCCAGCGGTCTAAGGGAGTTCTCACCAATGCGGGCTTGTAAACTCCCTTACCTGTTCCTGAAGCTCCTTAGTTCGATGTCAGCATGGATTTTGTATTGGGCTTACCCCGCACCCAAAGGGCCTCAGATTCTATCTTTGTTGTGGTTGACAGGTTTTCCAAGATGGCCCATTTTGTAGCTTGCAGGAAGACTATGGATGCTGTCCGGATTGCCCATCTCTATTTCAGGGAGATTGTGCATTTACACGGTGTTCCTCGATCCATCACTTCAGATCGTGATACCAAGTTCATCAGTCATTTCTGGAAGAGCCTGTGGGGGAAACTGGGAACACAGTTGAATTTTAGTAGCGCCTATCACCCCCAGACGGATGGCTAGACCGAGGTGGTGAACCGGAGTTCGGGCAACCTTTTGAGATGTTTGGCAGGAACAAAGCTGAAGCAGTGGGATTTGGCATTGCCTCAAGCAGAATTTGCCTACAACAGATCGAAAAACAGAACCACAGGCTTAAGCCCATTTGAGATTGTCTATGGTCAAAACCCATCCGGGGTGTTGGACTTAGCCCCTATTCCACGTATAGGACGTTTTAGTCCTAAAGCAGATGAGATGGCAGAGTATCTTTGGGGTATCCATGAGCAGGTGAAACAAACCATTCATGAGAGCAATACCAAGTACAAGACTCTGGTTAACAGTCATCGTCGTCAGGTACTTTTTGATGTTGGTGATTTTATTTGGGCTGTATTAACTCGTGATCGTTTTCCTGTTGGCGAGTATAATAAGCTTAAGGATCGGAAGATTGAACCTTGTGAGGTCGTGCAGAAGATCAATGATAACGCTTACTGGTTGCGCCTTCCCAGTCACTTGAAGACTTCTGATGTCTTTAATGTGAAGCACCTAAGTCCTTGTTTTGTGGATTCTGATGACACTACTCTGAACTCGAGGACGAGTTCTTTCCAACCCAGGGTGACTGATGCAGGGGGATCCGAGACAGATGATGTTGATCTGTTAGATTGCACCTTGATGGCGCTGAGATACCATGAGATGGCAGATCAAGGCAAAGGCGGTAATTGATTGTGATATGTTCCTCATTGGGGCCGTTTTGAGTGCGTTTCAGTCTTTTGGCCATAACTTTAGCTACGGGTGTCGGAATCGCACATAAGACCCCAATTCGGAAAGCTCTTTTCGACGCGCACCCTGCCCACAATGGCTCCATGTGCCTTTTTTTTTACCTCAAATTATGCTGTTTTCCCCTCCGAATCACTAGTTTTATTATTTTTTACTATTTATGGTAATATTTCGCTTGTCAGTTAGGAAGTCATTTTAAATCCAATTTGGGCCGAATTTTTTGCAGATTGCTTATTTTATTTCGAATTTCAATTTAGAGTATTTTTGAGATATTGCTATTTTTGGAAAAATTCGGATAAACACGATTTTTGGCTATAATAGTCCGGCTTGTGGACTGATTTTCATGATTGCTGGATTTTATAATATTCCGTTAAACCCTAGAGACTTTTCTCTCTAGTTTTGGGCGATTTTTCTCCTGTGAATCATCTGTTAGAACTAGCCTACAGGATAATCGCTATTTTGTCCGGCGTTAGTTGGTATCAGAGCTTCAACATCTTCTTGGGAAATTTCACCAGTTTCAATGGCTGGTGGTCGTGGTCGTGGTCGTCGTGGGCAGGTTCCGAATGAGGAAGCCCAACATCGAGATCGTAGCGTTCAGGATGCGATGATTGAGGATTTGCAGAGGCAAGTCGCAGAATTAACCCAGTGCCTGGCGGCGCAGGATTTCATCGTGAGGCCTTTGATCACGATTCTAATTCCACTTTCGGAAACCCATATCACAATCGTGCTCTATTCCGGGAGCACCATGGTCGGGAGGAGCATCATGGAGACCTCGGTTTTCGGGTCGATCTGACCGAGTTTTCTTGTACGTTACAGGCCGAGGGATTCGTGGATTGGATTAACGAAGTGGAGCGTATCTTTGATTATAAGGAAGTCCCCGATCGTGTGAAAGTGAAACTAATCGCCATCAAACTCAAGGGCAGAGCATCTGCATGGTGGGAGCAGTTGCGACGTTCACGACAGAGGCAGAGCAAGGCCAAGATCACTGATTGGGAGAAGATGAAGAAGAAGATGAAGGGTCACTTCCTTCCCTTCGGCTACACGCAAACCTTGTTTCAGCAACTTCATGCGTTGAGGCAGGGCGCGCGATCAGTCGATGATTACACGGAGTTTTACCAATTGGTCTCCCGAAACGATTTATCTGAGACGGAGGAGCAGATGGTGGCGTGGTATTTGGGGGGTTTGCGCCAGCCCTTACAAGATGTCCTCAGCCTTCATTCACTGTGGAATGTTTTGGAGCCCTACCAGCGTGCACTTGCTGTTGAAAAACAGCAAAACAGGAGACCAGTGATTAGGAGCGATCAAAACAGTCGACCAGTTCGCCCTCAGGATTCCCGTCCTGTCCAGCAGCCCCCACAGGGTAATTCTAACCCTAGTATTAGATGTTTTCGTTGTGGTGAACAGGGGCATAGGGCGACTGATTGCAGGAAGCCTGCTAATCAAAAGGGCAAAGATTTGTTGATTGAGGAAAACATGGTAGACGAGACTGAGGAGATTGGCGAGCCCATGTATGATGATGATGAGACTGATGATGTGCTATATGGAGATGGTCATGAGACTCTGGTCGTTCGCAAGAGTCTACTGACTCCCAAGGGCGATTTAGGTGACGATTGGTTGAGAACCAATATTTTTCACACGACCTGCACAGTTGCAGATAAAGTCTGCAAAATGATCATTGACAGTGGCAGCTGTGAGAATGTAGTGTCCGAGAAGGTTGTCCAGAAATTGCAGTTGAAGACGGACCGTCATCCTAAGCCATACAAGTTGTCATGGCTAAATAAAGGAAGTGAGGTAACAGTTGATAGGCGATGCCTCGTGTCTTTTTCAATTGGTAGAAAATATTTCGATAATGCCTGGTGTGATGTTGTGCCTATGGATGCGTGTCATGTATTGTTGGGTCGACCTTGGCAGTATGATCGCAGTGTCATTCATGATGGCTAGAAGAATACGTATTCCCTTAACATCAAGGGGAAAAAGATTGTGTTGGCGCCCCGGCGAGAAGGACTCACTCCTACCCCGGTAGCCAATAATACTAACCTGCTTTCCATGTCCAGGTTTTTAGATGAGGTTGAGCATGGAGGCGTGGTCTATGCTTTACTACCTTGCGAGAATAGTGCAGTAGATGTGGATACAGATTTACCAGTAGAGGTGCAGCGGCTGCTAGCAGAATTCTTTGACTTGATGCCAGAGGATCTTCCTCCTGGGCTACCACCTATGAGGGATATTCAGCATCAAATTGACCTTGTTCCTGGGTCAAGTTTGCCAAATCGACCAACATATCGCCTCAGTCCGAAGGAGGCTGAAGAGTTGCAGCGACAGGTGGTAGAGTTGTTGGAGAGGGGCTATATCCGAGAGAGTATGAGCCCATGTGCAGTCCCTGCCCTGCTAGTGCCAAAGAAAGATGGTTCTTGGCGTATGTGTGTTGACAGCCGAGCGATCAACAGAATTACAGTAAAGTACCGGTTTCCAATTCCCCGTCTGGATGATATGTTGGATCAGCTATCCGGTTCTAAGGTCTTCTCAAAAATTGACCTTAAAAGTGGATACCACCAGATCAGAATAAGGCTTGGAGATGAGTGGAAGGCGGCATTTAAGACGCCACAAGGGTTGTATGAGTGGATGGTCATGCCTTTTGGGCTATCCAATGCGCCCAGCACATTCATGAGATTTATGCATCAGGTCTTGCGGCCTTTTATGGGAAAATTCATTGTAGTTTACTTCGATGATATCCTCATTTATAGTCCGACATAGGCTTCACACTTCGATCACCTCCGTGCTGTTTTTGAGATGCTGAAAACAGAGTGTCTGTATGTTAATCAGAAGAAGTGTTCTTTCTTCACTACTTCTGTGACTTTTCTTGGTTTTGTTGTGTCTACTGATGGTGTTCATGCAGATCAGTCAAAGATAAATGCAGTCTTGGAGTGGCCCAGACCAAGGACCTTACATGACATCCGAAGTTTCCATGGATTGACATCTTTCTACTGCCGGTTCATTAGAAATTTCAGTACTTTGATTGCCCCGATCACAGAGTGCCTCAAGGGGCGTGATTTCTAGTGGTCTGAGGAGGCAGAGGCCAATTTCAACTGGTCAAGCAGAAGATGATCGAGGCACCAGTTTTGGCACTCCCTGATTTTGACAAAGTGTTCGAGGTAAATTGTAATGCATCTGGCGTTGGCATTGGTGGTGTTCTGAGTCAGGCAGGACGTCCGGTTGCTTTCTTCAGTGAGAAGCTATCGGGATCAAAGAAAAATTATTCCACTTATAATCTGGAGCTCTATGCCATAGTTCAGTCCCTGAAGCATTGGCGTCACTACCTAGTACAGAAGGAGTTTATTCTGTTTACCGATCATGAGGCCCTGAAGTACATCAATGGCCAACACAAGCTGAGTAGACGTCATGCCAAGTGGGTGGCATACTTACAAGAATTCACCTTTACGCTGAGGCACCAAGCAGGGAGTCTGAACCGTGTCGCAGATGCCCTGAGCCGTCGTACCTTACTCCTCACCACCATGAGTACCAAAGTTGCAGGCTTTGAGATGTTCACAGATATGTATGTAGCTGATCCTTCCTTTGGAAGGATATTTAAGGAGGTAACTGATGATCACCGTCATGATTTTGTTTTGCATAATGGGTATCTGTTTCGTGGATTACAGTTGTGCATTCCAGATTGTTCATTGAGGCAGCAAATTATAAGTGAGTTTCATAATGAGGGACACTTTGGCCGAGATAAGACCTTGGCCCTCATCTCTTCTGACTTTTATTGGCCCAAGTTGACTAGTGATGTGGCCCATTATGTGGACCGTTGTTATGTGTGCCAGCGGTCTAAGGGAGTTCTCACCAATGGGGGCTTGTACACTCCCTTACCTGTTCCTGAAGCTCTTTGGTTCGATGTCAGCATGGATTTTGTATTGGGCTTACCCTGCACCCAAAGGGCCTTGGATTCTATCTTTGTTGTGGTTGACAGGTTTTCCAAGATGGCCCATTTTGTAACTTGCAGGAAGACTATGGATGTTGTCCGGATTGCCCATCTCTATTTCAGGGAGATTGTGCGTTTACATGGTGTTCCTCGATCCATCACTTCAGATCGTGATACCAAGTTCATCAGTCATTTCTGGAAGAGCCTGTGGGGGAAACTGGGAACACAGTTGAATTTTAGTAGCGCCTACCACCCCCAGACGGATGGCCAGACCGAGGTGGTGAACCGGAGTTTGGGCAACCTTTTGAGATGTTTGGCAGGAACAAAGCCGAAGTAGTGGGATTTGGCATTGCCTCAAGCAGAATTTGCCTACAACAGATCGAAAAACAAAACCACAGGCTTAAGCCCATTTGAGATTGTCTATGGTCAGAACCCATCCGGGGTGCTGGACTTAGCCCCTATTCCACGTATAGGACGTTTCAGTCCTAAAGCAGATGAGATGGCAGAGTATCTTCGGGGTATCCATGAGCAGGTGAAACAGACCATTCATGAGAGCAATACCAAGTACAAGACTCTGGTTGACAGTCATCGTCGTCAGGTACTTTTTAATGTTGGTGATTTTGTTTGGGCTGTATTAACTTGTGATCGTTTTCCTGTTGGCGAGTATAATAAGCTTAAGGATTGGAAGATTGGACCTTGTGAGGTCGTGCAGGAGATCAATGATAACGCTTACAGGTTGCGCCTTCCCAGTCACTTGAAGACTTCTGATGTCTTTAATGTGAAGCACCTAAGTCCTTGTTTTGTGGATTCTGATGACACTACTCTGAACTCGAGGACGAGTTCTTTCCAACTCGGGGTGACTGATGCACGGGGATCCGAGACAGATGATGCTGAGCTGTCAGATTGCACCTTGATGGCGCTGAGATACCATGAGATGGCAGATCAGGGCAAAGGCGGGAATTGATTGTGATATGTTCCTCATTGGGGCCGTTTTGAGTGCGTTTCAGTCTTTTGGCCATAACTTTAGCTACGGGTGTCGGAATCGCACATAAGACCCCAATTCGGAAAGCTCTTTTCGGCGCGCACGCTGTCCACAATGGCTCCATGTGCCTATTTTTCGACCTCAAATTCTGCTGTTTTCCCCTCCGAATCACTAGTTTTATTATTTTTTACTATTTATGGTAATATTTCGCTTGTCAGTTAGGAAGTCATTTTAAATCCGATTTGGGCTGGATTTTTTGCAGATTACTTATTTTATTTCGAATTTCAATTTAGAGTGATTTCTGAGATTTTGCTATTTTTGGCAAAATTCGGATAAACACGATTTTTGGCTATAACAGTCCGGCTTGTGGACTGATTTTCATGATTGCTGGATTTTATAATATTCCGTTAAACCCTAGAGACTTTTCTCTCTAGTTTTGAGCGATTTTTCTCCTGTGAATCATCTGTTGGAACTAGCCTGCAGGATAATCGCTATTCTGTCCGGCGTTAGTTGACATCAAAGCTTCAACATCTTCCTGGGAAATTTCACCAATTTCAATGGCTGGTGGTCGTGGTCGTGGTCGTCGTTGTCGATGCTGAGAATCAGTTTGAAAGATGAACTAGTTCCTTCTCTGCTAAATCCTCCTTGCCACCACTGCAATTTTCTCCACAATGCCTATCTCAAAATCTAAACAAAAGGCCTCAAATAGCTCTAAAAATGTTGTCTTCTAGTAGGCACACTTTTGAATTTGTTTAGAACATAGGCTCCAGACATCCTATATTGCTAGACATGACCATAAAGCATGGACTATATAGACTCTTCTACAAAATAGATAGGGCATTTAGGATTGTCAACAACTCTTCTTTCAAAAAGGTTCAACTTGGTGGGCAGACTCTCTAAGCATGCTCTCCACAAAAAAAATCCTATCTGCAATAAGGATATTCAGATTTCATATAACTGACCACACTGCTCTTCTGTCATTGGATACTGAAGGTTGACCTTTTGAGAGTTCATTTAGCTCTTACTGAAAGTCATAGACACTTCTCTTTGTGAACTAGTCATTTGATGTCCCCTTCCAAATCGATTTATCTGGTTTATTGGTATAGGTTATTGGAATCTTCATTATGTTCTCATTATCCTCTCTTTAAAACATCCCTACAATTAGAAAAGCTCTCTAGCAGTTAGGACCTGGATCAATCTACTCAAGCACTTTTGTCTTTCAATCTAGAGCATTGATAGCACATTGCACTTTAAAATTAGTGGATCTTGGATCCACTTGTCCTTCCAAATTTGAATCTCTCTGCCATTACCAACTCTCCAATGAGTGCCCTTCTCAAGTAGGACTCGAGCAGCAAAGGTGCTTCTCCAAATGTAGGAAGGCTTTCCACCCAGTTTGGCTTGAAAGAAATGATCCTTTGGGAAGTACTTTTGTTTTAGCACCTGGGAAACTAGTGAATGTGAATATTGTAGAAGTCTCCACCCTTGTGTAGCTAGCATGGCTAGATTGAAATATTCCAAATCTCTTAATCCCATCCCTCCCATTGCCTTAGATTTTACCATTTTGTTCCATGAAATCTAGTGGATTTTCCTCTCTTGCTCTTGCTACCCCCACTAGAAATGTTGCATCACCTTATTAATCTCTCTCAGCAGTGTATAAGGGAGTTTGAAAACTGTCATATTGTATATAGGCAAGGCCTGAATAACAGCTTTTAGAAGGATTTCCTTGCTACATGTAAGTGAGACTTGACTTTGAAGTTGCTGATTTTGTGTCTGACTTTTTCTAATATGCTTTCAAAGGACTTAGATCGAGCTCTTCCCACCAGGGCTGGGAGTCTCAAGTATTTTTCATGACATGGTGGATCTAAACTCTACAATGCTCAGAACAATGTCTTGAGTTTCTTTTGGAGTATTCTTGCTAAATTGTATAGATGTCTTGTCCTTGTTGAGTCTTTGTCTAGAGGCCTGTTCATAGGTATTCAGCAAGTAAATTAATCTGCTCCATTCTAATGAGTTGGCTATGCAAAAAAGTAAACTATCATCTACAAAAATATATGATTAATGTGAAGTTTTCCTTTCTTTAAGGGGACTCCATTGATAGCACCTGTCTGTTCTACATTATTCAATAGAGAACTCAAAACTTCAGCACACATGATAAAGAGGTAAGGTGATAATGGATCACCTTGCCTAATTCCTCAAGATGGTTTGAAAGGTGCTTGAGGAAGGCCATTAATCAAAATGGAGTAACAAACTAATTCCACCCCCTTCATTACCAAGTCAATCCACTGTTGTGCAAAACCTATATTCCTCATAACAGCTCTAAAGAAGGCTCATTCTACACGATCATAGGCCTTGCTCATGTTAAAATTCAAGGCCATATAACCTGATTTTCCTGATAATTTACTATTCATAGTATGCATGGCTTGATAAGCCACAATGATATTATCAAAGATTAGTCTTCCTGGAACAAAAGCGGACTGAGCTGGTCATATGATATCTAGGAAAATTCTTTTCAGCCTACTAGCAATTGTTTTGGAAAAAATCTTATAGAGGACATTACAAAGCTTAATGGACTTGAAATCAGACACTTTAGTAGGGAATTTTATCTTAAGAATAAGTGCAATGAAAGTGTCATTGATATCAAAAACCATACCACAGAACATAAAGAAAAGCTCAAAAACCATACCACCAAAGTTGAGAACATAAAGAACAGCTTCAGTCACTTCTCTTCCAACATACTCCCTATGAGTTTGGTAAAAAGTAGGAGGAAAACCATCTAGGCCAGGTGAGCTTAGGCAATTCATCTAGAACGCAGCCTCCTTCACTTCTACAATAATAAACTTTGAGTTAATAATTCATTCATATCATCAGTTACCACACAACAGACACATTTCAATCCCTTTTAGATAATCTGTTGAGAAAAGGTCCTATAAGAACTTTTGAAATTGAGCACTTATGTCTTCTGAATTGGTCAACATTGAGCCTGAATTGTGATGACCCGCTTTTACGTCTAATTTAATTATATATTAGCTCTTTTATTTTAAATTATTGTATTTTAGTTGATTTTTATTTTATTTGATGTGGTGTTTAATTTATTTTAGTTGTTTTATGTTTTTAATATCGTTTTCGGCGGATCAGTTTTTAGATTTCGGAGTGAGGATTGGACCTCATTTCTTTTCTTTTCTCTTTTCTCTTTTTTCCTTTTTCCTTTTTCTTTTCCCTTTTCCTTTCCTTCTACTTTCTTTCTTTTTCTTCTTCTTTTTCTCTTCTCCCGTGCGCATGCTGCTTTTTCTTTTCCCGGTTCGCCTCCGTCCGGCCACCGTGTAGTACACCAACCTCACCAAAATCTTTTCCTCCCACCAGTGATCATCCCCACCAATTTTCAGGGTCATCCGACTAGCCGTTAGCCGCCACGCACGGCTTAAAGTCACGACACCAGCCCTCTTTTCTCTCTTTGTCGCCAGTTGCTTTCTCAGCCCATAACCGCCGCTCTCCAGCGGCGTGGCCTACACTACCCACCCAGTTTTCTTCTCCTTCCATTGGTGAACATCTCCACCAAGTTTCAGCTCCATCCGAGCCACCGTTAGCAGCCATGAGCTCCTCCAAGCCACACGATTTTTGAGCTTTTCTAGTGCCGTCGCTCCACCTCCAGCCACCATCTCTTCACAGCTTCTTCCCCTACCTCTTGTTGTCCTAACCCACCCAATTCTAGCCCCGATCTGTTGCTGGAGCAGCTCCCACGAGCTCAACTCCGACTTGAACTTTTTCCGCTTCCACCGCCATTTTCACTGCCACCCACGGCCAAAACTCACTTCCTTTAGCTTCATAAACATCTCAAGACTATTACTTATCAATTTTGTGTCTTGGTTTGTCCCCGTTTGAAAGTGGGTAATTTATTACCTACCGCCACAGTGTAAAATACACGGTTACGTTGCTTTTCCTCTGTCGTTTGCAACGCCGCGAGCTTTCAAAAAATACCGTATAGCACTGTAAGTATTTTTTAAAGTTTACTTTTAGATTTAAATATATTTTGCTCTTACAATAATTTATCTATTGATTGGTTGATTCCGGACTGAGTCTGAAGAGTTCGGAAGTCGGATGGATTGAGGACGGAGTTGCTTGGTTTGTTGATTTGTGATTGGTTGGTTGGTTTGTGCCTTGAAGATTGTATTGTATAGTGCACGCATGTTCATGTTTAAAAAAGGAAAAATTGGGTTTTTGTATAATTGCATGCATGTACATGTATTTGTAAAATGAAAGCTGGGCTTGTAAGTGAGAAATGATTTATGGTATATATGAATGGTTGGACTGACTGGTTTGAGTCAGAGGCACGTGTAAGGATGGTGGTAAGCAGGTACGGTGGTAGAATCCCGCCTGTGATTCCCGCCTATGGTGCTCTGACGGTCTAGTTTTTGGGCCAATATCAGGGATATGTTTTGGGCCAAATGAGACTTTTGGCGTGAGTTGGTGAGGAATACATTTTTGGGGCCAAATTGGATTTTGGCGTGCATGAAAAAATGTGATTTTATGGGATGTGAGCATTTGCATTCTTTCATGCATATTGTGGAGTTTATTATGTTTTTATCTAGTGGTATTTGGATCTTACTTACCTGCGGCACCATTTTTAGTACCGTAGATTTTGGTGCAGAGTTCGAGGAGGAGAAGAAGGCTGAGCCCGAGGATGCGGCTCCGCCAGAGTTTTGAGTTGGAGTTATGCTTTATAGTTGGTTTAAAACTATATTTGTGTTTTTTAATATTTTATTATGTATGTTTTGAACAGCTTTGTATTAAACTAAGAAAAATTCTGGTACTTAGTTATATGGCTTTGCTATCCGCTGCGTGTTTCTTTGTGCACATTTGTTGCCTATACACACACTTAGCACTCGTCGATAGGGTGATGACCCGTGATGTCATCATCCGGACGTCTCAATTTCCCCATGTCCGTGTGTGGGGATTAGGGAGCGTCACATGAATCATCAAGGATTTTGTGTATGGAATTAGTCTTCCTCCTCTGGTTTTCTCACCGATGGAAAAACTTCGTGTTCATGTCCCATTCTTGAAGCCATCTTTGCTAATCTCTCTACTTCCACTTACATCCTCCTCTTCAAGAAGCAACTCAACCTTTTTTTTTAACACTTTAATTCTATTGCCCAACTCACCTTTTTTGGTCTCTTGAAGCCTTGAGAGATGAGACAATTTTGAGTTGATAAGTCTCTTAGAGTTCTCAAAGTTACCTTGCTCCAAGTCTACAGTTTGGCTTTACATCTTTCTAGTCCTTTAGTTACAATTGCTAGCTTGTGTGAAGCTAGCATAGGTTTCTTCCATTCTTCTTTCACTAAATATAAGCATTCCTCTCTTAGTGCCCAATTTGCTTCATATTTGAAAGGCTTCTCTCCTCTGCTCATGATATTCATTTGAGAGGTAATAGTGACCACGATAGGCCTATGATCTGACCTTTGTGTCATCTCAGGAGTCACAGAAAAAAATGAAATAAGTCTTGCTATCTAGAGTTGCCAAAAATAGATCCAATCTTTCCTTAGTAAACTACCCCCCTTCTCTATTATTGCTCCAAGTGAACATGTCTCCCACATAGCCTAAATCACTAAAACCACTATCCTCCACAGCTAGTCTAAAATCTTCCATTTGTGTGTAAGGTCTCATAGTAATCCCAAACTTCTCCTCTTGATGTAATATCTCATTGAAATCTCCCACACTCAACCAAGTCATACCATGAGGAGGTTTTATAGCTCTAAGCAGTTTCCAGCTCTTAGTTCTCCTTGAAGTTAGAGAGTTTCCATAGAAACTAGTTAATATCCATTTATCTCCTACTAAAGAATGAGTAATCCTTGAAGAGACATGACTCTTAGTGTATGATTCAAGTTCAACAACATAATCTCTTCTCCACAAAAATGCAATGCCTCCACTAAGACCTTTGCTATCAATGACAAAACTAAAATCAAAACCTAATCTTCTTCTCATTGTTTAAACTTTTTCTCTATCGCACTTAGTTTCAATCAGGAAGATGAAACTTGGGCTCTTATTTTTCACCAAAAGGTGAAACTCTAGAACTATTCGAGAGTACCCAAGTCATCGGCAGTTCCAGCTAAGGCAACTCAATGTTATTGGTGGAGCTGCCAAGTAGCCACTACTATGTCTGTCTGGTTTAAGCTCTCTCCAACTGAGAGTACTATTTTTGCCTTCTTGGGAACTCCGTTGGACTTATCCTCCATTCTAGTAAGATTAATACCCCTATTGGTTTGACTTGAACTAATAGGCAACATATTATGGTCAATAGAGAAATCACGAGACTGAAAAAAATTTTCATGAGCCATTCGCTTCCAATTGGCTTGTTTTTTTGTTTTAACAAGCACCTTGATATGAGTTTTAATAAAGTGATCCAAGGAACTTACTTGCTCAAAGATAGACTAGTCCTTATTGTGCGTGACAGAAATATTAACTGAATCCTATTGATCCTTTCCTATAATATCTTCCATAAATTCCTCCTCCCTTAATTCAGTTGTTCCCTTTTTGGTTAGATTTTCCTTTCCTAAAATACTTTCATTTAAGGAAAAAACTTCAGTATGAGAGGTTGACTTGCCTTCCACATTTCCCACTTGTTTTTGAATTAAGGCCTTTTTTGAGATAAGAAACTTTCCAAAATGGTCGTGATCCTCCAGCTGATTAATGCAATCCTTGATTGGAGCCTAAGATGATTCCTGCAGATCAATGGTCACCGTGGTACTTCCCTTAGTAGTCTTTGCGCTTGAACTCCACTACTGCCGATTGTGGTGGGGCTGTTGACCCGCATCTCCACCATACTTCTTGTGTGAGTCTCTAACTAACTTTGAGGGGGTGGCATGCAACCATGAACCATATTGAGATTTCTTCTCTTCTAGAGAACTCTGCCTTAAAGTAGCCTTTCTTTACATGTTTAATAACTCCACATTGACAACAAAACATTGGAAGTCTTTCATATTTGAAAAGTAGCCACTTGTTTACCGTCAACTCACAGAAATATACCTTGAACTAGAGGTAAAGTAATATCTATTTCCACCTTTAAACATAGGAACTGACCCCATTCCAAACCATTATTATCCACTTCAACTTCTAGTACCTCCCTGAGACCTTTCCCAATATGGTTTCCCACATCTTTTATGCTAGCAAGTGGCATATGATGAACCTGGACCTAGAATACTTTTGTTGAGAAAGGGATTTCCTTGGGAGGAGTATTCCCATCAAACTCTTGAATACACACTAGCATCACATCAAAGGTCCAAGGCCTACTCAATAACACTTTTGCCATGTCTTGTGCATGTTGAAACTCTACTAACATTTTATTTTTTCCCACTTCCTTATACCATATCCACCTATCTAGTTACTGTGGACATGGTTGTTTCGGAACCCTCCCTATTAACATTCTTCTTTGCAATCACTTGTGCTAGAACACAAGACATGCCTTTTGACATAGACTCATGCAGTGTTGAAGGAGATAGGACAACTTCATATTTTTCCTAATCAGTGAGACTAAAAGAGGACATTTTCTCTAACTCACCCTCCATAACAAAATCTTCGGACTAAAAGTCTAAGAGACAAACTTTTTGCCTAAGCAAAGAAAGAAAACCTTACTCTACAAAAGGAGAGCACAAAGACTCAAAAAATGGTAAGATTTAATTTGCAAGATTCAAATTTTAAAATTTATCTTCCAAGTCAAATTATGTCAGGTGTGCTCTATATGACGACTTGAGAATATAATTTTCCATATGGTTTAAGCTTACACAAAACGGGATGCTTTATTTTTATGTTAAAAAAAAGGAAATTTACAGTTACACCCCTTCCTCATTTTTTTTAAGAAAACCAATATTATTGATCAACTCATATGAATGAAAGAACAAATGCATGAAGGATAATCCTCCATGTTGACAATAGTGTCAAAAACAAAAAGGGCATTTATTGCCAAAATATAAGCTACAACATTAACCATTATTCTCACACGTTGAGCTGTCCAATTAGTATAGTAAAGAATCTTCTCATTTATATCACAAATTATTATTCCAAAGCTAGTCTAGGATTCCTTTGCTTTAGTGATATGTTGGATAACTTGTAATGAATCACCCTCTAGAATAATTTGACTCAACCCCAAATCAAGGCCAAATAAGATAGCTTGATAGGCACCAACAGCTTCTGTAAGTAAAGAATCTAGAAACAATGGCCTATTGATCCTCATGGTTGCTAAAAATATGCCTTCCCAATCTCTAACAATAATCATGATATCTATCTTACATTGAATTTTGTCCATAGTAATATCCTAATTAATTTTTCAAGAGTACCTTGTGGTGGAGGCATCCATTGTTGATATGAATTGCTTATTACATTAGGATATGCAATTCGTGGATCTTGTAAACTTTTCAATTCTTGCAATATGTTCTTCAACTGCTGCACCACAGCATTTAGATGAATGAAATCATACTAGAAAACAAACAACTTCCTTCTCTGCTAGACCCTTCATACTACATCTACAATTTCTTCCATCACTTCTTTATCATAGATAGCATTTATAGCTACAAATAGATCCAAAAACAATTACACTCAAAAATTTCTTTGCTAAATTCTTTTAAAGCACTAACCTCAAATATCCTATATAGTAGTGCATTTCCACAAGGCATGGATCACTGATTCTTCTTCATTAAGACATATTGGACATTTTGGATTTTCTTGAACAAATTTACATTTGTTGGTATTACTTCTAGACAAGATATTCATAAGAAATATTTTCACTGGGGGATTTTTAGGTTCCAAATTATAAAAAAAGTGTGCTTTTAATTTCTACTACAAAATGCCTGTCCTTGAGCTTTTATCTATACCTCTTTATGTATATGGTATGCACTTCTCGCTGTGAATTGGCCATTTGAAGTTCCTTTCCAAATTCTCTTATCTGGACTGTTGCATTGGCTAATTGGAATCTTGCAATTGTTGCGGCCTCATTAAGAGAAAAAATTTCATAAATCTACCCATTACTCAAGTGATTAGTATTAGGATCAATCAACTCTTAAACCTTTGCATTTTCATCAAGAACCTTCACAGCACTTTGTATTTTAAATGAATTGGGTTTTGAAAACCATTTATCTTTACGAATATGCACTTGTTGTCCATTTCCTATTCTCCAAACAACACTTCATCAAGCAAAGATTAAGTTGTAAGTATCCTTCTCCGGGTAAAAGAAGGTCTACTTCCAAGTTTTGCCTGAAAATGGATTTTCATGGAAAATATTTCGACTTTAAGACTTGAGAGGTTAGGAAGTTAGCATACTAAATTAATCTCCACCGAAAGTTTTGCACTACTCTATTAATCAATCTAAAAAGGGTGCATGGAAGCTTAAAGACCCCCATACTATAGTTAGGCAGTGATTGCACTACTGCTTTTAACAAATTTTCTTTACCTACTTGAGAGAGGAACTTCACTATAAAGTTACTAATTATTTGCCTTACCCTACCCAATACGCTTCTAAAGGAACTAACACGAGATCTTCTAATGAGAGATGGCAAACCAAGGTACTTTTACATAGACTTTATAGATCTCAACCCAAAAATACTAAAAATAATTTCTTGATGCTCTTGAGGTGTGTTTTTACTGAATTTAATAGAAGTCTTTCCTTGGTCATTCTCTAACCAGAAGCCTTCTCATAGATAGATAAAATTCTGATTATTCTACTCTAATGAATTGGCTTTGCAAAATAGTAAACTATCATCTACTAAAAAAAAGATTAATTTGAAGTTTAACTCTAGCAATAAGAACACCAAAAATAGAACCTATTTCTTTAGCACTTCTAAGGAGGGAACTCAAGGATTCAACACAGATGATGAATAGGTAATATGATAAAGGATCACATTGCCTAATTCCTCTCTTTGGCTTGAATGAACACTAAGGGACACCATTGATAAGTATATAATAAGTAACAGATGCAACACATTTCATCACTAACTCGAACCACCTCTGATCAAACCCTATCTTCAACATTAAATCTCTTAAAAACACCAATTCTACTCGATCATATGCCTTACTAATGTCTAGCTTTAATGTCATATATCCATACTTCCCAGACAATCTACTATTCATGGAATGCGTAGTTTCATAGGCTAAAATTATATCGTTTGAACTAAGCCTCCTAAGAATAAAAGTTGACTGATTAAGCGAGATAATGACAGGTAATATCTTTTCCAATTTGTTAGCCAATATTTTTGTAGATGATTTTATAAAGAACATCACACAAACTTATCGTCTTAAATTCTAAACCTTTAGTAGGGGACTTTTATCTTGGGAATGACAGCAATATGAGTTCCATTGATGTCACTATCATGACCACCTAAGTTAAGCACAAACAATACAACCTAACCAACCTCTTCACCAACAATATTTGAGTGGTTTTGATAAAATACAGCTAGATAGCCATCAAGCCCTAGGGAGTTGAAAGGATTCATTTGAAATACAACCTCCTTTACTTCTAGTGTAGTAAGTTCCTTAATAAGATTGCTATTAATCTCTTTTGTAATTTTAGTTCCAAAAACTTAAACACTCAACTATTCCATTTGGTTTAGATGAGGTGAAAATATCTTGGAAAACGCCTTGGAACACTATGCTAATTTCCTCTATAGTTACTGCCACCTTTCCACTCTCATCTATCACCATTTGAATGACATTTATTTTCTTTCTTTGACTTGCAAATTGATGATAAAATCTGGTATTTCTATCACCCTCATTCAACCATTTATGTTTTTCCCTTTGCTTCAATTTAACACCATCGTCTTCAAGCAATAGATTCACTTCCTTTTGTAAAGTTTTAATTCTACCATTCAAATCACCTTTAATAGCCTGTTGGAACATTAGAATCTAGCTCTGTTTAGACTCAATAGTTCTCTTATTATTAGCATAATTATGTTTGCTCCATGATAATATTTTTTCTTTACATCTCAGAAGTCCCCTTATTGTGTCATCATTTTATTAGCTGTTGTTATTAGCTTTTCCCATTCTTCCTTTATTATCATGTGGCATTCCTCTCTTACGGCCCATTTGGCTTCATATCTAAACATCATTCCCCTCATAATACCATTCCTCATCTTGGGTTCTATTGTGACAAGAATAGGACTGATTTGAATTCTAAACTGCAATGGTTCTAATAGTAGTAGATGGAAAGGTGTCTAAGCCATTTTGAGTTGCTTAAACTTCTATCTTGTCTCTCTTTAGTGAATAGGGCTCCTTTTTCAATTATTGCTCCATGTATATTTATGACCTAAATATCCCAAATCACATAAATTACAATCTTTAGTAACTTGCCTAAAGTCTCCCATTTGATTGTATGACCTCATAATGGTCCCCCACTTTTCATGTTGATGTAATATTTCATTGAAATCTCCAAAACACAGCCATGCCATTCCATTTATTGGTTTTAAAGTTCTAAGAAGTCTCCAGCTATTCATCCTTTATGATCTCATAGGATTTCGATAAAACCAATTAGCAAAAATTCTTTTCCATTGTTATAGTGAATAACTTTTAAGGAGATGTGGTATTGAGTATATGAGTTTAAATTGACTTGCATATTATCTTTCCACAAAAAATCAAGTCCTCCACTAAATCCTCTATCATCCACAACAAAACTATAATCATACCCTAGCACTTTCTTCACCTTCTCAACTTTGGTTCTGTCAAATTTAGTTTCAATTAGAAATATGAAACTATGGCTCTTATTCTTAACCAACAGATGAATCTCTTGAACTAAGCCTATACCAATTCCTCTTGTTTGAGCTCTTTCCAGGTATCAACCTAGTTTTTAGCTTTTTGGCAACCATTATAATAGTATCACTGTAACAACCCTCCAGAAATTAGATAAAAGTTTTTAGACATTAAGAATTTCATGAATTTCCATAAAAATTTCACCAATAGAGCAATTGCTTAAGTTTTAATTTGTCAGCATAATTGGTTTTCTATCTGCTATGGTGACATAAGTATTATTTAAATTATTTGATATACTTGAGAGTATAAGATAGAGAAGCGAATTGTATTATTAGTTCTAGATGAATATTTAAGATTTTACGGTGTACTACTACATTTTTCATTTTCTGAATGAAAAGTGCTCAGAAATGCCTTTTAATTTATTTGAGACACTTAGGAGTCCAATTTTGTAAAATGAATTACAACATTAGACTCGTATTAATATTTATAATTTTATAATGCAATAGTAACTTTTGAAATTTTTCGGATGAATAGCAACACCCAGTATAGTGCCGCCTAGTACCTGATTTAAGCGATTGTCAAATCTCTATATGGAAGGTCCAGATCCATTTATAATCACTAGGATTGCTTCTTGGATGGACACTTGGCACATTCCTAGCCATCATTGGAGTAGTACTAGTACACTTGTTACTAGGACTGTTCATACGAGCCGGATAAAATCTGGCACGGCCCGGAATCTAGTTTTTAAAGTTTTAATTCTACCATTCAAATCACCTTTAATTCCCAGATTGCAAAACCCAGCGTCTTCCTCACGATCTTTCGTTAAAGCCTGCAGCCTCCCCTACTAAACCATACTCTCTCTCTCTCTCTCTGTCGATTCCACGAGGTCGTTGAGCTCTGCATTTTCGCTTTATGTGAACCTCGAATTCAGATCAAACTACCTACCGCTCATGGACGCTTCGCTCTCGAATGCATAGCATAATAATTCAAGGTTTTCTTCTCGTCTCTCTATTTCTCTTTCTGAAATTTGTGGGTTTTTCCTGGAAACTAGTAATTTGCAAGCTTTCCAATACTTGAGGTTCTCCCCGAGAGGAAGCAGTCGTAGCTCCGGCTGGAAGGATGCTCTCTTGTGAAGGAAATGCGGAAAATGCCGTTGTGACAGGGGTCGGGAGCGATGGAGGCTTTGTTAGGATAGGGTGGGACCCTCCAGACCACAGAGGACAAAGGAACACAGGAATTGGCGAGGGTTTGGTCGGAGGCCTTGGTTATATTGAAGAGACGCCGAGCTAGAGTCTTCCTGAACGCCATTGATCGTACAGAAGTGAGGAAGAGTTGAAGTGCCGTCCGACATACAGGGGAAACTGCTCCCGAGGCTTCTTATTTGCGCACGCGAGGAGATGATGAAAAGCGGCTTCATTCCGGAACCCGGAATCCGGGTTTTCAAAACCCGAATTCATCCGGGTTCAGGACCGGATCTGATTCGGGTTAACCCGGTCCGAGTTCCGGCCCGGATTTCAAATCCGGATTTCGGTTTGGGTATATCCGGATTTCCGGGTCGGAACCCGGATGAACAGCCCTACTTGTTACTTAGTGAGTTAAGTGTGATGGATTGGATACAAATCAAGTTTTGTGATCATGCCACCTAAGCTAAACACTATTCCATCCAACCAAACATTTTGTACCCAATCAAAAAGGGGGATTCAGCCCTGTGAAATCCCAAACCATTGGATTCCAATCAAAATTCTAAACATGATGGCTGAAACCTTAAACCATGATTTTAACTCTTTGTGGCTCGATTTTTATTAAGTGTTTAATCACTTGAATTAATCACTTTCACATGCTATTAATCACTCAATTTTTCACTCATGCATCCTTAGCTATTCTTTTACATCTTGGTAATCACTTTTGGCCAAGAAAATTCGAATTTGGGCTTGAAGCCAACTGAAACCCAAAGTGAAACCCACGAAACCCCAAAATTTCAACCTATTGGTAAGCCCATTTTTGCCCAACGAAAACAACCACTATGGAAGGCTTCTTGAGGAAGTTTTTTTCCCCTCCAAAGGTGTAGACAAGGGCTAACACCACCACCCACTTCAACTCCTGATGCTCCTTTAATGGAAGACAAAAGCCTACTCACCCTAAGCCATCGTGGCAACTCTATGAGACAAGGACATCGTGGTAAATCCATAAGGTAAGAATACATTTTCATGTTATTTCAGTATGAGTGATGTTATCTTTAAAGTCATTTCGTACAATGTTCATGTTAGTTTTAGTTCATGTTAAGTTCAGTTCGGTCAAGTCATGTCACGCATATTCATGTTCATATCATGACGCATTCATGCCATTTTATTGTCGTACATGCATACATATACGATTAGTAATATGGTAGTTCACTCTCATTTGATAATCCCAATTATCATTCTTCCCAAAATGGTAAACAATGTGTCAAAGATCTGGAAAATCCACACATGGGAGATAGGACTCGATTGAATGAAATGTTGAGTGATGTTATCTTTAAAGTCATTTCGTACAATGTTCATGTTAGTTTAGTTCATGTTAAGTTCAGTTCGGTCAAGTCATGTCACGCATATTCATGTTCATATCATAACACATTCATGCCATTATATTGTTGTACATGCATACATATACGATTAGTAATATGGTAGTTCACTCTCATTTGATAATCCCAATTATCATTCTTCCCGAAATGGTAAAAGATGTGTCAAAGATCTGGAAAACCCACACATGGGAGATAGGACTCGATCGAATGAAATGTTGAGCACAAAAAACAAGTTGATGGAGTCTATTCTCCATTTTCTAGATGTCAGTTTGGATATTATAATTGAGCTATGTGAGCGGCTTAGTGATTTAGTATAGTAGATTTTACTTCCAAACTATATTTATGGAGAACTGTTACTAGTACTTTTTATATTATAGACCTATTGGTTGAGTACTATAACCTTTTGGATATCAATTATTACGTGAATTTGATGAATGATGTTGATGACTTGCAAAATTTCATATTGCAGATTTTACAAGTTCGCTCGAGCGGAGGCTTTTGGCCGCTCGAGCAAACTTGTAAAATCTGCAATATGAAATTGCTTTTGGCCGCTCGAGCGAAATCAAGCAGAGTCGAATGCTCGACGTGCGCTCGATAGGACGCTTGAGCGAAATCAAGCAGAGTCGAACGCTCGATGCGCGCTCGACACCCGCTCGAGTGAACATCGTGTTTTGACAGATTTAACGTTTTCCGCCGTCACACCATATAAAAAGGAATTTTTCACTCTAGGGCCGCGACTTTTGACTGGAGAACACTTCTTGGGACAGAAAAACATAGCTAGAGGGATTCAAATCATCTGTTTTGGAGAGGGAATTCCAATTATTGCACGTACGTTGGAATCATACACAAGCACGGATGGTAGAAAAGTGTTGAATCATTCCCTTGAGCTTTTGAAGACGAGTTGCGGCTGCAAGGAGGATTTTTCAGTGTTTATTTTCTTCCAATCTTCTCAGAACGATTATGGTGAATTCGTTTATGTTGAATTTCATTTCTAGCATGAGCTAAATTTTCTTAATGCTAGGGAAACGATGTAACCTATTTCCGAACTATGCTTGATTGTCTACGTTAATTTAATGCAATTCTCTCTTTGTTTATCTGATTTATTCTGAATTTATTGCTTCTAATTAATTGGCCATTGATTAGATGATTTTTAATCTTATGATTTGCTATCGAAAGAGGGAATCATAGGGTAGATCTTGAATATTTCAGCATAGGTAAGTATAGAGATCGAAAGACTTGTACGAACCTATGTAGTAATTAAATCATTGGTTTTATTGTTGTCTTGCTTTATTAAATTTGCATATTCTTGTGTGAATTGATAAACAAGAGTCATTTCCAATTGACTATCGAAAGAGGCTTTTGGATGATTTAGAGATTTGCTAATAGATAAAAGAGAATTAAATTAAGTTAGCTGGATGAGAAAAGCATAGTGAAGAATTAGGTGAAATCGATTTCCTAGAAGTTTTCTTCCC